>NC_081331.1:1218959-1535419 GCF_022539665.2 Daphnia carinata
GCGTCCTCGAAGTGGATTATACGTCGCTCAAAGTAAGTTGTTGCCTAGCTTCATCGCTCATACGCAGTGACGAACGTATCCTTCACGCCTGTTCTGCCACACCCTTTGACCAAAAGAGAAAGAATGCGTTCGCGTACATCCCGTCAAGGTGAAAACGATCGGACGCTCAACTTGTACGTATACATCGTAGTTTTCATCTCTTGTGCGAGTCTCGCATCAACGAGGATGCATCATACAATGTTTTTTCCACATTTGTTCAGCGAGTGCGAGCAACCGGTTATAGAGGTTGCTTATCGAAAGACGTCACTAGACTTGAAAAAGTACGAGGGTAAACGGGCTTTCGTTATCTGAAAAAGAATAACCTTTTTCGCAATCCCACCGAAGATTATTAGGTGCCCAAGCACGAAAGATTTATGTGATCTAAAAGTAATTCACTGTTTTTTGTCGCCGACATTTTTTACGGCCGAAATTGTGGTTACACTTGCAGACCAGTTCCGTATACACAATCACATAAAACGTGTTCCATAAAGATATCGCCTGGGATATTCCAGTCCTTATCAACTTTTCCTTTCAGAGCCTTTAATTATGTGCGACATTGTTATTTCGCTTGGGTTCTCTAGCGAACTCATTTCTTTCAATGCTGGCCTTTGATAGAAGCTGTGGCCTTACAAATTGCTCGATGGCTTATTGCTTGTTATGTGCATGTTAGTTGTTGCGCTTAGCTTTCTAACTGTCTTCTAGAATGTCTATATTAGCTACAATTGTTTAACTGATAAAAAAAAGTAGTTAGTATAGTATTAAAAAAGGCGTCAAACCAGTTTCCGGTGAATGAATAATCCAAACACTTTGCTTGTGACCTGATCAATAAAAGTAGTCTTGTTTGTTTTTGTTGCATAATCCGTTGGTTTTTTTTTGTGCTTGTTTCGAAAAAACAAAACAATGGGTTTTCTAAAAAATCGTTCTTTCTTTTGTATTGCAGGTACTCAAGTGTATGCACGCTGACTTACAGAAGCGAGAACACACACTTATTTTTGACAAAGCCAACGAGGTTCTTCAACAGCATCTGACGACGGCTATGGAGATTCCCGTATCGGCGTTCATACAAATAACCCGTCACAATATAACCGTCTAGTGTTTTAAAATTGAATCTATTTTATAATTGTGTGCACTAACTGTGCTACTTACAGAGTTGCTTCCGATAAAAAAAAGTCGATTTCAAGCGCTCAAATCTCGTGTGCTGACGGTGCGTTGTTTTCTCCCCCTCTGAAGTGCAAGTTCCTGCGATAGAGTATGTTACGTATTTTATACGAAAAGACGATGGTTTCTGTGTTCTTTATATCAAATTGAAAGTTGAAATGTATAATACAGTGAAAATTGACGGTATCCTGTTTCACCTCGTTGTTTTTGTTTTTCGAGTTTCCTCTACATTAGTTAGCAAGCTCATTTAAACAAACCCCAAGGCTGTCGTTAGTTATCCCATAGCCTTGTTGTCAATGGTACAAACACGAGCTTTTGGGTGGGAAACAAATGTATTACCAAAATTTACCAAGAAGCCGAAATTGAATAGTCCGAATGGCTGCTGGTGTTGAAACGCCAAAGAATTTTTTTTTCCCTCGGCTGGGTAAATTGAGTTACACGCTTTCTTTAGTATACTTTGTTAATAGATATGAGACGACAAATAGACACCAAAATAAGTGGTTTCTCTCCCAGATATGACGCACTGTTATATCTGCGATACAAAACAGACTTACGTAATCCATGTGAACATTTTCAAGGACTCTTACAATATGGATCTCTAGCAATATTTTTTGTTACAAATTCAAAAACAATGATAAAGAAGACGAATGATTTTAGAAAACGAGATTCTGCAAGGTTTCCGAAATATATTCAATAAAACATGACTGCAACAGGGGGTTTGCATTGGCTATGAAGGTCATGATGTTGCTCGACGGAGAAACCGCCGTTTGCTTTCAATCATCAATCTTATTTTGGAACAGTCTGTTTGCCTGATTTTTGTTTTGTTCAAGATAGCAAACTTGGAGCCATTAAAGGTGTATAATCTTTGATCGGTAGACATTTGTCTGTTGTTTTATCGTAAATATTCAAGGTTCAGGCTGTGCGTTACACTTTCGATAACGAAGCTCAATCGAATGGCCAATAAAAAGTCTATAAATTGGAGATTGTCATGACGATACGAGTGGAGGTGTGAAGTGTCGCAAAGGAAAATCCGACTTGTTCCAGATTACATCCAGTTAGGATCGGTTTTTGTTTTGAACGTGAAGATACGCAAATCTCTAGATGGTAAAAACCCCGATAATGATGACTACGAAAGTACGGACGAGGGCAAGCGATTGCTCTATATCTAAAAGGCGAGTGTCCAAATCGTCCTCAGTCGGTTAATGTTGAGCCTCCTGAACTAATGGCGCATAGGCTGACAAGCTGCTTTCGCATTTACGCTTAATTTTTAGGCATCGAATAGGTTTTCTATTTGATTTAGTAAAGCTTTCATTGGTAGACTCAAGTTTCATAGCGAGCTGTAAAAATGCCAGCCACTTTTACAACAATGGGACGTTTTGACTCCGCAATAGAATGCGGCTCACGCGAAGAAGCTGAAGTGTTGATGGCCTCGTCAGCTCCGACTGGCACGACGGATCAAGGTGAGATGATTCGTTTGTTGCAACCTAAATTTCAGCCCGACGGGCACAAAAGAATCTGATTCTAAGGTCGTTTCGTGACCCACCCACCCACCGCAACCCTCTCCACCCCTTTCTGATGCATTGGCATGATGATGACTGCGTGCATTTTGCCTCAAAATGTCATCACCTAAGGCATTTAGATTCATTCATCGTTCCAGTAGATGGCGTTTTATTTCGCCAGGGTTGAAATTCAGATGACCGCTGACGATCTAAACAGGTTTGCGAGTGGTCAAACGAGTTCTCATGTCGTTTGTTTGTTTCTCTCTGCAAGTTGCCGTAAGCAAAAAGCTTCATCGTAACTGGTTTTTTGCACGGGATTTTAACGTTTCGATCGCATTACTCGAGAGAGTCGCCAACACCGTGCACCGATTTCTTTTTCAACTTGAAACCGATTTCAATTGATTGGCCTTGGTTTGTGGGCACTGAGTGAAATTATTACATTTCATAGGCTTACACGTAATTCTGTTGCGGTCCACTGTCCACACACCCTTGACATTTCCGCTTCCGTATTTCTGCCTTGCGTTCAACAATTACTCCACCGTTCTTAAGGTACCTGAAAGTTGCTGAATGGCGCCAGTTGTGTACGTCGTTCACTGCGGGAAGTACCGTTTTCTAGTCTCGTAACTAGAACGCTCTTCGGTTTTCCAAACAAACTCGTGCCAGACATGTTTCTTTAACACCTTATGTTCATAAATCTAGATCAAGTGTTTTTTTACTGTGCGCGATATTGCTTTGATTTGAAAAAAAAAATATTCGATAAAATTTCTCTCCAAAAAACGAAGTATTCTCTATTCGGATTAATTTCTTCAGGAGCCTACCGCCTCAACATGAATAATAAAATTGGCGATTCGTCCCTCCAACTGTCGTTCTCATTCGACGACAAGAAAAATAGAGAGACCTCGTTCCAGATGGACCCGGGATCCGTCAGCTCCGCGTCATCCGAGAGGAGTGTGTCGTGGTCGGAAGGTGGCGGATCAGCCGAGGACCACATAGACAAGGACGCCTCCTTTGGCCAGCAGATGGTGACCCGAGCTAAAAGACGCATCCGTAAATCGTGCACTACCAAATTACTTAAACGTCGTTTGCCCATCATCGAGTGGCTACCCAAGTACACGATACAATCGCTCTTCCATGACTGCATGGCCGGCTTCACTGTTGCTCTTACAGCTATTCCGCAAGGCATCGCTTATGGAGCAGTCGCTGGAGTGCCTGTTGAGGTATGTCTTGTTTTGTTTTGTTTTTTGAACATTTTTCAAGTGTAAGTTCCTTGTTCAAGTATCAGTAAAGAGTTCACTTCATGCTTTAAATAAAACAGTTCGGGTTATACACTGCGTTTGCTGGACCCTTCATCTATGCGCTGCTGGGCTCCGTCAGTCAAATTACTATGGGCCCTACAGCGGTCATGGCTCTCATGACCCACCAGTATGTTCAGCTTGGAGGTGCCCCTTATGCAATTATTCTCTCGTTCGTCTCCGGATGCATAGAGCTGTTAGCTGGACTGCTTAACCTAGGTACAATGTCGTTCGTCCAGTTATTGGGTTGTTCACCTGTCAACGGCTGGTGAACTAATGATACCCCCCCCCCCCCTATCGATATTATGATGCTAATTGCTTGGATAAAACAGGATTCATAATGGATTTTATATCGGCACCGGTTATATCGGGCTTTTGTTCAGCGGCCGCCGTCACCGTTATTCTTTCTCAATTTAAGACCATTCTTGGTTTGTCGTTTCGCGGCTCGACTTTCACGAAAGTCCTTCCAGGAATTTTTAAGTATTGGAGAAGTATTCGTGTGTGGGACGCTGTGCTAGGATTCGTCTTCATTGCTTTCCTAATGCTGCTCAAGGTAGGAGAAATATTTTCCAAACTTTGTCGATTAGAGAAAAATGGACCGTCTATTTCGCATGCAAAATGAAGCGCTAAAACTGGTGTTGTTGCGTAGAATCTCACACTCGTCAAGAAGTGGTTCAACGCTGGCTGCTGTCTTCATAACCCTTGTGTAGAAAAGGCTTTGTGGTTTGTGTCAACGTGTCGTAACGCCTTAGCGGTCATTCTCGGCTGTGTGATAGCGTACGTGTTCGAAATCTATGGTAACCGACCATTCCAGTTGCTAGGTGAGTAATGTCAACCATTTGAACGGAAGAATGGCTGTTACGAAAAATATTCTATTTCCCAAAACGATAGGTGAAGTCAAGTGCGGCATTCCGAATTTCCAAATTCCACCTTTCAGCTTTGAACGTCCAGATGAGGAATTTGTACCATCCAACTGGACGGACTCTGATTCGGACAATCAAACTTCTTACGATCTCGTGACATTTCCCGAAATCCTTAAAGACATGGGACCAGGGATGATATTGGTTCCCGTTATTGCAATTCTCGAACAAGTCGCCATCGCCAAAGCATTCAGTAAGAAAACGTTTTTTTTTTTATTTCTTTTTATTTGTTTTGGATGCCACGGGAATTCTTACGAGGAATGAACTTGTTCGTGTTTTTGCACAGGCAATGGGGCGAAAACCGATTCGACGCAGGAAATGATCGCTGTGGGAGCCGGTTCGATTTTCTGCTCTTTTTTCGGCTGCATCCCACTGACAGCTTCCTTTTCTCGGAGTTCCGTGCTATCCGCATCTGGTGGAAAAACGCAATTTGCAAGTTTAATCAATGGTAAAAATATCTAGTTTTTTATTGCTCCAAGTGGCATGCCGTGGTTACAACATTTGTGACATTTACTTCTGGTTCCAGGTTGTGTGGTTCTGTTTGCTTTGGCTTTCTTGATGCCCACGTTTTACTTCATTCCCAAATCTATCCTTGGAGCCGTGATCATCACTGCCGTCTATCCCATGATAGAATACCACGAAATTCCCTCTTTATGGCGAGGACGACGTAAGGCTCTCTCGTTCGTTTACAACTAAAGCCGGCGAAATTTTTAATTTGCTTTTTTGCTACCCCCGTTGCTTGATGAAGGAATTGAACTGTTTCCATTCATCACCACTTTCCTTTGCTGTTTGTTAATTAACATGGAATACGGCATTCTCATTGGCGCTCAGATGCATTTGTTAATGTTGGCATATGAAGGCAGCCGGTCGAAGTCTACTTTAACGCGCTACAAGGTAAAACGCATAATCATTTCACGTCTTGGCAAAAAAATAAGGGGAGTGTTTGTGCTAATGACAATTAACGCAACAGGAAGCTGACGAGGAACGTGTCGTTTTGCAAGCGGACCGCAACCTCTATTTCCCGTCGGTGGAGCGATTTCGCAACGCGTTGACCAAAGTGTCCATCGACGTCGAAACGAAAAACCGAGTCGTTGTTCTGGATATGGGAAGGGTCAATCAGATTGATCACACCACACTCAAGGTAAAACTATTTTTGCTTAAAATGGCGATGGCTTGTGTCAACTTTGTTGGAGAACTCTATTTTATTCATGTTCTCAAACCAGATGCTGCAATCCATTTTGGCAGCATGGGATAAAAAGGAGGAGAAATATTGTTTCGCCAATGTCAGCGATCATCTCAAGCGAGTTTTGAGTTCAATTCTACCGAAAGGTGTACCGATGTCTCGTCCAGTTCTTCCATCTACGGATACTACAATTTCCTTCGGTAAGATATAAAAAGGGACCTTGCATGTTCATTTAGTGTGATGACCATGTGTGGATGTGCGAGTTTTCACTTGATGGTTATTTGCTTGTTTGTTTTTGTTTTCCTTTTCCGCCTTGTTCTAGTTCCCTAGAGAAAATGCGGAGCGTGAAAAGCGGACGCGGAACTGCAGTAGTGGTCAAATGGGATGAAATGAATCAAATCAAATCAAAGTTTTTATTTTCCCGTGCTATTAATTAATGTTTATCTCTCGTTTGCTAATTATGAATGTTGGAGCGAGTAAGCACTCGGTCTGAATGTTTTTTTAAAATGTAAATATTGGTCAATGTGCTAAAACTCATCACTTGTTTTGTGTCATGTGACCGTTCGGAGTTGGTTCTTTATTTACTGAGCGTTTATGCCATTCAATACACGGAGATTTTTCTCTACTTTCGTTGGACATTTTATCTTAATCAAGTTATCAGTTAATGGATCTTTTTCATTGCAAGGCGGATGTGAAAAACTAACGGAATAAGAGCTCGAGGACAGAAATGTTTTCAAATTCAGTTACGGTCTATTTCGCATTACACGTGTAGATCCCTGAAAAAAATTTAACGACAGTCCCTGGCCATTTTCGTGTTGTTTGTATACAACATGACTTCACAATTTTTCTTAAGTTCAGAAGAAAAAAATGAAACGCTTGAATTTTAGGAGGAAAAGAGTTTGAAGGCCGCCCAAACCAGTTATACACGCAGTGGCTGGCGTGCGGGCAAAGCCCTATTGCATTAGGTGTACCCAGCATAGCCTATAGGACAATCAGGCAAGAAATGCCTTTCGGAAACGACCTTGGGACGTGACGGTGGCGTGATTCTTGAATTTCAACAGAAAACAGACGTCAGACGTGGTTTCCTTTCTTCATCCTCAGTTTTTATTTTCGACCTCTTCACGCCCATTTGGTTGTGAAAATGTCTTATAGAGTAATACCATGCACTGTCGGGCGCGTGAATGAATGCCATTGAAAAAAAAAACGAAAGTATTACTAGAGCGGCGTATCCGGTTTTTACGGTGAAACAATAGCACCTGAAATAGCGAGCAAACAGGAAGCGCATTTGAATGTTCATTTATTTGTTTGGCCATCAAGTATCCGTGTCGTTGAACTGCAAACTGATGTAAATGACTGGCGTTAATTGAACGCAACGGGCCTTCACGGGAGCGAAGGCTCGAAGGGCTTTTCCCTTCCAAGTTTGCAGGTCATCAAGAAGTAAAAAAAAAAGGAATTTCGATGCGCTTTGTGAACTTTGTAAAACTGGTTTAGCGTTTTGATTCGAGAATTCTCCAATAACCTAAAAAAGCTTGAGGTCAATTTTGCGCCACAGTATTGCTTGACCGGAATTTCGCTAAATTGCCTTCACCCTACATTTCACCTTTGGGGAATGACGCTTGATATGAACTGCGATGACAAGGAAGCGGGGCACGAGCTTCTAGAAAGTTGTTTTCACGAAAGTGTAACACAAAAGTAGAAACATTGTAGGCCAAACGTTATGTATGCCATCCAAAATCTTGTGGCAGCTTTCCATACGAAGCCTAGCCATATGAGGAAGGAAAAAAAGCGCATTAAATCTCATCCTAGACATCTAGTGAGTACGTCAGAATATTCTGCGGGAATGGCGTCAGGCGACCACGCCCTGAAATTAGCCTTTAGCCTTCAGTTCTGACAATTCGGAGTAGAAGATCGTTTACGGAAAAAGATGCCAATAAAGCCATTCTTAATACAAATGTCATGCAAATGCATAACGCGACAAGATTCGCAAATCCCTTAAATGAACTTGAGACTGGTTTTGGGGCCTTGGATTACCGAAATTGCACCAACTCAAAAAATAAAAACAAACTGAAGCTCGACGGTTCCCCGCAATAATTCTTGGAAATTGATTCTAAAAACGGACTGTAGCGATTGTGGTCTGCTCATTCCAGTCTTAGAGCTCTTCCAAGGTTATGGTTTGGGAGAAGCAACCTTCCAATAGGGAATCTACCATTGAAAGTCATTGCTGCGATGGGGTTACTTCTCCGGAAGAATCCGAGGTCGTCAAGAACGAGCCACAGAAATATCAAATTATCTGGTAAGAAAATTGTCGAGCACATACAAATTTATTCCGCCATTTGCGCACGAGCTTAGCCAGTTTCATCTGTTATTTGTCGCTTTTTTTTTGGTTAGTTATTTAAAATAATAAATCTGCCTATTGCGATTATGTGGCCGGAATGACCGTAACGCTTGCGGCTTTTCCACAAGCCAACGCCCATGGAGCCGCCGCTGGTGGCCTTTTGGTGCAGGGAACGCTTTACGTGTTTTTATGGTTACATTGTTTTTATTTGCTATTTTTGTTTCTTATAGGTGCTATAAATTACTGCCTTCGGTACGCTCTATTTAAGGTTTTTGGATGAGCGTTTTTTGTTTCCCTTCATTTTGTATTGGGTTCCGTGAGTCCCTGCCCCGGCCAACCCCGAGGTGGTCCTAAATGCTTTACGATTATTATGAATGCGTGTTTAAGGGTAAGGCTATCCTGTTCACCTTTTTGGATAGTGGCATATTTGGAACGGCATTGATCGCCGACTCTCTCTCAGTTTGAGCACGGCAGTTTTAAAAAATCGTGAATGCTATTTTTGCATCGGGTTTCGTGCGGATTGTCGTGTCTTCTAAACCCTATCCACTTCGCACTCTCCCTTTGCTTTTCGTAAACAAACTTTCGGTTTAAAACACGAAACATTTCCGGGGTTCTTCGCGATATGGTTCTTCCACGAACGTAAGGAAATTAACTGGCCATTCACGCGTAAGAGGCAGAACTTTCTTCCTTATTGTCCTGTAATTTCTTTTGAAAGTAGCTGTAAACGCATTGTTCACAATTTTTATAAGCTCTAAAACGAAACAAAGGGAAAGAATTATATGCGAGAGCAACTTTTATATCACTTACTTCAATGAAATTAATTAAGAATAGGACGTAGATCTAAAGCATTCGGTGCCTTCTGTATCGTGCCGTCAAAAAAGAAATAGTTTTGCTGGTTCATTCAACTTGATGAAATGCCTTAGCGTCGTTTATGCATGCTGGTCTATTCGACAGACGAATTGGCTATCACGGTGACATTAAGAAAGTCGCTGTTATTCTAACAATGATTTCTATGCATTATTCATTACCCATGTCATTTCTACGACTACCAAAATGCAAGCTCGTGTCGTTCGCAGCAGGTTGCACCTGCCAATTCACGTGGCCATTGCGGGGTGGGGACCACAAGCGTTCATCAGCTCAGCTACGTAACCTTGGGCAACGCGTTAAGATGTCAAAGCTAGACTTGCCCTCGTGCCGGTTATGACCATATTTGTGCAAATTGTAATCGTTCAAACCAGTAAAATGAATACGACGAAATGAATCAGTAACATTGGGGACTTATGGTTTTATGCTGGACCTTGTTCTAGACCATTGAACAAGCTTCAAGAGCTGGCCCACTTTGTTTGGGTGAATATCACTTCCAGTTCTTCTGAATCAGCCCTGGCTCTGCAGCACCTGACCACAAATGAATGTTGCTTATGGTTAGATCATTGAAATTAATGTCGGTGGATAATTCTTGAGAAGTAAGTGTTAAGATGCTATGATCGTAGCCGTCATCTTGTGCGTTCTGGATTCCGGAACTAGTAAGTTTGTTACCGAACGAACGCTAATAACGTCCTACTCGCACAATGTTGGGGTTCCTCGATCAATTGATAATTCACCGATAGTGCGCCTTTCATTGAAATGGATGAGCGGATCTGTCGAATCCAACTTGGAAGCTTTTGCGTACACCATGATATGATATGACCCCATTTAAAGTTTGATAAAGCTATTTCTACTTCATAACAATATTTCGTCACGTAGCCTAAAGCAATGCCGACAACGCTAAGATGACGCTGATGTTGTAACGCTTGCCTTATTCGATACCAAGGTCTAAACTGCATAGTTTAATAACAAAGTTGTTTTTCTCTGCAGTAGAGTTGTCGAAGGAATCCAATTGTACATCCAGCTAAAATAATAAAATCAAATAGTTGCCCATTTTGGGCTATCGCTGCCGTGACTTACGTATTCAGCTTCCGTGGAATGTACGAAGCTACTGATTGATAGCCTACATCAATCAGAATTTAATTCAGAGGTAGAATCGGTGCTTTGGTTACTTTTACAGATCATGTGCACGCAGTATTGGCTGAAATGAAGCACCTTCTTTTATCTTTCGAAGAAAATAGGGCTTTTATTTCACTTGAGTTTCTCATGTGAAACACAAATAGTTTATGACGGCATTCAAATGTTGACATTCACACATTCTCGTTACTTTACCTCCTTCTTGACAACAAGTATTTCTTGTTATTTATCCTGTGCCATGCTCCAGAGTGAAAGTGAATGGATTGAATTGTGCACATAACGTACGAAAGTAAAAGAACAAGCTTTTGTGACGTGCTGTCGTTCCTAATTTTCGTCACAGATATTCGCATGACTAAGTAGTGAAAACATGAAATACAACCACGTCCTCTTCATTAGATCGCTAGAAACCAAAATATCTTACCCAACCTGTTAACTGACTATTGTTTCGGATAAGTGACATTTCAAAAAAAGTTTTGCTTCTTTAGGTCAATGTTTTGCTATTTTTCTTACCATTGCCGTCCTTTTTATTATTGTACAAAAACGCAAACGAAAAAACGCAAAAAGCATATTTTCGGGATGAACATTGTATCTCCAGAAAAGAAAGTTTTGATGCACGGAATTAACTGTTAGCACTTACATAGCTAAAAGTTAATTACTGGTTATAAGGTACAATTGGGTTTCTAATGAGCTAGACGTCATGTCTGGAAAATTGGGATTAGGACAGTAAAAAGGAAAATAAGGTGGAGTAAAGAAAAGGTATCAAATAACATGCAAAAAGAAAAGAAGAAAACAAAAGGGGAAAAAGCTCAGAAAAGTAAAGAAATAGATTCAACCTTTAGATGTAGAAAGATAGGAAGGCACTTTTGATAATTCAGTTAGTCGTGATACTTTTGGTTTAAAAATAAATACAGTTTGAGTGGGTTCCATCGGCTGTGCTAGCTTATAAGAATTAAGCCCCTCATCAGCTGTCATTGGATTGGAGCATCCCACTGTAAAGGGCACTGAAGAAGGAAGTAAAATTTTAGAAATTTAGGGCATTGTGATGTTTCCCTTCAACACCAAATGTACTACATGTATGACATAAATTATTAATTTTTATTTATGGAAAATCATAGATTTAGCTGGAATGGAACGTGGGTTTAAGCCTTTGCGGGGGAGTTTCTCAAGACACATGGTAACAAATGAGACAAAAATAGGACATAACGAACATCCCCTTGATTGTCTCAAAGCTATCCAGTAAACTACTGTGGTAAATGAATCAATACACACTAACGAATGTGCTGTCTCCTTTCATTTCCATTGATGGTCACTTCTATTTATAAACACATCAAGTGTATAAAGTGGCATGGAGGATACAGAGCCACTAGTATCATGTCTTGATAGGCCTGGCCAATTTTCTTTCATTGATCTCGACTTTTTTTTCAAATTAAACTCTCTACGCGGAAGCTTGCACTGCGCAACTGCCGATGTGGTGTGAAGAGAGGCAAATGGTAATTCAAAAAGAAAAAAAAAAGAAGCCGGCTCTGCCGGAGGATCAACTCCCGTCCCACGGAAATTGCCCAGTTGCAGAGGTATCACCGACAGGTTGTATTATACTGGTAAGTGAGTCCATTCAAGGATACTTAGATTTTGTGAAGCGGCGTTACTGAAAACGTTCCTGGGTGTCAGTTCACTCACAGAAACGTACCTGGAACGAACAGGTACCATAAAGAAAGATATAGTGTTTAATGGTGTTGGAAAAGTTTTGATTTTCACGTTTTTTTTTTCAACTATAGAAATGTTAAAATTGTAAAGCATTTCCATTTGTGAACGGTTGAATACTGTGTAAGTGTTTAAATTATGTCATTGACTTTAAATGTATTCAACTTTCAACTAATTGGCGCTGGAAGGTAAACACTGTTTTGGTATAGCTACCAGAGGAAACAGCTTGCGCAATCCTAGAGGTTGTTAGTTAAGGAAACATAGAAACAACTGCTAATTGCACCTTTTGACTTGGTGACTTTTTAGAGGTACACGTAACAAGATTTTTATGAACGAAATCGATTCGCTCTTACCACCAACACATCTTGGGGTAGCATGAACCCAACAGTCTGTTTATTCATTCCGAGAATATTTGAATTATTTGATCACAAATGAATATATTGTGTTTTAGCATGAAAAACGACAAACTCCGTCTTAGGTTGTTTCATCGTTCTAATTCGTCGCAGTGTCTCGAATAACCGTTTTTAGCTTTAGAGTCATTGGCAATATAAGGTTACATGACCTTGTGTAGAAATACGGAATAAAACAATGTTGTATGGGCACACGCTTTGAGGCCACCAGATTCCATTCACTAAAAAAAAAAGAATGTTCGTGGGGATTCGGAGAAATACCTGATGAGATTTGATCATTTTAGCCTGTCTATGCCACATCGTTTTCTTCGGCCTCAACCTAAATTTACGTAATTTTCTAAATTTTATTTGAATCGGCTAAGACCTAAATCAATAACATCATTTTCCTGTGTTGCACCGGCAAATGGGGAATGTAAGCCCGTAAGTAGTCGCATACAAACACGGAAAAAACAAAAAAAAACGGCAAAATATTTCCCCAATGCAAAATGTTGAGATGTAAATGTTTGCGACTAATTCAATTCATGGTTTCTTATGAAATGCAGGAGCAGAGATATAGTAAAAATCATGTTGATGAGAAACCAAGAACTCAAAACTTCGGCTTGCTGCATTCTCATCTTCACTATCATCGTAGCTAATAGCGCAACCGGAGCTGCATTGGAAGGGCAAGTTGAAGATCGATCAACAGATGAGATGAAAGATTGGCGTCAGCCTTTACCGACAGTGAGTATTTCAGTTAATCATCGATGCGCATTAACCACCTATTATTTACCATGTAAACACCATTTAAAAATTCAAACATCTTGTGGTGAAGAACGCGGGCATGGCAGTTTTTTTGTTTTTGATTTTTTGCTTTATTGATTGCCATTCACAAAACATTTCAAAATATGGGGCTGCTTTTCATCACTACAATTGGATGTGACTGTCATTGAGAATACGAATTGTTTATTTCGCAAAGTGGTAGAAGCGGGGATTAGGAGGAAGGTTGGGGCAACTCCTTTAGTATTATTAATTACTAATTATTTCCACTTGCAGATTGTGTGGGATTAATCCCTTCATACTGTATATTAAGACCAATACCCGAATTACAGGCTAACACAAATTTACCGTTGATTAGCTAGTGCAATATAGTACGCTGATATAAAACTACAATTTACATTAATTTAGTATCCGTTAAAAAACGTTTACAAATATCTGTTGTCGCCTTCCAGTTTACCAGCCATTTCATTGGACTTAATTCTACGTAGGTTTCCCGAAGACAATTGATCTGAGATATTAAAACTACTTGAAAAGAAGAAGAGAAACTGATGCCGTGTTTGCACGATTGTCGTACGTAAATAGAGAGAGAGAGCTGGTCCATAGCGTGCCATAAAATATTTTTATGGAAGTTAATTCCACACACACAATTATCAACACAGTGGCTTTAATTACTATGCTATGAGGTAGTAGAGCGTATTCTTTTAACCAAACCTCTCTATCTGAATATTCAAATGAACCAAGGTGCTTTTAAAGAAAATAGCATGCATGCAACTCGTTTACATAGTAATATTCAAGAAACATAGCCTGCACTCACATAAGCCATTATTCAATATTCAGGCCTATAAAAGAAAACGAAGACTCTTGTAACTGAAATGCCAGAGATATAGTATAACGACTGATTCTTGAATTAGGGGACAAGCAACAAAGCTGTGTACAACAACAAACCGTTCTTCTAACCAATAAAAACAAAAGAAGTAACAACAATAGCTTGATGTTACTTGAATTAGAAAGTAGATAAAAGGCAGGAAACTGTATAAGGCTCATTGAGAACTAGTGAATCTTTTTTCTTTTGCTCTTTGTACAATATGAACTAGGAGAATGTTGTAGAGAGTTTATTCGGTACGGCGTTGTCTCAACACAGCATGTTATTAAGAAAAACCCAAAAGCTTTACAAGTTAGAATTTTCTACCTTTGCTTTCCTATACATTTCAGATGGGAAGAGAAAGATCTGATTTTAGTTCCCATGCTTTACTCCACCACTTCTTTTTTTTGACACATTTTCTACATTGACTTGCCAGCTCGTTTTAACACAAAATATCACAATTTTATTTGTTTTTACGACAGGTTAAACGGTCAGTTGCTTTGCTTAACAAACTCGTGATGGTTGCTCAGCGTGCAAACAACTACAAGTCACGACATCAACAGCAATATCCGCTGAGTGTGCATCAATCGAGTCAATCAAAGGATTTTAATGAGATAACTCAACACCGAGAAGCCGACCAATTATCGAAACACTCAGCTGAAAGCACAAATGACGACCCGTTTACCCAACAGAAGGCTTTTGCGCTGCCTCGCGTAAGTTGTTGTGCCGAATTTTTCTTTTTTTTTATACAGTGTCCGATCAGAGTATGGGACTGGTTGCTATACGCATTAAATAGAACTTAGCGATAAGAAGATATTCTCAAGTTAAGATTGGGTCCGATTGGTTGCTCTCTTGGGAAACGCTAGAAAATGTTTCGGTTGAAGTTGTCCTCCGTAGTTTTTTTTTTTTTCAGAATCCCTTTAAACTTTGTGCCTCTATTTACGAAGTAAAAAGTTGTGCGCTGTTTTTCAGCCAACGTCAATAACGGCTATTGGTATTCTCCGTACAAGTGGTTGGCGTATACAAAGCAGATTCCATATATGTATATATATATATACTCCTTTGGTAGGAAGTGGTAAAATCCAATTGAAGCTCGTGTTTGCCTTCCGCTAACCAGCACAATTGCCTAGAAACTAATGGAAAGCTGGAATTGCTTTACTATGTAGAAAAAAAATATAAATTGTTGTGATGTAATTTATTTTGTGTCCCTAAACAGCAGAATTCAACAATGCCTTTTGTTTGTTAAAGAAAAATAGCACATTTATGACATAGCTAATGATGTAAACTCAGTAACCTTGCATTTTTGGTACGCAGATGGCATTTGAACGGCGTGGGCAATCGTCACAGCGAGTCTTCTGGCGATGCTACTTCAACGCTGTTTCCTGCTTCCGCTAATATTTCTGCAAATAATAATTCCTGCTTCTATCTGAAAAAAACGCAAAATGCGAACAAAAACATATGATTAACAAAGACATACCTTCGACAAATAAACGTTACAAGTCCTGTTCCCCCCAAGGCCGGTATTGCGAACTGTTTACCTGTTGGCACCTTCATAACGTCCTTTTAGAACTATTTTCGTGATTTTTTGAAAACGGATGTACCAGCATAACAATTGTATTCCGACAAAAATACAGTTAAAAATAGCATACATTTATTCTGTTATTTCTTGTTTTACCATATTATTTCTCGTTAAAGACAGAATGCTTAATTGTACGATCTTGCAAAGGAGGTATAAGCTACAGAATCAAGCGCGTATCCCAGTGAATAGTTGGAAATAAATGCAGCGCCAAAAGCTATGCTGTTTTGTTTTGTACGTTTTTTTAAATACGGGTGAATGAGTAAAAAAAATAAAAAAAAGGATAGTGGTGTCCTAATTGGAATGGATCAGGATAAAGAAAACGATCCCCGTCCGAACGCATAACCCACTCAAGATAGAAGCTGATACCATAGATGTTGAAAGAAATTTTAAAATCCCATCTCTCGCATATTCAGTGTAAATCCGATTCCCAGTGATGCAGTCTGTTTTTATGCAATATTAGTGTCACAAATATTTATAAGTGATCCGCTCAGATAAAAGCGCATTGCTGTCATTATACATTAGTTTCACTGTCAAAAGTTTTTTCTTGTTAAACTACGTAAGAAAAGAAACTAAGATTGTAAAAAGCACTAAACGGCGTAAAATGGGATTCCATATTTTTGTCTTTGACATTAGAACTGATTTTCACTGTGTAAAATATTTCACAAAAAAAGGGGAAAACAATTGTGCAAAGTTGCAGTGATCTCTTTTGACATAGTACTTATTCGTCACAATTCGATATTGCTATCTTCTTTAGCTATGCAAATACATATTTTGAGTGTATCTATATTACAACCTATGTGCGCGATATTTACACGCAAACAACTCTGTTATGGACACTTCAATTTTTTCCTCAGTGCGGTCTCTTTAAGTAGCTCATGTATAGTAGAGAAGGCTTTCTTCACGGATTATGGCGAAATGTTTACGTCACTTCTGAGATATAATTATTTGTTCTCAGTGATGGTCATTTGGGATGTTAATATAGGTGGAAATACTCGTTTAGTATAGAGGTAAACAGTAGAGCAATAGAGCTGAAGTGATCTGTTTCATGTGTACAGCAGCAGTTTCAATGCGAGATTATGCTATGATGATTCCCAGGTATCCGCATTAAGGCAGAAAAAATTTAAGATTGAGTCAGTAATAGAGCACCTACCTCCTAAATGACAAGTCCCATTACGTTTTACGCTTCAACCCTGATGGATACATCGTGACGCAGTATAAGAGGGCGTTTAAACCCCCAGTACATATGCGTCAGAAAACGGATAAATTTAAGCCGTTCTCATTTACGCAAGCAGCAATTACCTTAAGCTGTTACCTCTGACATTCTACTAAACATCATTATCAGTCGAAATTTTCTTTGTTTCCATCATGAGGCTGCAAGAGCCGTGCGCGTCCAGCATCCAAGGCCCCCCATTGCACCCCAGTGTAGAATACAGACTTTATTTCCCCGCAAAATTATTGACAAATAAAAATGTTCTTGTTTTTTTATCCTGCTTCCTTTCAAGGATAAGGATACGGCTTAAGTTCTATTATTTTATATAGTTTATACTATTCATATGCCCAGTTGCTATCCCTTTGATGATTCAGGGTACAGGTAAAAGGTTTGATGATTAATCTATACATTTTTTTTTAAATATTTCGAAGTACCTAAATCCTAACCCGTTGCCATGAATGAGTCCGAGCAATCAAGGAAAACATTGATTGCCTGCGCATTTAGGAAATGAGATCCATCTCTACCCGTATCGAAAATGACAACCATGTCAAGAGTAGACTGCGCGCCCACCAGCATCGTCTCTCCCTATATAAGTCGGTGTTGACGGGCCGATCGCCACAGACGGGCCAAGACTACTGCTGCGAAAAAAATCCCTTCAGCTGTAAGCACATAACACTTAAGAATTTTCTTTCCTTCTGGCTTGTGTTGTACGTACATTAGACGTTTATAGGCGCATTGAATTTGTCGTATTACTTTTAGTTATACCGTTCTTACTACTTCACAGAACATAGAGTGCATCTATAACGGCCCTTTTTTAGTTGGTACGCAATCTTGTTTGATCGGTATTTAAACGGGATCCATAAGTGTGCTCGCGCTAATTTAAGATCCAATTGCAATGCAATTTGGTCACTGCTAACCTTTTAACATTTTCCATAATTTTAGAGAGAGAAAAACGATGACTTCGAAAATTTGTGCAATTGTTCCTGTAGCCATCGTATTGTATTTAGTTGCCCTGGCAGCAGCAAAATCAACAGATCTAGATGATGCAGAGTTTATTGACTTCGGTGGAGACATTGAGGTTGTTGAATTTCTACATTTGTTCTTGCATAATCTATTTTCACGTATTTGTTTTCTATGCTTAAAAAAAACTTGTAGTCAAAGGCGGCACCGGATGAAGGAAGCGTGGAAACAGCTTTATTGAATTAGTAATGCATTTATACGCATCGAAGATGTGATATAATACGAATTTCATGCACGTTCTTCTGTCATAACGTATTTTATCTTCCACAGTCTCTTTGCAAAGCAGATCATGGCCCGCCTGCGCAGCAATCGAAACCCTCAAGAGTTGATGAAAAAGCGGTCCTATTGGAAGCAATGTGCATTCAACGCCGTCTCTTGTTTTGGCAAGTGACGCCGAAAGAAATACGTTTTCAAGAACCGACGAAATACTATGTAAACCCTTCAAGCAGTGACAGCACATTATTGTTGTTTCACGCTCAACAGGGCTCATTCTTTTGGCATCAAATGTTGCAGTTTCAATTTATTTACATTTTCCTTTATGGCTACGTCCTCCATTATTGAAATAAACGAAAACATGTACAGGCTAAATAATTTCCACTTATCAACATAGCCTCTCACCTGAAACTACTTGTACGATCTCTCCGTTATAAATACAAACATAGTTGTTTAGGTCTGACTGGACGTCATTCATTCTCAAAGGTTGGTGTAATTTTTGTCCTGTAATTACGTCTGACTCCTCTACAATAGACGTACTACGTCAATGTCCAAAGAAACCAGGGAGTCTCAGTAACGTCATTGTTTAATTTTTTTAACGAGGACTATTATTTGCTTTTGACTGAATAAGTGGTAGTGCCACGACACAGATTTTTTTTTTGACCACTATATTACCACGCAAAGCAAAAAGCCACATTTTTTTCCCCAATGGTTTCGAGAGTAGTATTTGGAAAGTGAGGCGTATTTTAGCTGGGGGTGGATTCTATCCTTGTAAATGGACTTGATTCTTTAAATCATTTCCGCTACGCCCACACTCCTTCATAACCAGCTATTACAGCAGGAATACACATTGTGATTTTCTCGTCATAGAAAATGTTCCTATTTTTTACAATTGCCCTTTAAAAAAGAAATCAGATAGCCCTTCTTATATAGGCCTCGGAACTGCCAAAATGGATTAGGTCTTTCTTATGTGTGTATAGGGTAGCATTTTATTCTTTCTTTATGCGTGGGATAATTCGTGGACAACTATACCATTCTTATGGAAATACCCAGAGCACGCAGAAGAAACGAAAGAAACTCTATACTTATACATACAATACCAAAGTATTACAGTACCAAAGTATGCCAAAGTATTTGGAAAGAAATGTTTCGCAGTCATCTTGCATAGTTGTCGCCTTCATTAACCTTTACAACTTTTGCAAAGCATTTTTAAGTTATTGCGTATTGAGGATCACGTTTAGATGAATATACGTCCTACTTCAATTTATTCTCGGCTAATAGCAATGACGAGTATTCTTGCCAAGAAGAGACAGGATACGCCATCGAGCGCTGGGGCTTGCTAACTTTACTTTATACTGCTGCTCTTCATCGCTGGATGGCGAGCGTGAGTTTTGCCTCGTTCATCGGAGCAAAAAGAGAGATTTCAAACAATCAATTGAATTGTGTATAGGGTTAAGAGTATGCGTTTACTTGAAGTAAATACAGCGCTTTTACGGACCTTAAGTCAGTACATAAAACCGTAGAGATGGACGGTGTAGTCTACGACCTAGTGATGTTTGAAAATAACTTTTTGTCGAATTTACTTCAGTAGATTATCTGTTTAGAACGAACGAAACGTGAACTCGTTCACAAAGTAAAAAGGTTTCACGTGACTTTGTATCAATCATGTTAGACAAATTTGTGTACAGGTAACTATTCATGCAGGGAGCAATAAGCGCAATAAGAACTAAGCAAACTGGACTGAGACAGTTCTTTTGCATTTATTATTTTTGTGCGCTTATCCAAAAATGAATGGTTTTGTTACCCGGCTACGTTATTGCTGCTTTGCATGTGTACACGCACCAATAATTGCAATACAAAAAAATGGCAATTAAAGCTTTAAAAGAAATTTGTAAAAGGAAAGTAGACTTTTAAGCTCGCTCTATTTTGGGGTCTACAAAATGATCGGATAGGATTGTCGAATGTATGGAGAACATTTCTTTCACTTTCCTATTCACGGAGATTTTGTAAAATACAATTATAAATCCATTTGGATCCGTCAAGAAATAGTCCGTTTTCAATCTTTCGTAAAGAACCATATCAGGCCAGGATGCTCCTCATCTCCGAGAATTAATGGAAGGGACGGGAAGAAATTCAGCGTTAAATTCCAAACTGCTTCTTAACCCCAAAAGGAATTGAAGAGTAAAAATAACTGATGAGTATTGGTTGTACAGGTTCAACATGTTTGAATGGTAGAAAGTCTTGGATCCTAAAGTAGAAAATTAATACAGAACGAAATGCTGTTACTTCCATGGCAAGTTAAACGTACCAGATGAATTCGTTGATGAACCGGACGAGACCTTGGCGGTATGTCACGCTGTCACGATGATCCTTACAGTCGACGAGTGGGTAAAAAAAATTCTACAGGGCATGAATACATGTGGATGGAAAACTAATAGCCGGATATTATTGGGTCATCTAAGGGCGGAAGGCATTATAATCTCTATTTTGAATCCAATAGAGTGACCTACAATTTACGTAGTTTTTAATGCACATTAATAAGTTAGACGGAGAGATATAAAGGCATTCTTCTGTTATACTTACGACTGTTGAACTTGTGGGAATGTTTTGGTTAAGCTGCTACCGGCATCAGCATTGAAAGCCACTTTCAGTGGTTATTGATTGGTAGTACAGCTGTAAAAGAAAGCCAATTACATAGGTAGATGTTGCATGAACTTTGCACTGACCTTGCTCCTGATGCGAAATCATTCTACTTAGGTGTCCGCACTAGAATTTGTTCGACTACCATGGCTGAAATCTGGCCAACCGGAACGAAATGAAAAAGATGTTGTTGAGAACAAACACATCATGTTCCTATATTAAGCAGCAGGTAAAAAAATCATTTATAGTTCAATACCAATCCCATAGAAATCGATCAATGGCTGATCAGATTAAGGGACTCGAGGTACGCCGGCCAGTGCCATCAGCTAACAGAGCAGGTGTTGTGGTTTGGTTTTTACCTCACTCAATTAGTTTCTTTCGTTTTCTTGAAATTCGAGGTAGTTTCTCTAGAACGATATAATGTGAAACAAACACTATCGATACATTGTCAGCATTTTGTCAACTACCTAAAAAATAATTTCAGTTGTGCAGTTCAAAACACAAACTTGTCACGACGTAAGTTCGTTTTTTATTTGATCGACATATGTTGGCACAACTTTCATAGGAAATAAACTTGCCTTAAAACTTATACTCCTACAACTAGCGTTCCACTAATAAACGAAACTATTATAGCTTAATGGCCATCCCAAGTCTTATCGACAAATTCCTATATGACAGAGACATTGTATTTAATTTAATTGTTTTATTGCAAATGGAAATATGGCGTCTGGATCGAATAAACGAATTTGGAATTGCAATCGTGAGCTCGAACGGCTCGCCCACGTTTACGGCGAAACGGTGGGCGTAACTTCATGATTGCCTACGTGTCGTTGTAAAATTAAATGTAATACAAATGTTCTTAACTTCCCAAGTCCAAACAAAATAATGTCATCGTTATTTAACTGCCATGCTGGTGGCCTTATCACAGCCACGACACGCCAAGAGGCACGCAGGCAATAAAATACAAATTTACATTCAAGAGGCTCTGTGACATTGATGATTCCTATATCGTACACAAAAACGATAATGCGCTTTGTTTTGAATATATTACTTTACAGATGAGTGTCACACGGAACGAAAGAATCGAATTTCCCGGACAATATGTTTCCTGGGAATCCTATACGCATAGCGATATTTAAAGGCTTTCTTGACCTTTACACTTCTTCCAGTTAACGAAAGAAGTTTGTTGTGCCAACTACCCCACAGTAATTAAAACGGTAATAAAATAAATAGGCCGAAAAAAGAGAGAAAATAAATTGCTAATGTTCTATAAATAATATTCTTCTAAGAACCTAGACCTTACGGTAGAAGTGGAACATTGTTAGTTGGCAGCGAAGCGCCAATGGATCTTGTAATTTTAAACAAGTTTCGTGACCAAAATGATCCTTTTTTCTCCGTGGGGCTTTTTAAATTCAGAACATCAAACAGAAATTGTGTGAAAGGAAATGGTAGCTCTAGATGGAAGGCATCTGCCAAATGCAGTTCTGTTCAATTATAGCCATTTAACCCCTCGTAGTTGCAGTAAAAAAAACAGTCCCTTCGGATTCTAAATCGCATTAGCTGATTTTTGCATCAGTAAATTCATTATTTGCCACTGAATTTAAAATGACCGCATGTGATAGGTGCTTCGTATTTCAACATCGAAGAGCAAAGATAGGAAGTATATACTATTGCTGGTTTTTGCTATTGTAAATTTTTTGGTTGGCTTTCCATTAGAGACATTGTCATTAGCCCGAAGGCTAGTTCGATTTGTCAAGCCAAAACACTGCTAATAATGTACTGTTTAGAATTGGCATTTAGGAAAGTTTTTGGAACGAGTAGCTACGGGGTACATCTATAGTGCTTACGTATGTATTACATTGCAATAGCTAAAAAGGAAAAGTTAAGGCAGGAAGTTTTTGTAGAGGATAGGGGACGTCGTCAATGCCCTACACCGACCAGTTGCTGTCAGATTGCTATGTTCGTCGAAATTAAGTACTGCGCATTTGAGAAATCATTGGAAAAGAAACACGATTCACAGTGCAATTTACATGATGAAGCGATCCGTAGAAGGATAGATGATTGAGAATTTTCAACGTAACCGGTAACAGACGCATCCATTGAGGCCAAATTTTACGGAAGAATTACCTGTGCATGTCACCCTCTCCGTTCTATTTCTTTTTTCCATTAAAGTTCTGCTATAGGAATTACATATTTCAATCATCGAATTAAATTTGACAAGGTGTTTTGGTAGAGCTACGCAGCGACAACAGGTTTTTTTTAGCCAACATGTCGTAAAATTTCCATATAGAAGCCAAAAGCGAAGGATTATTTATTCGATATACTGTATATGGGGAACTTTGGCAGTATCTGATTATTTGCAAACCTACAAGGACTCAATGTTCCGGGTTAGTCGAATTCGATCTATATTCTTAAGTACGACATGTAATAAATCTTGTGTTTACAACCGGAATCACGACCCAGGATTAAACCGTCTATATTGGCAATGACTTTATCATATATATGGTATTTTTATACAGCACGAATATTATGCAAATGACCCACAGTTTGACGCAGCGTGAACGACAGATGAAGGAGAATTTCTTTTAAAAAATCCGTTGAGGTGAACATGACGTTTATGTGACATTATATGCTTGTGAAGTTGGAAGTACGTAAATCGGACTTACGTATCTCGTAGCCGAAGAACTTTCAATATACATCATTGAATTTGAACGTACTTAAGCACACGAAATTGAAAACAACTGAAACGACGAAAACTATAGTAAAGAAGAATAATTCATTAAAAACATGAGGAATGCATTCGAGCTGAGATAGTTGTACAGACAAGGACACCGAAATCAGACGCATACCACTTTCAACAATCTCCCAATTGTGTTAAGGCTTTCGAAGTCGAATGCTGATATCTCCTTGCCCCGTTCTTGTATTTGGTTTTTTTCTTTCCTTGTTCTTTCAATTGATCTTTCTGACATGTGTGTGCTCTCTTCGCCCTGAACATTATAATCTTACGAAGAGGGAGTCTGTACAACTTTTGGACGTTGAATAAAATATCATTTAGTGGTTTTCCAGTAGAACTGGTGGCGGTAATGAAGGTCCATTGCGGCTAGTTGTGAAAATGTCACTGTTGCTCTCTTAAAAGGATGATTGCGTCGCTGACCGACAACACTGTGGTTGTACAAATACGGCCGCAAAGACAAGTGTTGTAAGTTGAAAAGTAACGGAAATAAAACGAACGAAAAAAATAGGTCGAGCAGAATTGACGTCATCGGGTCCTTATTGTGTCGGTCGGCTGAGTATGTGGAAGCAGCGCCAATAGTCGGATATCGCGAGCGACAATAGCGAGATAAACACACTGCAAATGACGATCGAGAGTTGGCTGGACGGGCGTTCCCGTCCATTGTCGCCATGTTGCATTGCAGCCGGATGTTCGCCTAGAACGCGACATTAAAGAAAAGTAAACATTATCGAATAATTCATTCTGTACTCTCCGTTGTACGAAAAAAAAGGGAGAGCAAGTTGGAATGCTTGAAAAAGTAAACGTTTAGGCCTCGAAAGGGCAAGTTGATACGCAATTCCATTCGGGCAAGATTTCACAGATCTCGTCCAGCTTCATTAACCGAGTGAGTAGGTTCACTTGTTTAAGCGTATTGTTTAAAAACCATTTGATTTTTCGCACAGACATCTGTTCTTTCTGTTTCATTTTAATGCAGATAGTAAGCCTACGCTGTTTCAAAAACTACGGTTCAACTGTATATAGGTAAGAACTTTAAAACGTAAAATGGCACCGCGCATCTGTTAACTTACTACTTGACGGATATCTGGCATGCACGTTGGTGTTTGAATTTTGTTATTTAATACGCTTATCTTTTTGCTTCTTTGCCCGATGCGGTACGTTCGCTATTGGAAAACAAGAATATTCTGTTGCGTGACACGTGTCATGTTGGCGATAACCACGACAACGCCGTTGAAGTCAATGTAAAACGAAAAGAACTTTCGCAATCTTGTTTGAAACTTGCGAATGCTGAAGGTTACTGAGTTCTTTTCCGCTCTCTCTGATCTTGTATCTGATACCTGTAGGGATTGAATATAGCTGACACCTAGTCCCCCGTTTTCTATGCATATTTCTTTTCCCATTTCCAGCATGACCTTTCAAAACGTGAAATAACAAAGGGTAGGCGAAAGATGTCTAACTCGTCGCGACAAGGTTTCTTACCGACTGAGGCGCTGAATACACAACGTGAATTCCGTGAATGCCTAATTGCTGCGTTAGAGAACAATTCAACTATTGCACTAAAGGGGCTTGATATTGTATCAGAAAATAGTCCATTACATTAGTACATTGACGTTAGAGAGTTTCCCAGCTAGGAAGAGAGCCGGCATACTTTTTCTTCCGCTAACGGCAAAAACCTTAGTAATCGAAAACCAGGTATAAGAAATTGTTGCGCAATGACGCGCAAGTTAATCGTTGGCCTTTGGCGTTGTAAACGCGACATTGTCTAGCAGAGTATATAACGTACCCCACAGGGCCATTCTGTTATTAAACCAATGACAGGGACCTAGACGGAAGGAAAATTCACTAAATTTTAAAAAAAGGGGGGAGGGGGAACCTGAAAAGGAAGAAAATGAAACAGAATCGAAAGAGAAAGGAAAGTGGGCGATTACCAATCACGACGTGCAACGAGACACTGACAGGTGCCATGTTGGACGGCGAGCATAGATACTGTCCAGAATCCTCTGGAGTGACGCTAGGGAGAGCGAGCGTCAGTTGCAGAGAATCATTTCCGACTCGAGCGAGAACGGTAGTACGACCCTCGTCGTCCGTGACGGCGCCAATAATCCAGTTGCTCTCTCCATTTCCTACAAAGAAAATTTGATCATACTTTTTTTTTCTATTAATTGTTTATTTTTTTTTACAAGATTT
Source organism: Daphnia carinata (assembly GCF_022539665.2). Taxonomy (NCBI): domain Eukaryota; kingdom Metazoa; phylum Arthropoda; class Branchiopoda; order Diplostraca; family Daphniidae; genus Daphnia; species Daphnia carinata. The sequence continues at coordinate 1,244,696 of NC_081331.1, forward strand.
GTATTTGACAACGTCGAAATCAAACATGAGCCAACGGAGACGGTGCGTTAGCAAACGCATTGCCCAGTCAAAAGAAGCCTACTACATGCAACCACTGTGCTATCCTATTCCACTCGGATATAAAACTTTCTCAAAATTTTAGTTGATGTGATTTTTAAGTTGATCATGATTTATCTCATTTCTTACTTGAATTATACTAACGATAAGATCTTTTCGCTTAGATTCAAAGAAACTACGACATGTTGTGTTGATCAATACATTGAACACAAATGCGCGAATTCAGTACTCCACTTAGGATATTTGTTCATTCGAATGGGACTCGGATAAAATAAAGTCAAATAAGAAACAATTGAACAATACATTGTCTTAAAATGGAACATTATGTGCCATTTTCACGTGGCTGTAGTTAAATCTTCGATTGTCATTGATGGTGTAACATATACTGTCGATCGTATAAGACGGATGCCATGAGAAACGTCGTCATTAACTAAATACGTTTCTCGTTTTCGGTCTCCTGTAAAAACGCCTTGAAATACGAAAGAGGCCCCGGGCTGAAACGGCTGTGAAGCAAATGGTCAATGTGCCTATGCTTCTTGTCGACGGTGTAATGTTTCTGGACATTACCCTAGGCATGTTCTTCGTCTGTTCGGCTCATTCATTTCGACTGAAATAAATGGACGACAGACGGTATCATTAGACTCGGACCGTAGTCGTCGTTCTTTGTTATTCTGCAACGTGGCAGTAAAGAGAAACAGGGAAAGTGTGAAAAGAATGAAGAAGAAAACAAACGAAAAAGATCTCGCTGGTCTTGAATGGTCTGTGAATGGGTAGGAAATCGAGAGCTCGGCCAAAATCAATACGGCTCTCACCTACATCACACAAACCGGAAAACTTGCAAACACAAAAGATAGTTTCTTAATTTTGTTGGGGAAGGAAAAAAAAACTCATGGAATAACTAAATATAGTGAGAGTAAAGACGCTGTTAGACATTTCACCATTAGCAACGTGAATTACATAGATCTCAGAGCCCAGCTAAAAAGTTCTATCGTCTTAATGATCTCGGCTTTACGTGTGGTAGCCTTTAATACAGTAGATGGCTGTTGTGTCCGTCAGGATTGAAACAAGGATCGAAAGACTGCAAAAACGAAAAAGAAAAAAGAAGTCTGACAGAGTGTAAACGAAGGCTTAGGAAAAGATAAGAGACATAAAAACAAGAAGCAACGAAAGATCAAGTAAAAAGAAAAAAAAGGTAATAACACTAAGAGGCCGCTGTGGGCCTAAGTAGAAGATGTATGAATATTAAATGCCAAGATGATGTTACGACTGAAATCACGTAAAAGGCTGTGGCGACTACAGTACTTGATAGGAATAAAAGAAAGAAAAAAAAGGGAAACTACAATAAAGAGATCGACAAAAATAGAAGCAAAAGATTACGTAAAGCAGATTCAGAATGCTGTGAAAGTAAGACAGAAAAAAAAGTTGGAGAAGCGCATCCGCGAAAAGAAAGGGAGGCCACCAAGGAGGACATGTTGCGGCAGCTGTGACATTATAGGCCGCCAAGCCGTTCCATTATCTGATTTCTCATCAACTGGCTCACTGAGGCGACCATGTATCAACCAAAACAGAATCGCCATTTTCAGTAAAAAAAGAAATAAATAATAAATACAACGGTCGTGTGGTTCACCGTGGGACGTCCCTTCTTTTTCTTACATGTCTAACAACCGAAACACAGTCACCATCGGCGGACAGGAAAAGCATCCAAAATAATCTTCTCTTTTTGAACGTCATGCCAAATATCTCCCACCACTAAAAGCGTTCCTTCCAAAATAATATTATTACTAGTCTGCTATTGGACTGCTAAGGCCCTGGCGGAGTCGAGCGAAAAACAGCGTATTGACTTTTCTGTCCGCGAAGGAACAAAGTGTTAACTGAATGATGCCGGAGATTCGGCGTGCCAGATGGTATCATAAGCACACGGCAATCTGCCTCGCATTAAATTACGGCGCGCTGCTGAATCTTCTTCCTTTTAACCTTTATTTATTAATATCGGAATCTCGACGGAAGTCGCCATTGAGAAATTAAATATTTCGTTCACTCATTTACTTTGCAATTTACGGCTGCTCCAGCCGTTTCATATATCGACACTGAAAACTTGGCATTTAAAAGCAAAGCTCGGCAAAGTTCCACATAATTAGTGCCAGGGATAATTTCAAGCGTTCAGAAGAAATGCAAACATTTTCTGTTGTCGTCAAAGCTTTCTAAAAGGCTGCCGAGATCGGAGATTAAAATGTTAAGATCGTGCACAGTCCTACCTATTTCGTCAGGCTTAAATTGCTAGGTAATTGAATTACAGTACCTTTCGGATGGTATGGATGGTTTTTGACTTGAGCTAGGAGTGAACCGTTGAGTCGCCATTCAACGTGCGTTGGGCCGATCAAAAAAGACGATATCTGACAATGCAACGTAACTGGGCTGCCGTTTTTGACGTACATATCCGGTGCACCTTTGATGTCCACTATCGGTTCTATATTTGTAAAAAAAAAAAATAATAATACGGAAATGGAATAGCAGATTTTTCTTTCATTCGAATGTTGCCAAGCAATGTGTACATGTAGGCGGATAAGGCCAGCGCAAACGATACGATTATATAAGTCTTACCAACGGGTCGTAGGTGAACAATGCGGCTGATTTTCGGCTCATTCGACGAGACTTGGCATTCGTAATCACCAGCATCGGCGGGTTGAACGGCGCGGATTTGCAAAGTCCAAGTGTCAGAAGCAGCAATTTTATGTGCTTGAAATCGGCCATCGTTAATGAATGTGTCATCACCAACCGCCAGTAAATGTCCGTCGCCTTTTCTCACCCAACTGACCTGAAATTTGAACCACATGGATAATCTGTTAAGAAATGTAGGACACGTACGTCATTATTTAAAAGATGATAAAACTACTCTAGTATAGTAGAGCGATAAAAAGCATTTTATTTTGCTGCTCGTCTGTCAAAACCTATGCATGACAGTGGATTGCGAAGTAACACGGACTCGATGGCCTGTAGAGGAACGTCAGCTCATAATGCAGGGTTCTTTCCTAACTTTCTTATCTGTATTACAAGCTTATCTGAAATACGACGAAGAGCAGAAGAGTGTGTGAGGTAACAAGCACGTTGCTTAGATCAACTCCACTCGAAAAACTGTTCGTGTAGTAAAACCAAGTCATGTTACATAATACTAATGCCCTTCACGGAGATACTATGTGCCAATGCCAACATGATATTATACAACTTCAGCATCTCATTTTTTTTTAATGTGTCACAGACTGATAATAAATTCAAAAGACGGGAGCTGAACGTAAAAATTGTATAAAAGAAAACAGCCCGAGACGATGATGGCCAACCCTGTCATAAATAAGGGGGCTTTTTTGATCCCAAAGGGGTGTACATTCGCAATTACAACTTTCCGACCGAATTATCGAACTGAGCTAGATGCAGAGCTATTTATGTCTCTATATAAAACGAGACGTAGTCTCGCATCAGGACAGCTGGGGCAATATAACATTCAACCATCCTGCCTATAATTTCATTTGGTGGTTCGTCGAAAAAAAAAAAATTCCCGTTGGGGCACACAAAGGCACGGTTCGACTTTGAATCCCCACACAATCTTGGCACTCGCTTTGGTATCAATTGTATTTCATCACGTTTTAGTTCTCCAATAAATATGGGATTACTTGCAAAAAATGTTGGCGGAGTGAATTACGGTAGCGTAAATCTGGTGGCTGTTGCTCGAGCAACTATAAACGTGTTGGCTAATGTAAATCTGCTCTTATTCCCTGCAAGAGTCAGGATTATTTTGGGTTCCTTGTATGTTTTCATTCCTTCGTGTTCTTCCAAACTTTTATAAACTCTTGGATAAAGACGAAAAGTTAAAGCGCCCTTTGGCGCAGTTCTTGCTAGTATTGGCCATTTCTTAGAATTTTTGCATAAAAAAGCTGTTTAACAGACTACCCACTGCTAGAATATATATAGTGAACAGTAGCCTTGCTTTCCCTTTGCTTAAAGTAGCGAACAAAAAGAGAAGTCTTTGCATTCTCGGTGAGAAAAACTTTTTGCACAAAAGATAGAGAATTCCGTAGTTGCCTTGGTTTCTTTGTGCTCGAATCGCCCCCCTACTCCCTTACAGCCATTATGCGCTATTTGCCCTATTTGCCTTTTCTGTTGTTTCCCCTCTTTGATGGTCTTTTTGATTGTGCTGACCAAGAATCTGTATTTGATAACTGAATCAACTACGCATCGCGGCAGGAACACGTTACGAGTCGAATACAAAAAGAACAAAGGCTTTTGCAATCAAAAGCCCTGCATAATAGCGTTTTTTCGACGCCTTCCCCCATTCCTGGTAAACGATTGTTATCACTAAGGTAAAAACTATAAACAGTCGATAAAAAATTGGGCAAGATTCGAATCCACCTAGAATATGAAACACAGCCATCGAAAAGAAAGTGGATGTTTGTAACCTTTTCTTTGAAAACAGCGGATACATCATCTCGAATGTCTTGGCACGTTGAAATGAACTACATTCTCTACGACGACAATCATACTGATGGAAGAAAAATGTAGTAGTAGTTTGTATACAATGCAGGAACGCGTAAAAAAAACATAATCGCTTATCTTCACCCTTTTGGACGTGTCGAACACAGAAGGATGGGTTCGAATAACACCTCCTTCGAGGAATGCCAAAGTGAAGAGGATAAATTCTGCGATAGTCTATAACCAAACACCCAGACGCTTAGAAAAGGAACGCGTTTGAAGCGAATTGGCCACCCAAAATCGATAGTTCTTGGCCAAATACGCTTGTAACGTAAGTAGCTCTTTTACATCTACTTTGTAGCCGTATATCAGACACCATTTTATGCGACGCGTCAACCTGATCCTTTTAACTAGAATACATTTAAGTTGACAACAAGTTTTCAAAGGAAAATGCAGACGGGAAATCGCTAAATAACAACGTTTTGAAATAAAAGGTTGCAAACAAAAAATCCGTTGTCTTTTCAGCAAAAATCGTAAGTTCCTTGTTTCTGTTTTATACTTTGTCGTGCATACGTTCCCTGCGGTCAACCATTTGCCTACTTTCATAAAAAATGTGTCAACTTAAAAGCTAACGCATCAATGCCTTTACAAGACGAAGCTAAACAACATGGTACAAAAGAAACGATGGCAGAAAAAAGGTTAGATGTTCTATACCCCACAGCTAACCTGACGAAAAGCAATCTCTGCTCTTCACTCTCGGGTTCTGTAATAAATGCTGAAGTGTACTCCGGAAAGACCACCCCCACCCCCCCACCCCCCCAAAAAAAGCCACGGTTTCTGTTTGTATTTGCGCAAATGACATCCACGCAAGACTTTGAGGAAGGGTGGTTACGGTTGTGTATCAGTTCAGCTTTATACACACATTAATATGGTATTTCACAATGCGTCATTGCGTACTGTTTGTTTGCCCGTGGTCAAAAAGACAACTGAATATTATTAGATGCTGTATATATTTAAGTACGACAAAGGGGGACTGATTATTGTCGCTCAGACTGCGCTTTGCTTTCGTTTCCTGCTTCTCTTTTCTAGCTGCAACATCTGTACGACACGACGTTAAAAAGTAAATAGTCTACATGTGATGCGGTCCAGGAAGTCGCGTAATCTTGGATCCGGTAGTGTCTCGGTACATCCCTTTTACAATTAATGCAACTCTCGGAGCAGTGTTCACATTTGATGTTTGCAATAGAGAGCATAAACTGGCTTCTTATCGCCAGCAACGCTCCTCGCTCTTTTACTGGCGATGTGGATTACGACGGCCATTCGTGCACGTATAACGTTATTTGCAATACTCTGAACGCAGATATTTCTTTTTTAAAGGAAAAATGCGAGCGTCCAGCTGAGTCCATAAACGGCCAACGGGTTCGCAATCTCATTACATAAGCCATTGAAATGTGAGAATTATTTCCACCGGCTAGCTGCTCTGCTTTTTTATGTATAAATGTGTGCATAGCAGAGAAAAAGAGAGAGGGCGCTTTTTATAGTAGGCAGCGTACCTCACACGGCCGTCATGTATTGTATATCTACATAAGGCTGCGTCAGGCGTTCAGATTCTTGCGGGATAACGAACTCTTGTCGTCGTGGCTAGCCGTGTACATAGTGAATAAGCGGCAAGAAAATTGCATGGAAGACAGTGATTGTGGCAGGCCAGTCTGGCATCACACCCCGACACACGCACACACCAAGACGTGAAAGTCGCTCTGATTGATTCGCAGCGAAAATTAATGAATCCCGTCACGTCATTGTCACCCGATCCATCATCTCCTCACGTCCGACATCCAACAGGGAACAGCGAGACATTGCCTTAACACCATGGAACCTGCCTCTCTTTCGTTTCTCGTGTTTCTAACAATATAAAGCAGAACCAAGTCAAAATAAGTCATATACTGTACTCGACAATCTCGACGCACAACTTGGAAACAGACGTACCAGAACACTACAATGGTCGCAATTTGAGACTTACAGGAAGGGGAAGGGGGACGTTTGGACATTTTAGCGGAAGCACTGGGTAGACTTGCCTAATGCGATGAAACGCGGACCGAGTTGGAAAAAAACGAAAAATGCTGTCCTGTTCTTTTAACTACAGTATATGGTCACCCAACGCATTGCAAATGATTGGGACTATCTAGAAGCAGAACAGACATTTACTTTGGAACGGACGTGATTTCGATACATTATGTAGCAGTCGGTTTAATGGAAAGAACGTCAAAGCCTCTCCCACCGTGTTTTTCGTATTTTGGAGAATTAGTTACGTGCACTGTTACAACTTGGTTGGAACTGAGCGAGACGTGACGAATTTTCTCTAGAATACTTCTGCCTCCTGCCTTTTTTTGCTTTCGGAGTTAAAAATAAAATTGCATGTTAAGAAGCAAAGGAAAAAATTGATTTGATTGTTTCGGTTTCGGTCATGACGATTTAAAAGACCACCCCAAAGCAGATACAGTATACGTGCGTGTCTATGTACAATGACTGTATCTACTTTTTGCATTTCATTATTCAACATTCCCCATGAACGTAGATAAACACTTAAGCCTCTTAACTAGTGGAAAAGAGATGAATTTACGTTGGTAACAAATAAAACCGGCCGACAGAAAATCACGAGAAATCCCTTTTCCAAAGAAGCTATTAAATGGCTTGACTTACCGATCGATTTCCGGCCTGGCGTACGCGACACGGAAGGATGGCGTTGGATCCAACTTGAACGCTGATGTCAGCTGTGGTGAACGGATCAAAATACGGCCCAGTGTATAAGCCACCCGCCAAAAGCTCTGCAACACGATGAGATGTACCGCCGTCAGTTGACTCCTCGGGCTGTTGTGGTATAGGTTTAACGGCAATATGAATGCCTTCGTCTTGAACGATCGCTGAACTGCATACATTTCCTAGTATGAATAACAATTTGCAATGAATTTTGTGCCACTTGAATTTAAAGAGGTGGCCAAAAACAATATGAAATACCTGTCTGCCATACTTTGCAAGCAGGCTTTGTTCGAGGTTTCAAACACTTGGGAGAAACTGTTTCTTACTTTAAAACCATTTCTTCGTCGAAAACAGTATCACTCACACAACATTGGAAAAAATTTACATGTCAAAAAGAGGATTTATACAACCTTAATACAAGGCACAGAGTCAACTGCTGTGCATGTAGTTTACTGAGATTTCCTAGTAATGTCGAGAAATACGTTTTTCAAGTCTATAGCAAATGTGGGAATGTACATCCCTCTACACCGGCCTTTTTCAAGCCAGTTAGCCAAAAATGTCACAGCGTTAGCCTAAAGTAGTAGCAGGCAATATGTTTATGCCAGCATGAAACTCAATAGAATTTGAAGACGTGGCTGTCCAAAGTTCACTTTGCGACTGACGAATCTCAGCCATTATAGATTAATTCTTCAACCACGTCCTCTGGCATAATGAGAATTTCGTTTCCAAACTGAAGTTCAGGAAATCCTTTTCTTACCCCTTCCTCCACTTTACTTTTTCAAAATCCATGATGGCCGACTTTGGAGTGCCAACCAATTAGATTTCACGAAAGGATAGGGACTTTTTCGTCTGCTTTTACATTTCGGAATTACCTTACCATACCTCCTGCAAAAAAAGCATGATGGCCGACTTTTGGATGCAGCCAATAAGGTTCGAAAGGAGGATAAGAAATTTTCTTTCTTCTTTCATTTCAGACAACCTATTAAGTCGTCTGTTTTTGTTTACAAAAGCGTCGTCTGCTCGGAAAAAAGATAAGCTAATTATTTTAAACTTACAGTACTGCGATAATTGAACCTCTGGTATACTGACAGTTCAAAAAAAGCTTGGGGGTTTTTCTTCAAGAAAAAGTTTTATTTTTGAACTGAACAAGGTATATCGGCATGCACGGATAGTATACGTAAATGTTTAATGAGGAGCGATATTAGGGGAACGCGAGCCTTAAACATCAAACTCGAGTCTCTTCTTGCACGTTTTATCAACAGAAATACAGACCACAGTTTTAAATTACATTAGATAGAAAAAAAGAACGTTAAAAAAAGTTCCAGCATTCTTAAACGACTGCCTTTCAATTTTTAAAAAATATATTTTATTATATAATAATTTTTTTTCTTCATTTTTCACTTATCTTAGGGGAATTTGATTTCTTTCAAGTTGGACAGGCGAATCCATATATCGAAGTTGTTCTTACGTGCCATTAGGTTGTGTTTCAGGATATTGGGTGAAAGATAACCGAGTTTCATCGCTGATGTATCGTTGTACCCAATACCCTGTTAAGAGCCTAGTCAACAAGACGCCGGAAGTGCATCCGTTGCACGGCTTGAAGGCCATGAATATTGCCATCTATTATATGAAATTTCTTTCAACAAAGAGAAGAATAAAAAAAATATATAAATATCTTTCGTCGCGAACCTATCGTAAAGTCACCGCGTAAGGTATCAAATAAATTATTTTTTAGGCTTCAAATGTTACAAGTGCGTCATCAATAGCTAGGGAGAAAAAGAAATCTCGAGACGGGTGGCACTGTGTTCTAAAATTTGATTCGGCCAGAGCATATTCCATCTTTTTCGTGTTGGCAAGAGTATGTAACTGACAAGCGTATAGAAATTCAAGCTGTAAGGAAGTGACAGAGCAATCGTACGGTACCCTTTGAAAACAAAAACTCTTTACGAGATATCAAATACAAGCGTCAAAGTAAACAGGTTATAGAAAATTCAATATAGATTTCTATTGAGATAAAAGGCCGTTTGCAAATGGTAGTTTAGAATTTACGCACGGAAAAAAACACGGACGATGGTATGATGTGATCGCCTATCGAACAATACGATTCCGATAGAAGACTCAGCGAAAAAGAAAAAAGGATTGAGGTATTATAGGGTGCGCCCATATGGGGTACCAGCCGTAACATGTATAGTTTTTGATTGTGTATCGATACTTTTGTGTTGCGCGTCGTCTGTCTTTTGGCTTGGACACTTCCTGTTTTTGTTTCCGGCGTAGCAGACAAGATAGTAGAAGCAAAGAAAAAGAAATAAATAAATAAAATAAAATAAAAACAAGAGAAAGTCCGCCTATTATACGGCTGTTATGTTGGCGAATGCCATATATCCGACGGCTACATGCTATCAACACAAAAGAAAAAATGGCAGAAAACTAAGAACCCAAGACGTTCGTCTAATTTTTTTTAAGTTGCTGTGCAGTTGTACAGACTTCCATGACGCATTGTTTTCTCCACAGCAATCACTGTGTTCTATCTCCTTTTTTTTCTTACCATTCTGACAGTCTGTTGCCGATAGCTTGATGGCTAGATCGGTCGACTTGGTACATATTGTTGCCCTTGGCTTGCTCTCATTTTTTTTTGCGCCGTTTCCTTTTTCTTCTTTTTGTGACTCTCCGCTTAGTGTTTTTATGGCTACTGTTGTTCTAGAAACTTAGTTATATTTATTTGACCAATGGTTGGCAAGCTGAAAAAGAAAACCAGAGAAATGTCGAGCCTGAGTTCGCAAGTGAGGCCTAGAATGCTGGTGGACATTGGTGGACGGCCGTAAATCCCAAAGCCCGACATTCGAGATTACAATGTTAAAGCTTCGCTTCCTCCCTCGCGTTTCGTAAAGGCAATATAAAAAAAGAAGCAAAGTCTGAACACGTTTCGCGATTTGCGACACAAAAAAAAATCTTTTACTCTGAATTACACTCTTCATGGCCCATCGAGGTGGAGTACTTGAAGAGCGCGTTCTGGTCATCAGCGACAGGCAATATAACCTATACACTCTGTACGGGTGTTTGCTGGATGCGGTTCTCCGCACCGCTGAACGCATACTGTTTTAGATTGTAAATATATATATAGTATATATATACAGACTACGTAACCCTAGCATATACCTCGAACAGTATATCCGAGCGTGATGGATAAAGGATCTCCTCGTACATTTTTTTTTCTTTAGGTCGAACATTAGGGTACTGCTCTTGCTTCCGCCTTTCTGAATGCTAGATATATATATGTGCTTTACACAAAACTATGTTTTGAGTCGCATCAAGTCGTCCACATATATACGCTCGATACATAAAGTATGGGGAAGAAGCTTGATCCAGAAGCCATTAGCCGGATTGGATCAGTGAATGCTTTCAGCTCACGCTACTGTATATGCGGCTGGCCTTAGTACATAGACCCGGGAAACACTGCTATCACGGCAAGAAAATCGATTCAAGCCATTGTCGTTAAAGTCTTTCTTTTGGTTTTTCTTCATTTTCTAGAGCGGTTAAGAAACCCACGCCTTTTTTTATGGCGTCTGCAATAATGCAAACACGGAATGATCTTTTATTCTCATTTTTTATGGCATTCGCTCGGCGACGAAAACGCCTTCTTCCAAAGTAAATTTTCGTGGATTTGGTAAGGTCGTTTTGGATGCAATTTCAGATACAGCTGATTAGGGATAGTGGACGCTAACAAAAATAGTTGAATTTCTACTACTAAACTTCTTCAGACTATACAATTGGCTTAAATAGCAAAACTTTAAAAAGGATTTGCCAACTTCACCCCACCTGAAAGCGAGGTAAATGAAAGTCAATGTACAAGTTATCAACGTACCGTCCTACACCTATTCGAAAGTATCGTTTGCCTACCTGTTCCTTTAATCGGCTTATAGTGTGTAGGCGGTAAGCATTTTTTTATGACTGTAACTTGGTGCATGGTGTCTTTTCCATTCATTTATGTAAGAACTGAAGGCTTTAGATTTGAAACTAGATAACTATTGGTCATGTTTCGATCTTGCTTAAGCATATAACCCTAAGTAGGGAAGCGTTTAAAGGACAAACCATTTTTTGTTGCGTGAAATGTAGTATACGATAAAAAAGAATGCGAAGAAAAATTAAGAGCTTTTATAACAATGATTCTCATTCAATCACAATAATCTACGTCTATGTTTTTGCGAAGCTCCTAGAGTTAGACGAAGTGGCAGCAATAAAGAAGCTGTTGAGAAAAATAACAAGAAAAGAAAAGGAAGAAGAATGAGACACAGTCCATCAGTCTCCAGAAAATACGGCACGGACGTTTGCCCTCATCCTTTCGCTCGATTTTTCTCAGAATCTCGTGGCACTGACGTATACAGCCAACAGACAGAAAAGGCAAAAGCACAACGCAACTGTACACGTACTCACTAGCGTAATAGATAGAATAGTATTTTACTAAAGGATCCTTTATCGAATCATCGCCAACGTTGTTGCTCATAGCAATATAAAACTATTACAGAGAAAATGAATTTCAAAAAAATGTCAAATAGACGTTTGACGTAGGGAAAGCCTGCGTTCTAGAGGATGATAAACGATAGCGAGAGAACTATTTCATACAGTAGGGGTATTTGTATTTAATCTCCAGGTCCACAAAATGTTTGTTAGGCGAACATAATTCCTCCTCGGAAATAGCAAAAACCGTAATGTACATAACTCTTTCGTGATCTCTTTTTCATCACAAACGACTTAGACAAAGAATTCAACCGATGGGCGTCGTGCAGGATGAACAACCTACAATATATGCGGGATTACTCATCCTGCTCACCGTCGCGAATCTCATGCCTATGTACACAATAATGCATCTGCGTTCCAAGCCAGAAAAATTGTTTTCACGTGAACCCTGTATATATATACGTATATGCCCGTCTAATGTCCTCTCTTTTCATCGTATACACAGTTGTGTGTGTCGTATCTATGTATCAGTAAATCCACCCACGTTTATACGAGGACCGTGGCACGAACCAGACTATGATCGGCTACCATATCGTTGCAGACATCTTTATGGTGACGTCAATAGATTTTTCCCACTCTGTATTATCAATAGAGGAGACGACATAATCCTATAAAGTTACCATACCTAGAAATTTTAAACGTGCTAAACAACGTAGACGCTGCTGGGAGACTATCTAGTAAAAAAAAAGGAATTATTGGTCCTTTGCCTAGCAATGCTCGTATGATGAAAATGGCTGTTATTGTGTAAGAAAGATGAAGCATAAAGAGCGAGAAAAATGATGAAAGAAACTTAATGGTCTTACTGCTTTTTCTAAACTTGTTCTTGGCTTCCGCTCCAAACTTCTTGTCTGTTGCGTTATATAGGAAGGGCTCAAATGGAAACAAACAACAAGATATCGAATGCCGTTTTTATTATGTATCGATACATTTTCCGTTTTAAGGATCAACAACCGTAAAAAGCTAAGGATGTTGTGTTGCTTTTTTAAGTTGTAAATTTGAGTACTGCGCATTACACTCTCTATTTGTCAACAATCACGTTTAATTTTCACGCGAAAGTCTAGTGCCCTTAAAAAAAATGAAGAACACATTATACCCTGCTTATACGTAGTGATTAGTATCTTTAACAAACTTCTACTTATTAAGCGACGCTGAAAGAAATCATTACGCGCCTATTAGGAGAAGGATCCCATTAGGTAAGATCTTGTGACGTCAGGCAACACGGAGAGAGCCTTTTGATTATACCGTAGAAAAATATTCTCTCCCACATCATATGAAATCATTTTCTTTTTTTTTTTTCACTCAGATCAGCATAGTATTGGGTGGTCACCTAAATCAACATAGAATTGGATGGTTTTCGTCTTATAGAGAGACACACGCAAGCCCATTTTACCAAAGGTGGTATGGACGAACGGGAAGGGAATGTTTGATTTCATGTCTGTTAATAGTACGTGCCTTTGCAGTCACAAAAAGGCTTCTGCCAGATTTTGCTGTGACTCGCTGCCGGCCGACTGACTAAGGCGATAGCCGATATTGTGTACACAAACCCTATAGGGAAATTTTAGGGAATAAAAGTCTAGTATGTAACGGTATTTTCCAAGAAAAACTTCAATCCTGTTGCCCAACGCTTCGTGCAATTGAAGATTAGACAGATACAGGAGCACTTTTGGATAATTACGTGATTAAATCATTGCATTAGTTTTTAAAAAACAAGTTTATGGTGCTCAGTCACTTATGGCTTTCTTGAACAACATTAAACCTAGCGGGGTGAATAGAAACCGTCTTTACAATTGGTTACGCAGAATTTTCAGGAAGCCGACCCAATTTTGCTACGTTTATTCTGGCAGCAGAAAGTCTAGACTCATGAACCTCGGCCTCGGCTGTATGAGCCCAAGTGCTGACTATTGAAATTGTATCAAGTTTACCCACTCCGCGGCAAATCGCTTGGAGCATAGTTGAGATTGAATCTGCGGCTGACACGCAATAAAAATTTCGCTTTAAAAAATGTACGGGCTATACGCAGTGTATAGTTCCAGGACATTGATCTACCATCCGTTTCACGTATGTCATAAATATTTTTTCTCCAGACAATGCTAGAAACTTGTAGAAAATACAGGAGACAGCGCAATTTATGCCTTCAATTATTTGGTAACTATCTGACAATATCTTAGCCTTTCCATCAGCTTTCGTACATATTCAAGGCTATGCTGTACATAGTTAAGTGGCCGTATCGGCAAACTTCTCAATTTTCTTCGCAATCTTTCTTTTCCTTTTCACAATTTTTCTATTGCCCATGGCTTCTGGTTTTCGATCTTGACGTCAACTGTCGCATTGGCAAATGCGAATAGCTGGCGGTTCATTCTGTGCGTAGTCTATAGTTGTCTTTCCAGCCATAACGATAGCTGCATGTTTCACGGATGCAATGAGAAAAAGGCAGCCTTTCTGTACGGAATTGTTTATTCGTTTATTATCTTCTGCACAGAATCTGACAACAAGTCGCCTAGCCAGCTATATTTATAGTCTAACCAAATACACGAACTATTTTTAAGAAGCTATTTTTTTCAGGGTTGTTGACAAGAGATTCCTTGATTAACAATGTTTTCCTATATCGTAGCGCTATACCAGAACAAAAATGCAAAGCACAGTTCGCAAAGCGTGGACGTACGTCATGACGATTTAACTGTCACATACTGGCAAAAGTTGCACGCAATTTATAACCTGCCTGATGCACTCGTGTTTTTTTTTGTATTGGAGGTAGATTTTCATTTTCGTCAAAGTTGCAGGCTGTTTATTGAGTTTAAAAAATAATGCTAAGTTCTTGATTTATCGAAATGCACATAGAATAAGAGGTTGCTAAACATGTTGAATGAGTACGAACTCATGAAATATAGTCAAATGTCTATGTGAAGGCAAGGAAAAGGGAAAACAAAACACAGGCGAGTCTAGCTTCAATAGTTGCGCAGCGGTGCTGCGAAATAAGCCATATCTTATGGCACAAGTGACTTTGCGGCATAGCTCCCAATAGGGTCGTGAGGGTGTGGTTGATGATTAGGAATGTCTCTCCCATGATGCCAACGCATATCGGCGTTGGTTATATACATCGCTCTCTCCACAAGGCAAGCCAAAGTGTGCTGACTCTTTTTGATCGGTCGTCGCCCAGAGAGTCGGTTGCTGCGTATCACACCATAATGGGATGGCATGTTACGCTAGTCAAAGCTTTAAGCGACCAAAAAGGCAACAGCCTGACGAGCACCTCTTTTTTCACGGCTTCTGTTATACTTGCTTTCGTATATACACAGTATTAGGGAGTGTCAGAAAGACGGATGTTTGACGTTACCACATATACTCGGGTTATTATATGCGACCTATTGTGTCTGACAGAGGATGAAAACGAGAGACCAAGCGGCGTTGCTGTCGGGTACATCAACGGAAGGAGGAAGAGATATAGGAGAGGTAGATCAAGTATATATCGTGCTCATACTCTGTTCTATTTACTTGGACTCTTTGAATCAGTAAAAGGGTATACACTTACAAAGCTCATAAGACCCATGTTATTGATAAGCCGGTTTCGTATAGACTGCGGACCCGAGACCATTGACACGGTATACAAGGATTGAGCGACTTGTTTTAAAAATTCCTGACCCTATGCAATATGTAGAATGAACTGCGTCTTTCCTTGACAAAATTATACGGTGTGTTCGGCGTCTTTTTCTTAAAGGGCTATGCCTTTCGAGGTTTTTTCACTTTATTTTTTGTACATCATTAGTGGAGCACTTTTCCTTAAGTGCGGCTTTTCGTAAAAGATAGATTTGGCTTACAGGTTTTGAGAACGTGAATACGCTTACGTGAATAGTAGGCTACCAGAACTGTCATGGCTTAAACGAACGATGTGTAACAGCCGGTAAAATATATCGACTTCAAAAACGCACGCACAAGCAGTAAAAGACAAATAACATCATTTTATTTGACAAATGGTATCTATCTAGGGCGGCAATTGTGAAAGTGGATAGATCTTCGTTAGCTGTAACTCCGAGATCTGCGAATTGGAATATCTTTACAGAATAAATAGCCCTATGATGCGTCGCTTTCCGTTCTGGATAAAGTAATTCCATCGTAAGCTAAAGGCGAACAGTTCCGTTGCCTTTATTTAGTGTGAGTGGCGTCTCGATTTTGTACACTGAAATACGGCCATCTCTTATGTATGATGGCATATGGCATATCCAGGTGAAAATGTCTGAGATTGTTATACACTTTTTGTAAAGTGTGTGTTGATAAAAATATTTATAAGACGGTAAAGCTTCCATGCCAGCCAAGCAAGCCGTTCCGAGTTTTCAACGTTTTTCAGTTGAATCACCATTTTAAAAAAAAATAAATACAGACAGTGGGTAAAATATGACTGTAACTTTGGACTGTGTCCGAGGTGCAAGAATTGCTTATTTACCAAATAATGCCATGAATTGGAAATCTTTCTTTAAAAAACAGTTGTCAAAACAATTTTTTTTTATTCTTTAAAATATGATGCCCTTGGAAGACAAATATATTTCCCTTTATTGCGCTGTAGGCTACATTTACGTACACACCAAGGTTCCCGACAAGCACGTACTTTAGCCTTAGAATTTCTTAACTATTGAGCACTATATAATGTTTCATCCACTAACAAAATGAACAACTGTAAATATACTGTGTGGCTTGTGCTTTTTATTACATCTAGCGCAGAGCTATTTAATCAATAGCCATCCATTCAGCTTCGCTCGGCCTATGGAAATTTAGTTTCAGCTTTTAACATTGAAACGAAAAGAAAGAGAACTAAATAGGCTATTGTCGTCCACACCATTTATGCGAAACGAGTTGGAGATGTCATAGCGACAAAATAAGAACACATATTGTTTATGACACATATTATTTGAAAAACTCTAATTAAATTAAAGGTAGGAATGTATTAAAGGTAGGATAACTAAATTTATCAAAACTTTAATAGAATCTATGATGAACAATGCTATCTCAAGGAATTCACCAAACTTCGTCAGTGTCTTGGTAAACGCATATTCCAATAAGATTATTTCCCACCCTATCCGTCAACAGCAGTGAGCCACTGCATCATTTATTGTAAAATGGGTAAATCTCCAGCAACATAGTTTTGTCTCCATTGTTTCGGGGAAGCGATGTGCTGAAACGTACTTATCGATGTAAGGTATTAAATCGGCAGGACAACGATGGCAAATCAATAGCTCAACAGGCCAAGAGAAGTGATCCTTTTGTGGAGTGTGTCCCCCATAGTTCATCGCCTGACGCTGTGTCTGTTTGCACACAATTCCTGCTTGAGAGTTTGGCTCCGTGGGGCTCCAAACTAATGGACGGAAACAATTGGCTTATCGTACATCACCCGATCCAAGTTATTTATCTAAGCCGACATCATTGCACGGAGGCATCGAGTATACATTTCCAATTAAACCGCCGCATTCAATTAGGCACAAGATACAGAAATAGCGGATTAGTGTTACAATTTAACACAAAGAGCATCAAAGTATTACGGATTGGCGCATCTACACTAAGATATTCTATGAAACTGTTTGCATTAAATAGCACACACGGGAATCAAATGTGACTGGGGACAAAAAGCGAGTATGTAAGCGTATTCACTAACTATCGTTTTAATCATTAATGAAAATTCAATATGGATAAGCCTCGTGTACCACCATAAAGCAATTTCGGTTATGGAGGAAAAGGGAACCAAGGAGCTGGCAACTGATATGCAACTGTGTCTGTTTTATGGCTGGTAAAAGATTGAGAGTAGAAAAAACCGTGACTAGCGTAAAAGGGCCACAGCGTGTATTCACGGACACTAATGCTTGATGGCCAAAGAGAAGAAGCCTTTTGTTTTCCAAAATTATATTCGTACAGCTAAAGTAACTACCGGTTTCTATAACATTCTTTGCAAGTTGTAATAACCCAACTACGAAAGAAATAGTTTGGTAGTCGAACAAACTGTATCATCTGAATGCTTTTCTTCACGCTGAAGCGCAAAATGAATCAGTTGGCAAAAGAGTTAATTGCCCATTTCATAGTTTTAACGCGTTGATGCGCCACACTCGGCATTGTTAAGTCAGGTGGATATCACTTGCACAGTTTCTATTTCTAACTGGGAACTCTTTCTCAGAATCCAGGCCTTCAGTATCCAAGTTGAAATAAAGACACACACATACAACAGGAAAAAGATTATTTGCCAAATCCCACGTCGATTCGTAAGAGTATGCTTAGGAAAGATGATTCCGTTAGCAAACAAACTAACGAGATGGCTTTCATTATTTGTCTTGGATTAGCATTATACACATACAGACGGTGGTAACATGGCGGACCAGTCGACAGTTTAGTGGTGGCTCTTTTTTCCTCCATCAAGTTCTCTGGTCGGCATAATTTTCCCAATCTCCTGCTAAACTTGCTTAGCTAGTTAAATTGTATACAGTTCTACATATGGAAGAGAATCGGATAAGTCTACACGCCATTACGAGTGCTGATAACTCCGTACTGATGCGCACGACAACGGACGTGTCGATTCGCGTCGGACGTCTTGCATCCGCAATGCTGGAACGAAGAAAAGCTAAACTCTCTCATTTTCTCGTACTCTAAACTTTTGGGAAATCGAGTTACATCTCGAAGGGCAAGTAGTAGGCGAAATGAAATATCAAGATAGCTTTTTAGACACATTGGCGAAAGCGGATCACGGAGAGGAAAGCAGTTTTCAGGATGAGAACGATGTGCAGTGCTGAACGTGAAATAGCAGGCCGGAATGAATAAATGCCAAAGAATGTCGTGTAACTCGTTTGACGAATGTACTGCTTGGACGAATCAGGGGGACGTTAAAATTATTAGCTCGATGGGGTTATATTGGAACAAAGTCTATATTTATTGGATTGTAAAAGAAAGAAAAAACTGATGTTTACAATGAGGGAGGTCAGGCGATGGTTTTGCCCAATGTTTTATTTGTCAATTGAAGTTTTGTTGCTGCTCTTTGTCTGTCTGTTTGCTCGTTTCGTAACAAGAGCAACAGCAATAAAACATCCATATATCTGCTATACGTGTACACTCTGTCTATTGTTTGCTCGGATGTCCGTCCTCCTTTTCAACTAAAATTAAACTTTCTTTTCTTGTGTGATGTGTGCCACTGCTGCTCATGCTGTACATACAACTGTGTGTTTATTCTCCAACTCGAGGCATTTTGGTGAGACAATCAAAAGTTGAGGCGAGTGCAACATCGCGGAACCCCCTGCTTACATGATTTTTATATCCAAGCTCCCTTGATGTGTTTTTATCCATTTCCTTTGTGACTTGTCTTTTCATTTACTCTCTCAAGAGATCGAAAACGAGAAGGGTGTAGAGGGTGCGTATATGAAAAAAACCGAAACCACATCAAAGAGACGCGTCGACTTGCCGTACTGGTGCTCACTGGCACACATTGGTTAGTACGTTACAATAAAACTCTTATCCAATGCCTTTTGATAATATAAGGGCGAGACTAACTTACAAGTATAGTTTAGAAACACTGTGGCAAGAGCTCAACTAGGGTCTTATGACCGACACACCTGCTGCACTCGCTTTTAACCTCCCGTCTGTTATCCTTTTCACAGTCGTGGTTGAAGCTATAGAGGCTTAGCAAGAAATCCTTAAGCTTCCTACATGTTCAACGTGCCTAGCAATGTACACAGAATCTTCACGAGTTTTGATAAAAACGATTCTTCCAGAGAGAGGCTTTTACGTGTACTTAGGATACTGAAAATCAATCGGCGGCTAACGTTACAGACGGCATTTCATACAGTACCTATTTATAGGAACTTTTCAATGCCTTTTTTTAGTAGTATCGTTGCTCAGCTTCCACTAATATTTGATGTCAATTAATTCTCTAGTCCCAATGCTGGTGACTGTATAATCTATAGTCACTGACTGTATTGGAAGTCAAGTTACGGAGGCGTAGTGCGCTTTCAGACTTTTGCCAAAAGGCAGTCTACGTTGTAGTGTACGTTTAGATCCTCTTTTCAGTTGGCTAGGACACAAAAGCCAGGTCTCTTTGATGGTTTCATAAAAGGAGGCGATGACGTATAATACATTTTATGTGAAAAACAGCATCAATCGAACCGATAGAGAAGGGCAAAAATTGTACGAAAAAAAGAAAAGAGTAAACGTGAAAATAAATGCAAACGTTATACCATGTGATGAAAAACATCAAAGGAATACGAGGTCAGACGGACAACAACTAAAAAAACGTCAGTTATGCATAGCCTGGAGTGGCAAAGAGGAAAAAAAGGAAATACCAGTGACAGAAAGTAATTGTTGCAACTCTTGGTCTTCCAGTTTTATTTCGAGGCAAGATTTATAGGAATGTATGAATGTTTCACTAAAGGGCAGTACGGCTATATGTATGAACAAATATAGGCTGGGACATGGCACTCGGCATGCATCTCCCCACGTCAGCATTTAGCACTTATATGCATACCATGGTTGCATATGAACGCTCATCTTTTTTTTCCCTTCATCGTCTTCGTCTCTTTCTCGACTACGAGCTGGCCTGTCTGGTTGTACGTTGTATTATTATTACATACCTCGAGAGAAGACATCAGTGCTGTCCGTTTCAACAGCTGTGGCATTCACTTTAGACTGTGCCGTCCCTGCCCTTTTTTCCTCCTCTTTTTTTTTTCTCAATCTCATACATCATTTTGAAGCAAACAATATACGAGAAGAAATCCTAACATATTATACCAACAACACATGTGCAGTATTCAAATATAAATCTAATGCGAGGTATGTCTATCCAGACTCCGTGTGTATATGTACATTCTAGCGCTAAAATAAATTTTTGGCTGGATGAGTGGCTGTTCATGCGTACGCGGGCCTAGTACAGAGGGTATATATATCAGCTGATGTACGTGTTGTTGTTGTTGGACGATCGCGCTACCAGAAAAACGTTGTAGAAACGGACCCATGGCTGTCTCTGCATTTTTGACGAAAAAAGAATAGCGCTGCGCGAACTTCCTGCTGCTACTGACAGTCGGCGAGTCGATTCCTTCCGTTATTTAAGACCGTTCTTATTTCTCCATTCGCTTTATAAACCCGTATACTACATGGCTATGTATAGTACTGTGACGGCCAGAGAAACAGGAACCGACGAACAAAAAAAAAATAAATAATAAATAGATAAAATAAAGATGCTGTCTCCTTTTTCGGCTTCCATTTGTTTTCGCGCGGCTCTCGCATAAATTGCGATACAACTGGCAAAATTGTAAAATAAATACGCCAAGGAAAAAAGATAAAAACAACACAGCATGATGGCTCAATATATACAAAGAAGTCGATGATAAATAAATAAACATGAAAATCAGTATACCGTTGATAATTATGCAAGAAATCGAAAACCGCTTCGCTGCTAGGGCGCTTCCGCGATCCATAGCGAAATGATTATTTTTCGTCAATCATTTATTTTTTGCCCGTTTTTCTTTGCAGAGACTTTCATATAGATGTTGTGTCTGCGTCTAAAGGAACGCCCGCTGTAAGACGAGATTTAGGTCATTGCCAACAGCCAGCCGACCGGATCGTTTTTGCCTGATTTTTAGCGGTGATGGATTGCTACTAGCGACAGCTACGTCGTCAAGCGGGAATAATTCCTAAGACAAGTTTTCTTTTCGATTTTTTCCGAGAAACTTTCTCCGAGCAGAGAAATTTTTAAAGAGCTATGTATAATTTTGGCATCAACGATAACTGAAACCGTTGATTATTTATTTGATCTTTCGCGTTATTCGTTGTTTATTCGAGTCTACTGATTCTTTCAAACCGTTTGCTCTTTCTGGGACGTTGTCCAACTTTTCGTCGACTGCCAGAACAACTGATGCTGAAAGCATTTTTGACGTTAAATCGGATCAAATTAATTAGTTTCACCTCTCTTGCCTTCGAAATGGCTATAAGCACTCTGCTCGAAAGCGAAAGAAGGCTGACGGAAGCCAATTTTTTTTACGATCAAGACCTTTTACACGAATCGTCATGTCCACGGCTCATAAGTAAACATGTTTGTTGCTGCTGACAAGGCCAGATAGAACAAAGATTATTGATTTTTTCTTGTTCAAACTTGGATATTTTTTTTTTGGTAAAAATATCCAAAAAGAAACTGTTCCTTATGTTATGTAAAATCCACATGTTTTACAAGAAAAAACGGGTTGTTGTATATTTACTTTAGAGTTGATGATTTCTATTGTTGGGATATATCTTTTAGTATTTGACGACGAATACCGAGGAACTATGGAAGGTCTATTCCTGCGATACGGATAGTATAAGAAAACACGCCCACACGTTTAAGCATGTGAGTTCCTTCTGTAGAGCTAGGCATGATTGACTTGTCATTCGAAACGGCCTCTACATCTCCTCGAAAAGAAACAAGAGGGCCATTTTTAGTAAATAATAACAACCGTACGCTGACTGAAAATTAGATGTCGATGCCACACGTCTTGAAACGTAAGGCAATTGACTTTTGTTCGCAAGTGAAAAAAGAAAAAGAAAACTTGGGAAGATCAAAGATGTTCTGTACGCACAGTCGCACACAAATTCTGGAATTTGGCTCAACGATAACAAGCTCACTAGTAACCACCGTAAAGAAACGAGCAGGCATCCTATCTTGTCAATTCTATATATCCAAAGTGTAGAGGCTTTGCATGCGACCACTATTGTTCTGTATACAGCCATAAGCGAGTACGAGTTTCCTCTCTGTCTTTTTGTTCGTTATCTTTCCACTTTTGTTTTATATTCAGTTTTTCCCCCATCGTTTTCTTTGTTTCGACCTAATTAGACTACTACTTGCATTACGTAGAGTAGGTAATATGTATATACGATGGAATGATGAATTCTCCGCTGGCATCTACTCCATCGACGTACTCGAGATTCTAGACGAAGACTATCTGTTTCAATGCATGCACACTGCGTTTTGTATGGATGTATAGGACTGTATTAGGTTTGCCCTCTAATACCTAGTCCCAAAATGTTTTGTTAACCGCCAGTCGCAAATTGTATCGTGCAAAATCCACGGTATGAAACGAAGAATTAGCCAGGTGCATGACGCATAGCGACTTAAGTTTAAAAAAAATACTAAACACACAGACACTAGGTCTAAAAGTAGGCATCGATTTTATTCTGTTCGAAAAACTTACCGATCAGTATGCCAACGACGAAGCACGTCCTAGCAAACGTCAGACAGACGGGATCACTCCGTCCAATTTTCATGGGTGAAGTAACGCCCTTCATTTTGGCGGAACCGATGACGCCGACTCGTATGTCGAGAATCTGAAGCATAATCTATACAGAAGGAGAGTGTCTTTTAGTTTTTTTCCCTTCTTCTTGACTCTTTTTTTGCTAATCGCAGATCTGCTCAGTTCTTCTTTGCACTAGGAGACGTGAAGCTATCGGAGCGTGGAGCTGCAGTTTACATCAAACCCACTCGGATGGCGCCAATCCACTTCAAATACTGAAACGGATGATGAAGAAAATGTAAGAACCGTATTGCTATTGTATAAAGTTGAAGTTGATGATTTAAACAAGTCCACTAGAGATTCACTCGACTAAGAAAACAGTTGAAATGCCCGGCAAAGGGTTGGCCCACAGACGGAGAACTCCCTCGACATCCGCTGCTCAAACGAAACAACGCTGCAAAAGACACTTGCACGACTTTGGATTTGCTGAGTATACTGTAAATAATTCCTTTGACGGAACAGGCGAAGAGAGAAAAAAGAAAGAAAAAGAACAAAAAGCAATGGTCAAAAAGAAAATGCGCACCAGTAAGAATAAGTCACGTTTGCAAATGTAGTAGGGTTTCGGATGATACTATCCTCGTTTTCACTGTATTGCGATGAAAGAAAAAGCAAAACAACACGACACAATAGAGCAAGTCAAAGAGGCTCTGCTTAGGACGGTGGCTAGAGAGCCGCTTGTGAAGGATGACTGCGCTTGATACTGGATACCAAAGCTGCCACTGTCCTACGATGTCGCAGAATGATATCTATTGCATGTCGGTTTGTATTGGACTGAGGACCTGCCAGGCCACCAGAAGGAGACGAGCAAGAGAAGCAGAAAGCGACAAAAAGGGAATGTGCAAGGAGTGCTTTAGCTCCGTCAAGAGCCTCGCCTGCGAATAGTCAGTCAGTACCTGCGCACTCTGAAGCTGGCCTTTTCTCTCGTAAAAACACCATGCAGACTTCGCGTATAAGACTGTGTACCCAGTGCTATCTGTTCTTCTCTCTTATATGAATGACGCTTTTCTGGAAATCTAATTGCTGGAGCCTTCAATGAAATGGATTATGCAGCCACCTGCTTATATTCCATCCGTTCATTTTGCATTATGATTTTGGACACCCCCCTAAACGCGAATAGTTTATTCTGTCGTTGCGGAAAATCTACCCCAAAAAGGAAGGGTGCCCATGATCTCTCTACATCGTTGAATGTAGGTTTCTTGCAACAGTGCTTAATTGTAACGAAAATCCCGCAGTGCAAGTTTACTATAGGGAATGGAATCAGTCGGCCGCGTGATAATTACACTGAACCGATAGGATGACGAACGTTCATTGAAATTGTCGATGCATCATTTATGTGATTAATTCCGGCGCTGCATCCATGGACGTCATCGGTCTGAGGCTTAATAATATTGTTTTGTGTACCAAGGGGTCTTTATCTCCTCGTGGTGCAGTCCTCTCTTCTTGTGTTCCGGCATCGCCCCCGCAACATGTTCACGTTTTGGCTTTAATCTTCCGATGAGAAGGAGACTATTTTCTTTTGTTTTAGTTTTTATTTTGGCTGGTGTGAGAGGAAACAGGAGAAAGGTGCTGTACGTAGTAACATCCAGATGTAACTAAATAATGACATTTCCTTCATTCTTTTTATTGTTTATTGTTTCATTTTTTTGCTGTTTGAGTATCTATCAAAAAAAAAATTGTTTAGTAGATTCTCATTATCCTTATTATACTCATGTACGGTACCAACGTTGAAAGACAATTGCAGACATCTGAAAATGGAGACAAAAATCTTGCAGGCATTGCTGTCGCTTTGACGTGGCAGAGGACTCGAGTCGTGGTGCTAGGTAATGTCCAAAATATGCAGGAATAATATCTGATATCTAAAGAACATTTCGCATCAATCATTTACGTATGCTACGAAGTAAAAAAAACAAACAAAAAGGTGAAAATTTTCAATTTTGAAAATTCCCCGAGAACCCAACACAAAGAATGTATGGTAAATAGATTCAAAGTTATTTCTTGCATGACATCTCTGAAGATAAAAAAAAGATGAATCGCATTTATATATGCAAAATGTCTTTCTCTTTGGGTGATTCATCCCATTGTGAATTGCCCAATGGGAAGTGAGTCGAGTCAGCATAGACTTCTATATAGGCCGTTAGCGTTGATGAAGCTGTCGCTCGCTCATGTAAATACGATCAGACGCCATCATCTTCCACAAAAAAGAGAGCTAAATCCAAAAGTTCAGGATACCCTACAATGATTTCGTGGAATTGATTCCTTTGAACGCCTATACGCCACGCAGATGATGCGCTCCCTTTGCCTCGCCCATTGGCTTTCCAATAAAACAGCACACGACATGCCTGCCTAGAAAACCTCAAATGGCCACTTTCAATGTCGCAAGTAAGTAGACCTCAGGAGTAATAATGATGCGGCAGAACGACCAAGCGTGATTACAAATACATATTAGATTGCTTGACATTAATAGCTATCTAGGTAATGCAGCCGGGGACTACTCATCCAGCACATCAAAAATTTCTGTAATTTCAAATGTTTTGTTAAAGTATTGCACCCCAGATGCAACCTCCAAACGAGAAAGGAATATCGTTTTTTTTTCTTCTTGTATTTAGATTCCCCTGGCGTCGGTCGAGAAAGAAAATTGTTCTTTAATAGTATACGAGTGCCATTAAGCATAAACGATAAGAAAAATGGAGATCTTACTGAGAAAAGCTTTCACTAAAAGATGGAACTACTCTGTTATGGCACTGTCAATATTATAGTTCGCATAGTAATGCTACGTGCTGTGTAGTGACATATCAAGCGAGGAATGCGGAAAGCAACGTTTTGCATATATGAATGTTGTAGCACCCGGCGTGTACATACACATCCCATCACCCACTTACAAAGCAAAACAGCGACTTGATAGAAAAATACCGCAGCATTAAAAGTAAAAGCGAAATAAACGCAAGTTGTATCGGTTGTCAAGGCTGACACATGCAATCGATCGGATTATTGACGAAACGATTATTCGGTTGTAGCGCTTACGCTATTTCGGGATGGAATTCTTATAGAATGATATCTATAGCCCTGTGCTTTACTATATAGAGCAGCATTCTTGTTATGGACCCTGTCGGTATTCCTTTACATTGCTTCGGAATTTTTGAAAAAACATTCAGAACGGTATGCGTTTGTGTATTTCTAATCAAAAATTAACCATTCGGAAAAATACATACGTAGAAACTCAAGGACCGTGTGGTTTATATCCCGAATGTTTTTACTTGTAGTAGCTACCAAGAGGGACAGTCGTGACTCAAATTAACGTCAAGTGTCAGAACAGCCAGCCTCTTATACTCTCTGAATGGGTCTACTATTTAACATTGTTCGTCTTTCAGGGCTGTGCTTTTTACTGCCAAGATTCCGGCCAAACTACCTTTACGTGGCCATTGCGCGTGAGCTTAGTTATGATAGACAAATCTCAAGCTTTGTTCTTCTTTTTAAGTAGGGACTAAGATCAAGAAAGCAGAAACGTAATGCCGAAGGATTTAACTAAAAGAGTTCAGTGCTCTCTTGATTTTAGGTCACGCAGTGTATAATTTATATGGAACCCAGAGGCAGCGGAACAAGTAAGAATTTAACGTTGACTGACAATCTACGTTGGCTGTCGGTGACGGCTGGCGCTTGTGGCGAGCCTCGTTATTCTTTCCCTGCCCGAGTTAAACTTGTACCGTAACACGTATCTATAATCCTTTTTCTATTTCTCGTTCCTTCATCGCTGTTGAGCACGCTTTTCGACTCTCCTTGCTGTCGTTGACACATACACGAAAAGAGGCAAAGTTATGGAATCATCAAAGATTGACCCGATTTTTTTTCTCATAGCCGAATGCTGTCCAGCGAACTGCTGTGCCGGACAGCAGACACTGCACAACAGTATAGTATATTGTTATTCGTTTATATACAGTAGGATAGTATAAAGCACTGGATTTTACTTCTCAAGAAACTGAATTCTGGCCATCTAACAGCAACAGAGTCATACAATGCAGAGGGAGAGAGAGAGAGAGAGAGAGAGCATCGTCTTGGTATACGTGCGAGCAAATAATCCAATACACAGCTACGCTCAGGTCCATTATAGCTTTTGGGCCTTTTTTAGTTTTGAGGAATTTTTTTTTTCCTTTTTTCCCCACATAAAAATTGCCGACTTCTGACAGTTGCGCAGACTACGCGGAATTGCTTTTTCTGGTGTTTTCCTTACATTCATTCAGCTCGACTGGTCTTGGATGCTCCGCAGCGTCCAGCAACAAATACTACGGGCACTATTGCAATTTTACGCTGAACACAACGTAAATACTTGGAGAACATACTAGCTGTGTCCGTTAGAAGGGCACATATGCAGCTCCATAGCCGACGCACTGGAGACAAGAAGACAGCGTCAGACAGACCCTCTTCTAGTAGATCTAGTGACAGAAAGAACATGAGCATCATTCAACGATAAATTGATCGAGATTCTGAGGAAGCGTCACCGGAACATCATGTTCCTATCGCCCTTCCATTCCAACACGTCGCTATAAACACGCATCGAAAACAAAATTTTTCATATAACCTTATACTGCTAGATGATGGTACGTTTATACAGTGCCATTTTACTTACGTCGTACTGATTTTTCGGCCGATCTGCATTGCACAGGCTTGGGTATTGATTGAAGGCGATGTTTGGAGTGTAAAGAACAGTGCGTCTTAATAGTTCGGCTATTTCTATTCACGAGTAAATTTGCACCAATTGAAACGATGAGACAGAGCGTTAGCAGGCCTTTTCATCGGCAGATGAAATTGCGCAACTTGCGGGATTGATGTAATACACTACGATGTCCCAAGGGCCGTACTATGTTATTTAACGTTACGCAGAAAGGGGTTATAAAGAAAAAGGGAAAGTCTTTTACTTCATGAGATTCACAGACTGAGGCAACAGAGCTCTCCCGGTAAATCTGCCCAGATGTACTCTAGACGTTCCTGGTACACGGAAGTTTGTTTGGCGGCTTCGGCATTGGCTATAATGAAACAATAGAGAAAGATTTAAATCCCTGACGTTTCTCATCATCTCTCTCAACTTCTTGCAGTATCAGAAAAAAGGGGAGCATGGGTCCCTCCGTCCTTTGTGTCATCATTTTCCCTTCATCTCTTTGCCAACAACGTAAGATTTCCTGTACACAGGGTACGATACCATACCATACCATACCATACTGTACTGATGCAATAATAATGAGCAGGAATCTTCAGGTTTTCAAGTCTTTTTGTTCTCATCATCGATTGGTGGGATAGAGAATTTCGTGTGTTTTACGCCGGTTCTGGTCTTGTGCGCCGGAAGACGTAAGGAGGTTTCCATGCTGTGAGTTTTCTTTTTCGCACTATAGAACTGAGCGATTGATTTTTGCTGCACACGTGCTGCTGTTTTCAGATCCACGGGTTAAAAGTAACAGGAATTGCAGGAAAGTAAAAGCGAAGTAAACTCTATGTGGATCGCTTAAGAAAATGTATTACAAAAACATTATTGTCGATTTAATGGTGTTTTTCCAAACTTTCAGGCGACATGGAAGGATGACACCAAGAATGAATGCTTTATAAGCCAGATTTACTAGGATTGTTCAAGACTTAAGACTTGTTTTTCAACCCTGAAGCCTTCTACACCCCGTCTACACTGGAACGTTGGCGACGCGTAGAGCACAAAGACCAAACAGTTCAAAGAAATCGCAAGTAGCGCATTTCATGTGATATATCATTGTCGACCGTATATAAGTTGTCTTTGACCAAGCTGATGACGATGCTTCATTGCACCGAGCGGGATTTTCTTTTTCAGCCATTCGAGCGAAAACAGTAGACCCATTTGCTAGCAGTTGCGTTCAATTGGTGCATGTTTACCAGAGTTACGCTGGAGCGATGACAGCATATCTGTCAATGTCCTAAAAATAGAACTATAAAACTGAAACTGAATGGGCATCAATTATTACGAACGTACCCACAGTACGGACTGTTTGCGAGACGGATGGTGACATTGTTAAAACGGATCAATCTCCCGACAGCTTCTCGCAACCCCCTCCCCTTTTATCGCGCTCCTACTGTATCTAGTATAGATCGTAGAAGTAGACGACGCACGGGAACACGAAATCTCCGTTGCTCTTGCTGCTTGAGCGAAGCCGAAATGGGTTCGCTAATATGCGTGGTGGTATAACACTGGCCCTGTTCGTTTGTTTTCATGCAGAATCCCTGGAGATGTGGTCATTACATGTTGTGTCATTACCGACGTAAAGTTACAGCTTGAACAGATATATACATGTATAAGAATTAATCAATTTCGCTTTGCACCGACGACTGACGGAAACAGCTTGTGTAGTAAGAGAATAAGGCAAAAAGTAAAACAGAAAAAAAAAAGGAAAATCACTAACAACTTCCTAGTTCTTAGCGGATGTTGAGTGCGTAGGACGTGTCCGTCTCCGCTAGCTCCAAATTATTTTTTCATTTCTTAGTTTATAGACATTTTAGACACAGGGAGGACGTCGATAAGCGAATCGTTCATTTCCGTACTGTCAATCTACTCGGCTGAATACTGTCCGTAATTTCTCTCCAATCACCCGAACAACAATTCCAGGAAGCAATCCTCGCTACCTACCATTTATTTGCCGTCTTGTCGTTGCTGCGTTGAGCTCATTCCAAAAAAAAACTATGACGTTTCTGCCAATCACGTTATCGTCGCATTTCCGCCAATTTTTGTACCCATTTCCTTCCTTTCTTGGAGTTGGCAATTGGATACGCGATTGCTCGGAAATCGTTCTTGCATGCTATGAGGAATAATTCGTATGTCTATTGCGCATCGTGTTTTGATTTCTACCAAAAGCGACATATTAACGCCATCTATGAGATGCGACAGCCAACTTTCGATACTTTTATCGAAAACAATATAATTTCTTTCGCAAATTGGAGCGAAAATTATTATATAAAGCTGGAATAAATAATTTTGCTAAAGTAATTTAATTTCAAAGAAACAGCTTCCCGATCCCGAACCCTCAGTCGAAATTCTTGATGCGAAAAGCGCATCAAAAGTATCAAAATGTTGCAGAAGTAGACAACGTTGCCCAAGGTTGTGCTAAAGAGAAATATATTCGCCGAGAAGCGTCTGTAGAGTTGGTAACAACAATTCCATTTGACGTTTCTCTGTTTCTTGACTTCAGTTGAACAAAAAGTGGAAGAAATTTCTGAGAAATCTTGCAAAGTGCGTATTAAATAGTATATATTTTTGCTACTGGTATTTTAAATAAAACAATTTTATACATTTTATTTTTACATAGTATAATGGATGACGATGTTCAAGCTATAGACACACCACTTTCTCACATTAACGGAGGAAGCATTTCATTTGTTGTTCCGGATCCAGATTCAAATTCTTCTGGTACAATAAACTTCCATTAATGAAGCTCATGTTGCCGTGATATGTACTGATAAGCACATTCTTGCCAAGCAATTTTGGCTTTGCAAAAAAAAAAAAATAAATAAATAAAAATCACATTGCTATGTAAGTTTTTTTAAAATTCACAAATGCTTTTCTTGTCAGGAGGTGTGCTGATGCAGAATCAAGTGCCGCAATCCAAATACGCCCAACTTCTTGGTAACATTCAATTCATGTACGAGTTACCTTTCCTTTTTTTCATTATTTAACATTTTGATTTCAGCTGTGATTGAGGATATGGGCAAAGATATCCGTCCTACTTATGCTGGCAGTAAGAGCAGTGCAGAACGATTGAAAAGGGGAATCGTCCATGCTCGCATTTTAGTGCGAGAGTGCTTATTGGAAACGGAGAGGAGTGCCCGGCAATAACGATAAAAATGGCAAACATTAAAAAACTTCAGTCGTGGGACACAGTGCTTTACGCTGACTGTGTCGAATTTTGTCCTTTTGAACCTTATCTTTCTATAGCCATCTGTGGCACTTATCAATTGTGTGAAAGTGAAGCGTCGCGCGTTGGTCGCCTCAGTCTCCATTCGATCGACCCTGATCAAATCGATATAACTCCAATTCAACTAGTTGACAGTCCCGGTGTCCTCGATGTAAAATGGTGCCGACAAAAATCTTACAGTCAAATATCCCTGGCTGTTGCCAATTCAATTGGTCAAATCGTCATTTACACGTTTGATCCCGACTCAGTTATCCATCAAGAGCACGTGCAAAACATTGGTGATGTTGATAGTGGCCGTTTAGCACTATCATGTGATTGGTATGATGGCTGCAAGATAGCTGTTAGCGACTCGAAAGGCGAAGTGTCATGTTTAAATGTCAGCCATCAAGGACCGGAACTAGTTGGCACGTGGAAGGCGCACGATTATGAAGCATGGGTGGCTTCGTTTGATCGTCACTCGGACCAGCTTATTTATTCTGGTGGAGACGATAGTTGCTTCCGCTTGTGGGATATACGTGATACGACCAGTTCTGTTATAACCAACAGGAAAGCTCATCAGATGGGGGTGACGAGCATTGAAACATCACCTGTCGACAGCAACATTCTCGCCACTGGGAGGTATTTCGAATTAAATCACACAGTAACCAATGATGTTCATCTTGTTGCCTTTTTTCCAGTTATGATGAGAGACTTTTAATGTGGGACAAGCGTCATATGAAAACTTGGGTGAGCGAAACCAATCTAGGCGGTGGTGTTTGGAAACTTAAGTGGGAACCGGTTAGTGCTCGTCACCTTTTGGCAGCCACCATGCACAACGGCTTCCATCTGGTTGATTGCTGTGGTACATCCGGGGAAGCGGGTAGAGAACAACCTTCCTTCGAACCCACGATTGTTGGCTCATATCGAGAGCATTCGAGCCTGGCATACGGCTGTGATTGGGGCCGACAATTGTCATCTAGCGGTCGACGGACGATTGCCTCGTGTTCCTTTTATGATCATTCACTTCACGTGTGGTCATGGTTACCCTAGGCGCAATTGGATGACAGGGACTTGGAAGACTGACGCCCGATCTTTTACTTCAGCAATTTAACCTTTACTTTCTTATTTTCTTATGTCATATTTTGAGCAAACGGTTCAAGGCAAAGGTACTGTCGACCAGTTGTGTTTGTGAAACCTGAATGGGGAAAAAAAATGAAAAGCAATTCTTCCACTTTGTTTTGGTTTTGTCTTTTAAGTTTTTGTTCAACTTCACTGTCGCTATACAATCATACGATATTACGTTACCACAGGTTTGAACAAGACACAAATATGAAGATCAATACTTTTGAATAAAAACAATGTTTGCTAACATTTCCATGTATAATACGGTTGTGTGTGTGTGTGCGTTACGTCGCTGGGTCGATGAAATATGGAGACCCGTAGAAATAGTAAATTTTAGAAAATAAGAAAAGTGTCGCGTTTTTCCTTGAATTCGATTTAACGAGCTGTTTTTACCTCCCAACAAGACTGCCACCCTTCAGCAAAATCCAAGCTACTGCGCTTATGCTAGGCTGTCTGATGACGAGAGTAAGGAATAACTGGGTGAAGGTGATAAAAAAAAAACTGAAAAAGAGGGAGTGATAAAAAAAAATCTTTAAAAAGAAAAGTAAAGAAGAAGGTTCGCTTCACAATTTGGCTGTTGGCCCATCTTCGTTGGCCTTGATGGGAGAGTTTGGCAGCGCAGATGCAGGCATTTCATCTTGGGAAGTTACTGGAAGTCTCCCCGCTCCATATTTCACGAACGATCGCGCTCGTTTCGCCGTTTTACACACACACAGACACACACATATACACACTTGCACATCGTCTAAATGCAAAAAGAAGACGGGCCAATAGAAAGAAGATGATAGGGTAGGGCGACAAATGGAGACAAACGTTTTTAAGAGGAGACCGGAGTAAGGAAAAAAGAGAAGGAAAAACATCAAGGCGAATAAGCGTATTTGGGTATTTTGTTTTTTTTTTGTTTGTTTTTTTGCCATTTTTGTGCATCTTTTTTCAGTTAGTTTTTTTTTTTTGTGGCCTTTTTTTGTATGCATTTCTTTTATCCAGTCGTATATTTGTATAAGGGAACACAGAATTTCAGCACGATGCAACACGACACTTTCAAGTATTTCCTGTAACAATAGTCACTTTAATATATTGTGTGATGATCATAACTAAATATATATATATACTGTATATACTGTATAAGATTTGTCTTGGAGAAAGGGGAGGAAAAAAAAACAACAACAGGAAGATCAGTATACAATTTGGCAATTTTGAACGTATTCAATTCATGTAGGCCTATGCAGATAGTAAACAATAGATGTAATACATCACGTATACCGTTTTCTTCATATCTTAGCGACGGTGACAGGAAGCCGGATGCGTTGCCAAGAGGGACACCAGCTGAAAATGCGGAAATTCTGGGGGTAGGCTGGTTGGATCACTTTTTCTGCGTCGAAAAATTTTCCGCCATCTTCCCCATATCCTTGTGATTTGTTTGCTTGCTTTTCATTTTTTTTTTCTCCATTTTTTTTTTGGAAATTCGGTGAATACTTTAAAAAGGGGATGCACAGCATTGACGGGAATGAAAAATACATAAGGTCACAAAAATAGAATTTTTTTTTTCTTTTTCAATAATCATGATATAGTCATAAGAGACGAGTAAGCATAATAGTAATTTAGTATTTCACACGTGACGCACGGTATAACGAACGGGGGATAGCATGGGGTAAGCTATCGGGCATCAAGAGAAGAACAGTGCGATAATAAAGTCTGGAGTCATGTTTCAAATAAAGGGGAAGTGACGTTGGCTTTCATTTCCTTTATTCACCTCTTCAGCAGTGTTCCAATTCGTGACAGTGTCTCTAATCTTGACGTCAACTTTGGCTCCTTGTTTGAGCGTATTGTTACTATTTTTCACGTTTTTTTGTCTTCTTCCTCGGGTTCATCAGTGTCCATCCGGAACTGAAATCCTCCCATTCCTTCCGGTTGCGGATGTTCCGGTGGTTGTTTGTTTTCCAAACGGAGAACAGAAAAAAACACAAAGAAAAAGAAGGAAGACCAGCAAAACACAAATAAAGAAGGAGAAAACAAAAATTAAAGGAAAAAGAGCCAGGAATCTTGTCGCATCCGGGTATGGGCAGGGACGGGAATTAAAAAATCGAACGTGGAAATTGATGACCTAGTTGTCCCGCTTACACAGCGCAGGGGATATCGATCCCGAATAAAATGGCGAGATAAGTAAAAAAAAGAATAATAATAAAAAATTGGGAAAGGGCGGATGAAAAAGATGACGAAGCATTCGATTTCTTCTTTTGCATGAAATGATATAGTCATTTTATATTGAAAATTTAGTAGGGTTTTCTGATGAATTATTTCTCTTCGGACGATTCGACCGTCTCTTTGCACTCGGCCAGAGTCTCGAATTCGATCTTGCGCACTAGTTCGGTGGGCGTTAGCGGAATGATATACTCCGGAGGCAGGCCCGTAACGCCCATGGCCTCCTGCTCCTTCCAGAATTGATAGTTCCTCTTCATGTGCTGGAGGAGCTCGGGAACCTCGGCGAAAGCTACGCAAATAATAGATGGAACGTCAAAAATGCGCTGCATGTGCGACTCTCATATGAGCCATACAGACGGACGGAGGCACAAACAACAGTTACACAGTTCCTCAAGTCTCAGTGAAACTTGATATAAGCACAAAGAGAGAAGAAACTGAGAGAGACAGAGAAAAGAGAGAAAGAAAAGGAATAAGATCCCTTTGAAAATGGAAATGACTTGGCCGAGAAAAGACGAGCGGATATATTGAAAGAAGGCCGGATGGGTTTTTCCGTCCGTTACCGATCAGTTCAAAGCCTCCCCCCCCCCCTCCTCACTATAGCCTTCTTTTTTTTGCAACAGCGCCAACTCGGTCGAAGTGGAGGCCAATGAATAAGAAAAGAGACGAAAAGGGTTTTTAGAAGGCGCCTGCTGGTTAAGCAAAGGAAAATCGACTTCTGTTAGAATAGAAGGCGTGGCTCGTCTTGTTTACTAGCCAAAAAGAGACATAAGACAGAGAGCCATAGAGAGTAAGTTAGCTTAAAAGGAGGACAAGGAACATGGAACAAGCAACCAAATCCAAATGGCTTTTGTAATTCGATCGGAAAAGCCTCGTTTTTACCGTCCCAGGCGTCGAACATGTCGCTGACGAAGTAGTCGGTGAATCCAATTTGAGATTTCGGGATGGAGCAAGTCTGACGATCGAACTGAGGCATCACCACTGGTAGTCCTTTGGCCTTCTCCTCGGCCGTCTAATCATAAAAAAGAAAGTACATCATAGAAAACAATCAATAAAATATCAGCAAAAAAAAAAAAAGATAAATAAATAAACACACAAATTTTGAGCCGTTAGTGAATTATTAAGAAATGCATGGACTTGGATGATGATTTATAGAGTTGAAAGTCTGCGGTCAGTAATGAGATGCGGCGACATGCAAGGGTCGCAGACCTTTCGCCATTTTCCCGCTACTCCTCCGCTTTAATTTGACTGTATCCTGGATAGGTTACGTCGTGTACGAAAAAAACCCTTCATGCAACTCTTCTTTTATCTTGAAGTTATATTAGCTATACGCAGCACACACGGATACCACAGTTGTCTATTCGCATGTATGTACGATACATACATACATAAATAGCAATATGCATGTATTTATAGTCAGTTACTATAGTGCATCTTCTCTCACCTGGTTGAAGTATTCCTCGGCGATACGGCGCGCCCACTCGATGCACATGTTGAGAGGTCGTGTCGGATTGGAGACGTCGGCGCATTTGATTAGCATACGCTTGACTAGGATGATGTTCTCCGAAGTGTTGAGACTTGTGTAATCGATTTCGGGCGGCTGAATCACGATTCCCGGGAACAACATAAAACGAAAAAATAAAACAAAAAAAAAATAAAATAAAATATTAACAGAAAAAGAAGATGACATCACCCGATTGTGTAAGGGCTTCTAATAGTCAGACACATTTCTTTTCTTTCTCGTCGGCCATGTCAAACTCGGCAGGTTGGCACCTGACAGGCCTGATGTGGCATCTGAGATCTTTCTTTCCAACATTATTCTACAAACAGCTGACCGTCGCTGACGCTATACCTCGTACTGGTCTTCGTCTTTGAGGAACGGCTTGGCGAAGATGTTGATGAATTTGGTGAGATGCTCAAAGTGCTTGGTCATCTCGGTGGCCAGCACCATGTCGATGATACTCTGCCGGATGACTTTGTAGCTTTCGCGGTCCATTCCTTCAACGTCCAAAGACACGTTCGCATTAAAGGCAACATAATTTATAGCACAACTGCACATATATTACATTTATTGGTAATTATTTATTGTAATTTTTTAAGGAGCGGATTAGAAATTAAAATGTTTTCCCTTTTCTGCGAAAACACTCTGCGCTCAGTTGGTCACGGTGACTGCAGCCGTCCCGGCAGGGGACACAAAAACTGCCGCCAAGAGTCAAACAATCACCGTCTGGCATCGTGTGAAAAATCTTCGACGAGTGTTATTTATTCTTGTACTGTCACCGAGGCGTAAAGTGAACGGTGGGAGCGTTTTCTTCTATTTGCCTTTTTTTTCCGCCCTTCCCAGCTTAACTATATTTATTTTTGAACATTTTTCTTCGTAGAGCCGGTTTGTCACACATACCTTTGAAGATGTTGACCCGGTCATCTTGGCACGTCAGTTTGAAAGCCAGCGCGGCGTGGTGCGACTCGAGGACACTTAGGTCGTTGTACAAAATGGCCAGCTCGTTCCCAGAGTTGCAGAGGAAACCGCTAGATGCATGTCATTTCCACGAGAAAAAAAAAGAAGCAAAAAAAAAAAAGAATCGTTATGCAAGCAAAGCTGAGACAGGAGTTAGAAACGAATAGATTTGGTCTTTGACTGGAAAAATTTCTGAGCCCGCAAGATTGAAAAACATAACAGTTGGCAACGTGACACACTTGTGCAATGACGATTCAAAGGTCTCCCAATTCAACCTCTCTAGTCTTGAAAAAATCTTTGGCTCGCCGGTTGGCATAGCAGTCATAACGAAACATAAAAATCCCACTAATACGCCACTAGGTTAGAGAACAATCGCATTTACCCAACTAAACATGTTAAGCTATTGTAAACATCTTGACAGGGAACTCAGCGCCTTCTTCACTCCATTAAATGTGGCAATACCTTGATAATGAACCTGAGCTGATATAAAAATAACTGGTAAAAAGCACACGACGAAGGGATGTATAATCTAAGATATTTGTCAGCAAGGTCGTAATCCAAAGTGTAAATTTCACAGCCCCAATCACGGACGTAAATATCATATGACGCATCTTACACGAGAGCCTCTATTTTCCCGCTGAAACGTGAAAACATTGTGACTAGAAAGATCGAGTCGATCGCTTATTTCTTATCGTGGAATGCAACTCATTGCAATTTTTGCAAGATTAAATGGTGGACAAATAAAATACCTGGTTTTCCCTGGATGATCGACGTCATGAATAGCTGCAGCGATGAGGCAAGCGGTCAAATCGAGCGGGTCGAGTAGGGCCTTGATGCGATTGCGCTGCAAAAAGTAGGCCGTTGACTGTAGGACATCAGCAGCATGGGTTGAATTGTGGTATGTATTGGTCGAGTGGTAATTGGCCTCGATCACCGTCAGCCAGTTCTGCAAAGTGGCCTCGTCGCAGTTGAGCGTCCTGGGCACCTCGAAACGAGTCATGATCGTCATGCCGAGCCAAACTAGCGGCCTGAAAGATACAGCAAACGCGGTAAAGGCATTGAACATGACATTGCCCCTTTCTTCATTTTTCTGCAAATCGTTTTGCTCACCGTTTGCCGGTGAGTTTTTCCAGCCGGATGACATCAAAGTCCCACTGAGAATCGTTCTCCAACATCTCCCTCAGCTGGATGGGGATGCTGATGTTGTTCAAACTCGGCAGCAACGGTCTCGAGTAGAGTTGGCTGTGTGAGGACTTGATGGACGTCTCATTGGAGCTGCGTCTCGTGTAACCGGGCGGCTTCTGTCCCTGTGTGATCAATGATAAATGATGACTGCGTGTTGAGTAACTTGACGGAATGGTTCAAAACTTCTTAGCATTATAGAGGCCTGTATGGTATGCGTGTAAGGTACTCCGATTTCTATACCCCATTCTCCCGTCTTTACGTTCGTATATTACATGGGACGAATCAAAGTGAATTGCGTAAAAACATAAAAAAAGGAAAACGTAAACGGGTGGGCGAGGAAAACTAACCAGCAGGAGGGCACCGACTAAATCGGTCGTAACAGGGTCTTCATTTCTTCCTTTCACTTCAGCGACGTGAGGTGCGAACAGTTCCGTGGAACGTAAAATGTCTAATACCTGGAAAAAAAATAGGTAGGTTTCATTTGGCCAGTTTACTCACATTATACTCACCAGAGTCTGTTATTTAGCTTAAATTTTTTTTCAAAGTTTAATTCCTACTATTCCCCTTTAAATTAACATGGATCTATACCTTATCCAAAGCTTGCGATATATAATTAGGACTGGACTCTTGAGCAGCCGTGATGATGTTAATCACTTTAGTGATGGGACCTTCAATAGCCATCGAATGAAGCCTGGCCAAACTCTGTCTCCGAATGATTGCTCCTGTTTGAATGAAAAACAAATACATCCGATAAGCGTAAAACCCAAAAGGTAAAAACTCGATAAAACGGATAGATAATAACTATAAATACCATCACTGCCAACTGAACGGACGTCATAGGAAGCTTTCCTGACCGAGTGGAGAGAGCTTCGTGGCATTGGGTAAAAATCGTAAGCTCCCATATCACCAGAAAGCGATTTGTCGATGAACAATGGTGGTGGCTCTTGCAGCAATAGCACGTAATCGGGCGCCTCGTTTCTATTTACCGGATGCATTTGTTTTCCATGTTGAATGGTCAGGGAGAAAAGGTAAAGAAAACAAAACACTGTAATGAGACAGAATTCCTTTTGTTTGTCGTCACATGTAAAATGAGTACTACAAAAACAAATCGATAACTTGGTTACTAGTACGTAAAATCGAGCTATAAGGTTTCTAAACAGGAAAAGATGCATCAATGTCCAAACAATTAACACGTTTGCGATATTTGAGCGACAACGAACTAGCTAGTTGAGCTGCTGATTATTTTACAATGGAAAAACGAGATGGACCATTAACGATATCATAGTTTGTTAGGATATTATGAGAGGGAACTTCCTGTTGTATGCCCTCCTTTCCATCCTTTGTCATTGTTCTCATTCTAATCTTTATGTAATAATGCTTTCGTCTTCATTCTTTATATTCATGCGCTTTACTTGACGACGGATTTGTGTTGCTCATCATAATGGCTGACATAAACACAGTAGAGGGAAAAGAAAAAACGAGACGACATAAAAAGGAGAAAGCGATTAGCGAAGCACAAGAAGAAAAATGGGACTATGGATTTAACATGGCCTCGTCCGAGAATTGTGACTTTTATTGCTCTAAGAAGCACCCAAGCGGATGCGTTGGGAGCCGAACAGTTGACTGACAATTGCCACATAGAGACG
Source organism: Daphnia carinata (assembly GCF_022539665.2). Classification (NCBI taxonomy): domain Eukaryota; kingdom Metazoa; phylum Arthropoda; class Branchiopoda; order Diplostraca; family Daphniidae; genus Daphnia; species Daphnia carinata. Next base: position 1,284,270 of record NC_081331.1, read on the forward strand.
GAAGCTTTAAAGTTACTCTGAATTTGGCCACTGAAAGGCTTGCAATAGAAGAAGATCCCCAGTTGTGTATTCTGGACTTTCTGAGGTCTTGAGCGTTTCAGTCGATCAAACTTTCATCCTCAGTTGACTCGACTTGTGGTGCTCATCTCCCAAAGTTATTAAAAGAACTATGTCATTGGCCAGGACGATAGAACAAAAAAAAAAGTAGGTATACGACTCGAAAACGTACACGTACCTATCTCCATTTTTGGATAAGCTTTCATATCCAAACGGGCTATCATCATCAGTAGCTAACTGTCAAACATATCACCATGTTAGGCACAATTTACACAGCTACCGAACAAGCAAGTTTACTGTTACCATGTACAGCATGTGCAACATGGATATTGTACAAAACAAACTTCTCGTGTCTACCAGACAAAGATAACCAGAATATTGACGAATAGTCCCTGTCTTTTATTTATTTTCATGTCTCTGTGTTTTCGAAAGATTGCGCCGTTCGCTTTGAATTATCTAACATCTCGTTCGATGCCGTGTCTCCTTTTAGCAGCTGGGTCCAAGTAGGTAACCAGCATTCCTAAACTCGACAAATATGGGTTGTGACAGAGTGCTTGTCAGCTATGCACATCGAGGCTATATCTATGTTGTACCCACTATATTTATTTTTGCTACTTGCTCTGTTTTGTTGTTGTTGTGAACGGCAATCATTCGCGAGTAGAGCGGGACCGAATCGCCGGTTCTCCGCCGGACGAAACAGCTGCCTTCCCATTCTCTCGTCTTGTTTGTCAGGACGTGCTGGGCCGCGTCGTTAATGTCGTAGCGGTTGTTGCCGGCCTCGCACCGGTAGAGTTCGATCATGTTCTTGCCGACGATCTCCTCGGCGGCGAAGCCCAGCAGCCGCTCCACGCCCGGGTTGATATAGCGGATGTTAAAGTGGCCGTCAGTCACCGTCACCAGTTCTGTAGGGAAATAAGGGATAACTGATCATTGAATGGTCAAGCACTAGGTCAAATGGAAGGAAGGATTATTGTCGTTAACACGGTTGTTATACCCCTCGTGACTGCTGCTACTGTCATCGATGCCTCGGCCAAACGCAAACGTTGGCGTGACTGCAGCTCACTGGCTTCCAGCATCAACAACTCGCTTAGGCACGATCCCAAGTTGCCGCTCTCTGGGTAACACTGGTGTGTCAAAACGGAGTAGATGAGACGGAAGCAAACACGAGTCAATGTGTGAAATAGAAAGAAAAGAAAAAACGTTAGTGATTTTTTAATTGAATGACAAACATGCGGCCTACCCGATCGTATCCAATATGTAAGATGCTGCTTACAATAGATTCTTCGCGTTCCAGTAAACTGTAAAAGACCACAATGCGCCAATATAGAGCGACATACCAATGAACGAGGAAGGGAATTTGAACATGAGACTGGAACAATGCCAACAATCCAATATGACGCGGATAATGACAATGGCTCAACGCCGCATAGCTCTTCACGCACCAGCGAACCGATTCATTTAGAGCGGATTGCGATTATTAACAAATCATTGTCACGTTCATCATTGTCAACATCCTTGATACCGTTCGGACTGCGTGTTCTATCCGATGCTTTAACATTTCGTGCGAACGGGTAGAACTTGCACCATCATAGACCCAAGGGCCACACTCGGTTGAATTGAATCAAGAGCGAGAAGGTATTAACGCAGAGCAAAGACGAAATGGAATAACCAAGGGAATCACGGATAAACCCAGCCTCCATCTTTAAATAACGTTACCTGTCTTTGCTGTGTGTAATACAAAACCCAATCGGCTTATCAGACGCCCAAACAACTAACAAAAAGAAAAGCTCAACAGGTATAACTACATTTGATTAAGGGTAAGCCAATTACAGTGCTTCTTCCCTTTTAAACTTTTGTTATTTAATGATCCGGCTGACCTATTTCCTAGATCTTCGTTGCGAGAAAATGTTACGTACAAACTCATCCGCAGTGATATACTTAACGGTAATGATTATTAGCTCTGTAGACATACACGTTTCTAGCTTTACGTAACGCTACCTATGAGAAGTCATACATCTTCTGCTTCGCCAACAAGAACAAGTAGTTGGAGGGGTTTTAGGTCTTGATGTCTATACCACACTGGGAGAGAACATGATCCATGTCTCTCTGAAGACCCTTTATCAGCTGGAAGAAAGCAATGAAAGGTTGCCCAAACTTTTCCCTTCCTGGTATATCAATCAACATTTATCTATACTAAGTTAATAGAAACTCACGCGAGAAAAAGCAAAAAATTGTGCAGTAAACCAAAAAGATTTTTGTGCGCTCCAAAGGACGTCCCTTGCCTCTAAAAGAGAGGCAACATACATGACCTTACAAATGCCCAATATATAGTGATTCAATGAACTAAAAAAGTTCGTTTGATATGCTGTCGCACGCAAGTATCAAACTAAAAAGAAATGAGTCCTGATTTATACGGGCTAAACTCCAGCGAGGCTTGAAACTGTGGCGGAGCGTTTTGCAACGAAAGGTGGGCAACAACCATTCGAGACGGAGTCATCGAGTACATTGAACAATGCATGGTGAACACGATCACCGTCTGCATGCCTAGTCAACGCCGCGAGAGGAGTTGCCAATTTTCTACGAAAACGCGCGTTGGCGGAATAGATGGCTATGGCGGCTAACACACTGGCGCCGCTACGTTATGGATTGTCTTTATGGATGGCGCAGGGCTAGTTAAGAACTCGTTACTCTTGAATATGTTTCGATTTTAGGTGGACGCCGCATATGATGATGTCGCTCAGCAAATCATCAACCAACTGCGTGGGCTTGTTATATTAGTTGGTTAAAGGTGAAAGCTCGTTCTTCATCCGTCGATTTCCCCCCTTGATGAGAAAAATTGGTGATGTATTTGGACTTCGGTGTTGATCGCCTCTAGACTTGTGATTCGCGAGTCAAGAGTTGAACTATCCAATAGACTTCGATCGAATGAGAAGTCGCAAAGGGAAACGTAACCGATCGAAATTTACCCGCAAGTTAGTTTCTTGTACGGTTGAGCTAAACTTTTTAATTTACGGATTTTAGATAGAAGATCCAGCGTCAAGGGCTTCCACGAAGGATATTGGGAGAGGAAGAGGAAAAAAAACTACGAAGGCAAATCTTGTTAAAACTTTTAAAAACACGCGAGGGCTCTATCCTTTTTGATGAAATATCAGTTCCCTTATTCGCTCAGTTTATCGTGACTAGGGAAACTAAAAGACGAGGGTAAACTAACAAAAATTGCAAAATCTCAGGATGGAGATAGAGAGACAAAGGAGAAATATTAAAGAGCTTCTCGTTCGGGAACGCGTTCATGTTTGGGTTGCTGCACTCAAGATCCTCCTTCCGTTTGCTTGTTCTGCGTGAACTCCGATAACCTTACGCAGCGCATTTCAAAAACAAGCATGACAACCGGTGTATGGCGGAATTCAGCTTTTAAAAAATGCATGCATAAATGAGAAGGGAAGAGCGGACTAATAGGAATAAGCTCTCCATCACTGTGTAGTGACCAGTTGTACCTGCGGACTATTCGCGGAATGATTACACGGACGTCAGCCATTACACAGCCAATGCCTCTTTGGTGAGTCGCGAGAGATCGACGAGGAATGAATCAAATGGAATCACATTCGTTCGAGGTCGTACTTTCTAGTTGATGGTGTGCTGCCGTTTAGCCCGTCCGGGCTGATCGATGGTTGCCCCCCCCACCAAGTTCCCGTCGTCATGATTCATGAATCCCTTTCCTTGTCGTCTGTTCGTCTCCTCCGTTTTTATTCAAATAAATGTCCCAGAGATTGAAGGGAGAAGCCAAAAGTGCCAGACATATTATGTGAACGGAGATAATGGGCACAGAGACAAAAGGGGAAACTGAAAGGCTCTTTACTTTCAAGACAGATAGAGTGGCGGGTACCAACGATTTTGCTCGATCTACTCTCCCGCTCCTTCTCATTCGCCCTCGTTATATAATGAAGCTGAAATCTGACGTAAATCATCTACGAAGACTTCCCTACTTAAATAGTAAGTCCTACATGATTGCATTATTCTTCCCAACGTAATAACGCCAAAAGAAGTTAAAGAAAAGGCACGGGTTTTGTTTTGTTTTTCTACTTACTTTCGTTTAACGACGGCGAGAATGATGGGGTAGTTACCTCCTGGCTGCGTGCGGATCCACCTGTAACCAAGGTCGTAAACAGTAACCATGTCATTAATAAAAATGTAAAGGAAATCAATGAAGTCTTTACAAATTCAACAGATGGCTATGACGTGGAAAACAAGAATTGCGAGAGAAAAAAAAGCGTTGCCGTGAACAACGTGCGTCTAGAATAGCAGAGGATTTCCAGTTTAATGTTATGTACAACATCCAGGATGTCTGAAGTGGAAAGAGTAAAGAGACGAGGTTGAGTAAACTGGGGTTACACATACACAACAAAAAAAAAGGGAGAATTGTAGAGTATTATGCAGCTTTCGTGTTCTCCTCTCAACGACTCCATTCACTTCGGGTATCAAAGAAAAACTTTAGCCGTATGACGTCAATCTATCAAGTTATCCATCTAGCGTGTATTGTTTACGTCTCAACAGGCGGTGTCTAACTGAAGACGCAACCGAGTAGGTAAGTATAAATTGTCAAACTGTACCCGATAAATCCCGTTAACAAAAAAAAAAAAACAGGGCTTGTAGATTTGTCAAAACGTTTTCTTTTTTCATCGCTCCGTCTTCATACATGCCAGATTTCCACTCCCAACGATGACGTCGGCTGGAAAAGCCTTTTTAGAATTCAGTATTTTTTTTTGTGTTGCCTTTTATTTTAGGTTCGATTCAGTGCCTCTTACTTATTGCTTTCCCTTGGCTTTTTTTTCCTCTAGCGTTTTAAATGCAGAATTTTGGACATACATTAATTCTATGAATATGCAAAATTTAATTATCGTTCTGCAGCAGATTTGAGCCGCAAAGAAAAATTTAAAAGAACAAAGGGAAAGTTTAGTTCGTTCGGCCTGTGCAGCTCCGTGTTCACGAGCATCAATATCGATCAAAAGTTCTCCAGTTTCTTTACACTCTACCCCCTCCTATACATATATGCATAAACGGTGGGAGAACCATCCTGTCTTGCTAGCGATAGTGCTGAAAACGAAAAACCAAATGTCACTGATGGCGCACCAAATAAAGAGTTTTCAAATAGGCAAATTTCGAGCTCGATATTTGACGTTTATGTGGCAATAGATTACGGAACGAGTGTTCGTGTTATGGCCGTCAGGGTGTGTACTATTGGAAATCGATTTGCTTCCTCCTCTGTTCTGCAGCTGTCGAGTTTCTAATCGAATTCGAATGAAAAAAATCCCGATGGCTCTTGATCACGAAGAGCGAAAACAGGAGTGAGAAACATGACTGCGAAAGAATAGAGACTAGAACGTCACCTGCAGAGAGCATCGACTTCGCGACTACGACTAGCTGAGCGCCGGTCGATAACGATCAAATTGGGTTCCAATTCAGCAATTTTGCGCTGGACGAGCTCCGTTTGAAGGGTGCGGACAAGCACGTCTTGATGATGGATTTCGTGGCTATTGCTGCTACTGCTACTGTGGCTACTCCGGCTGTTGCTGTGGCTCATCTCCGTGCCGCCACAGCGACTGGCCAGCTTCCGACAGGCCCACAACCATGCGTCACTTTGGGCATCCTCACGTTCGAAGACCAACATTACCTAAAGAGACAAACAGAAAATCAAAAAGAATGATGTCACCCGACATAGAGACAGCTACAAAGACGGACGATGACATAATAAAGAAATGACTAAGAGGAAACCATTTGCAACCTGGTTTCCACGCTCTTTTCGTTTTGGCAACCCTCTTTCGATGCGTGCATGCTTGCTTAATTAGTCACGCTTTTTTCTTCCTGTGTCATCATGAAGTATTCTTTTCGCCGCGATTCGGAGCAATTAGTGTTGTGTCTTAAGCTCTCCTCCCAATCAGTGAAATCAATCAAAAAACGACAGAGGACGACAATGCCTGATTAGCGAGCTGTTGTTGTACAACTTGAGCTTGTTGGACAAAAGCTCAGACAAAAACCAAACGCACGACACCTTGTCCCGTAGTTAAATTATCTATGTTATAGCTACTTGAGCTAGTTGATAAGAATCATTAGAGACGGAGACATCAGTACTTGATAAGCATCAAAAATTAAAAGCAAAACCTACAGCATACGTCATCTGCGTTTTCGGCCTCGTTAGAGGGTATCCCTTTTTGAAAAGTCGTACGTCCAAAACAGCAAGACGCAATTAATGCTGTTTAGCATCAAAGTGTAATGAGCTTTGCGATTAAGACATTTATAACAATAAAGCTAATTACGGAAGAAGCAGGAGAAGAAAATTTAACCATTGATTGGAGATCGCCTGTGTATGTTGATTTACCTATTATTTTGCAAGCCAGCTGATTGGCACCTGAAAACTGCGGACTAACGGGCCTGATTGTTTGTTCTCCTCCATTTATCTAATGGGTCGCATTTTTGTTTTGCATGTTCTCATCAGTCTTTTGTTTACAGACAAGATGGGTCTTTACAATTTTTCACCGGTCTGTTCTCATCACCTTTTGTTGAAATTCAAAACTGAAAGCATTAGTCAGCCAAGTCGACGGCTACGGTGAATCGCTTTTCTCATTTGAAAACTCATTTTCAAAAATGCTTCTCTTTTCCGTTTTGTCCTTGTCGCTCTTCCTTTTCATACGTGTAGCTCCACCGTAGCCCTCTCATCTAATAAATTAGTATTTACTAAAGGTCTTTGATGTTTTCCTTCCCACTGAAAAATTTTCTGTGTACTGTACGGCACAACTTTTTCCTCATAGTAACCCAGTTGAACGGAGGCAAGAGAATGGCGGGCATCTTCTTCGCTATTATTCATTTTCATTTTGGGTAGTTGCAATTCCAGGCGCGGTGGTCGTGACCTGTGAGACTTTAATCAGCCGTTGAAAGATACGATGAAAAATGTAGTCTTCTTAAACGCGCTGCCACAATTTTTATGAATATGAAACGCGTAGCGAAGTCATTCTCTCACTCGCCATCTCCGTCCCCTCTTTTCCTATGATCCAGCCTCGTCTCGTTGATTAGTTCCCCGCTAGCGAACTGCTTTGAACTCGAAGCAATATGCCATTAGCAGACGTGGATGGATGGATGCATGGATTATGTCGCCATCAGCTAGACAGACATGCCCGTGTCATTTTTATAACAAGAGCTCTCTTTCGTTTATATGGGCAACTGCCACTGCTGCTTTCGAGATGATATGTCCATAGACGTATAGTTCATGAGCAATATAAATGTATGTAGAAAGGTTTGCCTGTGTACGCAGCGTTCAAACCGTAAACTATGGCGTAACCAACCAGAAGAAAAAGGAAAGCTCTTCTTAAAGTCGTTACGTTTTTGTTTGTTAAACCCATGGTTGCATAAAAGTTAAACGTATACATCATCACACCATACATTTCTGAGTGGCTGCCGCTGACGTGCTGTACTTTTCCGGGTTACGATATTTAATAATTTATGATTAAAAGAAGCTTGAAGCCAAAGGTGTCTTGCGTGTTTCTCGTGAAAGACTTCCGCTTCTCTGAGCATGTTTTGATTTTATTTGATTCTCTTTTTTTTTCGTTTCTTCAGCTTTAAAAGAAAACTGACTGCGTGCGCCCTAAGCTTATTATTTAGAGATGTCGCATAACATCGAAAAAGACAAGGTTGACGAACAGCTCAGTCTTATAGCTGAGCAATCTTTCAGGCCACGCCAAAATCATATTTGATATTTTCTTTTCGGAGCCGCCTTTTATCTATTTTCTTTTTACATTTCGCTTTCAAAAGATAACATCTTCCGATGGACTGTATGGAATCCACATCGGCTTTGTACCCTATCTCTTCTTTTTTTTTCTTCTTCTTCTTATGATGTTCAAACCTCTGCGTACTTGGTAGGAGATGACAAAATACGTCATTCGCTGATTACATTTCAATCTTCAGAGATCCACAGAGACCCTGTTTTTCACCGGAAAAATAGGCGTCTACACGGACTTAGTGTGTAGCTAGAGAAACTGGTACAGCCTTACAACATCCATCTCTAGCCGGTCACACAGATCACTCAGTCTTGAGCCAGAGCGGGTCCTTTTTTTCCTGTTAAATCGAGTCAAGATGACCAACGCACTGATGACAACCTTATTACGGTGTTGAACATCAATCGGAATTTTTTCAGTATACGTGTACCTCGCTTCAACTCGCAGAGATAAACGATAAAAGCCCATTAGTACGGATGATACGGCAAATAAAGTGATGGAAGCTTGCAAAAGGGAGAAAAATCCTTGTATGTTTTTTTATTTATTCCAGCTTACGCGTCGATATAATAGCCTTCTTGTTAATGCTGTTGTTACTAATGTCACCCAATCTCTCATCTACACAACAACAACTAAACAGAACGATGCTGTAGCCTATTTCCTGTTCTTTCTTTGCCCTGCCTGAGCGTCATATTGTTGTTTGGCTTCGACTGTGTAATTGTGTATAGACGAGCTGCTGGATAAAAGAGAGAAGAACAAAATGGGTGCATCTAGTGTGTCACTGCCGCAGCGTGCTAATCATGTAGATATCTGGTAACCAGCACAGGAAACATAAACTAAACGACGAACCCTTTCCGCCTCGTCAAATCTTCTTTATTATGGCCTGTAATTTAACGTGGATTATTAGCTATTTTGTTACTCCTTTCAAATATTTCCCTTTTGTCTTTCGTTTATTAGTTGTTAGTTTCCTGTCTCGATTAGCTGTCAAGGAAGACGAGCTCAATCTCCCATAATTAGGTCCCGTTTCTTCGCTTTTTCCATTTTTTTTTTAGTCTTCCATTTTTTAAGCACGTAGATTCCTGAGTTTTAAAGCACCGATTCAAAAAATAATAATGAACACACACACAATGAGCTGACGGCGCTCAAAGTGCTAAGTAGATGTTGAAAAAAGCCTAATACCCGCATTTAATTTCCTTTTTCTTCTTGTTTTATGCTAAAAGACTAGAACAGCACGTAGGCAAGTTTACGAACCCCCAGCGCTAAGCGGTGGAGGATATGGTAGATGTAGTTTATCCCGTTTTTTGTTTTCCTTGCATCTTTTTGCCTCTTTCATCCTATACGGAGCGACCTATACGGGCGATCGTTAATCGGGTATAGAGGAGAAAGAGTGCCGTGATCGTCGAAGAAGCTGATGTGGCATTTAAGTGCAGCCTTTCTTTGGGGAGGTTCCATACAGCTCCTATACTTTTCTTCTAAATCCTATATCGTTCGTTTGCTTCTATTCTTTCCGCATTTTTTTTTGTTGCTTCTTTTTCATACCTAAAGGCTCATTTTTTTTTTTTTTTGCATGTAATTTTTTTGTTTTTCTTGTTTTCCCTGTCATGAGACTCTACAGCGCTGCTAAACATGAGTTTAAAGACAAGAGGAAAAGCGAGTGTTTACGTCATTCTCCGTCTCCAATTTCTTGTTTCTTTTCTCCTTCATCTCGTTTGCGTGGATAGGAAATTGGGTGCAAGCATATTGCGGCCAATAGCACGACCAAGCAATCGACTGATGATGTCTGTGTACATGCAAGGTGATCGATTGCCCTTGTTATACAATACTCGGTTGGATGCGCCCTGCTCTTTTTCTCCGTATAAATGGCAAGAGATAATTGGAATTACACAAGGAGAACGCGCACTAGTGAGCGCCAGAAATCCGCATTGGCTTCCTTTTTCTTTTTTTTTTTTTTTTTTTTGTTCAGTACTTCATATCTAGAAAGAATTCTTGCGAGACGAGATGGGATAGAGATTGAGAAAAAGAAAGCAGCGAAACCACAAACAAGAGCATGAGCATGAGCAACGGATTTCCAAGAAGGGTTTGCTCGATTCTCGGGAGAACAAAGTCCACGTATACGCTCGAATTATACGTGTCGGTCTATAGGGCGGAGGGAGAGACTATTCGTTTGTATGCGATCCATTCCAAGGTTCTTTTCGTCTTGATTTTCTCTATAAATTTACGTCCATATATTATTCTCTTTGCGTGGCTGTGTGTCCACATTCTCCCGCCTTCCTTGTGTATAGTCCTATACTCGCTTACATTAGTCGTTTTTGCATAATGAAAGCCAATTGAAAGTGCTCGCCTCCGCATGCGGTTGATGAGAGCCAGTTGTTGTGTACGTCGTCAGGCGGACAGGCCGAACATCAAAGCGAAAAGTTTTTTTTTTCTTCCCAGAAACTTCATCACGAAAAATACCCAACCGAAAATGGTTCGGTTCAAACTCCGCAGAATGGTAAACAACAAACAACAACGTAAATGAATATACAAGGACGTCGTCCACCATAGAAAAAGGATCTAAGTCTTCCCCTCAATTCTCTATTCTATTCAAGTTCCTAACATCGAGATTTTTGGAATCTCTTCCTTCATACGCCCTTTTCCCAGAATCTTGAACGAAGACTGCGCTGCAAATCCAGGATTTCTAAAGCCACTGATTTTCAATGTGCGTATAATAACTAATTCACTAACAAATGTATACGAAAATAACTCCTTCTTCTTTAGAAAACACTTGGAATCTCCCGGCATGAACATTGTGACTTGTTGCTTTCAAAACTTGAAATTGACTCGAATTAAATAAATGGAAGGTCTCCTACGTCAGTGCGTGTCCAGATCGATCGCTGGCGGAGCACATAATGTAAAGGTCGCACGAAAGCGTATTGCGCACTATTTATTGACTACATCATTCAACCGTGGTCTTCATCGAAACAGCCATCGTTCTAGCTAGTTGATCGAGAACCTACAACATCCGTCATCTTTCCCTTCTTTTGACTCACAATGAACGATAAGCTGCTAGGCTCTTGCGTATTGTTGGCCAGCTTAGCGTACCCATAGGTCCATGTAGCATCAACTTTAAGGTTGGACGGACATGTGATCTATCGTGGCTCGATCTACTTACACATGTCGTCCTGACGTTCTGGCTCGATAGCATCTCGCCAGTGTAATGAAAATATATCGGCCTCGTGACAGGTGAAGAAGACGGAAAGAGGTGAGCTGGTGGTGTGTGACATTGTCTACTGTCGCACGATCTTGATCAATGGTTTTGCTCTACAGTGTCATATACAAGGCTAAATCTTCCATGTATTCCAATGTTATTGATTGCGTTTCGGGGGAAAAATACGTGTTTTTTTCTTCCTCTTTTATTATTTGGTGTCCGGACAAGAACTGAAGGAAGATGGGAATTTGCCCGGAACGTTGCGTTTAACGGTAACGTAAACATAAACAAAGAGTACACGGGATCAAATATCTCACCTTGAGTGGCTCTGACGGCGCTCGCATCGTACCGAAACGGACGTCGTTACTCAAACGAACCTGCCAACAGCAACAAATAACAAAGAAACAAAAGAATTAAAAAAAAAAAAAAAGAAAACTGGGGAAAAGAATAGACTAGCTAAAGCTAAAAGGACGTAAAGGTTTTACATAAATAGCTTAATAACTTATCGGCGAAAACCCAAGAAACAAAACAAAGAACTGCTAATTGTGTAGGACTCGCGTTATAACTTATGAACAGCGTGAAGTCATTGGCTATTGTTGAAATTTTCTTTTTCGTCTTTTCTACAGAACGCAATTATAACAAATCAATCGATTATTGTAGTTTGTATGTGACATCCTGTTCGTTCTCTACGTACCCCATTCTCCAGCTGAGTCGGACTGGTACTGTTCAGGTCGCCGCTGTTACCTCGTCGATACTTTCCTGTTGTCGAATTGTCTGTGTAATATATATATTCAAAAACAAAAAAGATGTAAGAAAAATGGCACGTCAATATCGAAAAGAGGAAACTGTACATCCTTTATGCACAGTTCATAATATATTCGTGCGCTTTCCAAACGAGAAAACAGAGAATTTGGAATACGAATTTTTTTTTTAAAATGCCACTGACAGGTGTGGTGCGGACAAAAGGTGAAATCTCTTTAGTATTAAAAAGAGTTTTAAATAACTGCGGTGTTTAGTGGCGAGAGACTTGGGCATTAGGAGGATGCGTAGAGAAAAGGATAAGCATCAGTCATGTGTCGCGTTATCACAAAAATTGCCGGTGATTAACAGCCCATCCCAGCTGATTACGTTGAATTTGACTAATGAGATTTTTAAAATCCGTTTCGCGCTTTTATAACTGCCGGCAATAGACGGAGCCCATGCACATCCTACATCTGAAAGCCTTTTGAATGATAAAAGGTAAAAACGTAATGACGAAATCGGACCTTGCCTTGTCCGTTTCGACAACTAGCCAGCAGGACCCACCGTCATCAGCAACACAGCACATGACGTCCAATCAATTACGAATAATGTAGGAGAGGAACAAAAAAAAAGCGAAACATAAAAAGAAAAGTAGAAGGAAGCAGAAAAGAGAATCAAATAAGGAGCGCCGCGTGTCCGCCTTCAATTTTTCCTTATCTCAGCGTCACTACCTCCTCCTATCTGAGACGGCCCAATCTATCGCAGCTTAAACGAGATCCTTGAGTTGATGAAGAAGAAGAAGAACAATTTCTTATCTTGTCCACACTTTGGTCGCACGAAACATAAAGAAAAAAAAAAAAAGAAAGAAAGAACGAAAGTGGTGGCTCGTTGTGTATGAGTTGAGTAGCCCGTCGGTTGGGAAGGTGATCAAGTTCCGGCACGAAGTGCTAAGGCCTTGAGTTTGTTCATCACGTACTGTACATATATGTAGAAAGCGAATAAAAACCTTAGTGGGTGTACATTTGCGTCTGCCGATCGATCCATCGCCTTGTCCCCTGTAAGGTAAGGTCGCAACGGAATATTCTATAGCGGACGTACCCGATTCTACATACAATTGCCTTTTCCAGCAGCAAGTGGATTGTCGCTGATGTTCGTGCACTCAGGCGGAAATCCGCCCCGCGTTTAAAGAAAGACACACAATTTCAGCAAATTTCAGCTACAAAAAGCTACGTCTATAATGAAACGCCGTTGCTGAGACGCAGTCGACGAGAGCCGTGTTCAAATCTCGAATGGCGCCAAAGACGACGTCCGCCCCAAAGAAATCAAATAGTCCAAATTCGGGGGGAATGAAAACAAAAGGAAATACAAGTCCTGTCTATGTGTATAGAATGAAAATTATTTGCAGCCGTCACGTACGTATATTCGCCTCATACGTGATGCGCTTCAGAGAAATACGCAGAGAAAAAAGAAACAAATTCGAATACATTTGAATTCTCCTTGACGGCCAGTTGGACGGACGCAAAAAAAAAAACAAGAACAAAAAATGGAGTCACGTTTTTCTGTCTTCTCTTTCGTCGTATTCGGCTATTTCAAATATACGACTAACGTTTCTATATAACGCCATCGAGCAATGGCCGAGGCTGAGCCGGACACATTCCATGCTCGCCAGAAGTTCCGTGCGTTTGAACAACATACATCACATGTCAGCCGGATAGCAGCCACTAGCCCAGCTTCGGCAAAACGTAAACAAAAAAATAAATAAAGAAACGGGAGAGACTAACAGTTCTTCATCCGCTTGGTAGGAGAGAGGTAGAGAGGAGAGATAGAGAAATACAAAAGCGGCTGAGACTGATGGACGGACGAGCCAAACCTCAAAGTCGCCAACATTTGTAACTCCGTTCGCCGCTCTTGTTGCTATTCTCGTCTATAAATCTATGCAGATATCGGGCCCATTCGCAATCATGTCATGTTCCGGCTCAAGTTGTTGTTTTTTGGAGGGGGGGGGGGGGGAGGGATAGAAGTCTATATCGTCGTGCAAGCGCAATTGGTCCTTGGCAAAACCAAAAACGAAGATGTGACTAGTTTATGTATGCAGGATTAGCCGTACGATAAATCGAAACGCGCGGATATACGAGGTGTATTTGCACACACACACACACACACGTGCGCTTACAACAAACAAAATTGTACGGATGACGTCAGTCAGCCAGCAAATCCATCCATCATTCAGGCTTCTTTTTTTTTTTTTTTTCATTCTTTTTCATTCTTTTTTTTTTCCAAAATGTGTGTAGTAAATACTGATGTTGTACAGACAGGGTACAGATTGAGTCGGAAGCGACGCCATGGCGAGTAACTAATACAATCACTTGCGCCTTAGCGTAGAAGCCTAATTGTTTATAGTATCAAAATAGTATTGCAGAACCAGGCGGAACGCCGCTCAAATTTGCTATTTTTTTAGATTATATTATTGAATCGATTTCGCTGTGGAAACACAAAAAAAAAAAAAAAAAAAGCAGAGAAATGGGGCCAAGAAAATGAAGTAAAAATTACTTGGTTATATAGCACAAAAAAAAAAAATAAATAAATGATTCGACCACGGCCAGCGTCATTCATTTTTCTATACTTGGGCCGAGTCGATGATCAATCAAAACGGCGTTTGATAGATCGACGTGACTTTGCTCGACGGTCGACCAAGACTTGATTCCCCCCGTTGCATGAAAAAAGAAGCCGGTTTTCTTTCAACAGAAATGTTCTACCTTGTTTTACTTTGCCTTCCATTTCAGTTGCGAGAAGAAGAAGAAAAAAAAAAGAAGGATTGGGCGGCGTTAATGGAAAAGTCTTACTCCCTACACCGCTGTTGGCAATGTTGGCGGGGGATTTAACTAGCCAAACATCGTTTTCCATTGAAAAACACAAAACTTTTGTTTCAATTCCCCTCCGATTTTTTTTTAAATTTTCGTAGATCGCATCTGTCCAATGGCCGCTGGCTAATACACAGTCAGACAAGTTCCAAAATGTTCACCGAATCCAATGAACTCGATAGTGCGTCACACGAAAAAAAACAAAAAAAACTGCCCTTTTCCCTTTGTGTGTGGCCCCCTGTCGTCAAAATATGCATGTCCGGGAGTTCATTGGGTGCGATGTACCGTGACCTATAAAAAAAAAAAATTGAGTTGGACCTCTAATTTATGGCCCGTCTGACAATAGGGAACAACTTGCACGCACACTAAAAAAAAAAAAAAAAAAAAAAAAAACTTAAAAAGGAAAATGACGAATAAAAAAATAATAAAGGAGGAACCGAGTAGGAATCCCGCAAAACAAAAAGAAACATCGTTGATGATTCGCAGAACCGCTTTGCCGTGTTTGTTGTTGCCCGTTGTATTTTTCGGCCCCCGTTTGTTTTGGCTGTTCGTCCACCACCCAAAAAGCACAAAAAAAAAAAGAACTGAGTAACAAGAAAAAAGAAAAGAAATTCCCGACACCATTCCTTTGCGATGTGTATCCGCTGCCGCCACGAGACAAAACAGCACTATTCCTTTCACGGTGTTGCTTTGTTGGCGTCACGCAACACACCCAGTTGGTTAGAATTGACCAATTGCTGGTATATACGTCTATGCCATTGTATCACTAGGTATAAACGAGAAGAAAACCTTTCCTTTTCCTTTTATTTTGTCTTCGATTTTTTTTTTTTTTTTAACTTTCGCGTTTTTTTTCTAGGGGCCCTACCTTTCGCTTATACGGTCATGGATCATCTCGTGTTATGATTGTAGATAGGGCAAGGTGTGTTAGATAACCATGTCTGTATTCAGATGTTCAGGCACCGTAGAATTTTGGGTAGGGTCACGAAAGGGGGCCGCAATGACTTCAAAGTTATATGTAGAGCCTACGTAATAACTTTACAACATCATTCGAGCCTATCCCCTTTTCTTTTGTGTTAGGTCTAGTCAGCTGTGGGCCTAATGCGTGTAATGTATCAAACCGATTTCGTTAGCGTCCGCTTGGAGAGCCTCTTGGATGGCCACAACGTTTTCACTATTATTCATGCGACCTTTCCTTTTTGTTGCTTCTATCCTTCCTTTAGCTAGCCCGTTACAACGTATATTACTCCTACACGTAATACTTTCTACGCAAAAACAGTAAGAGTTTCGTCTTTTTATTTGTTTTTTAAACATCTTGGCTTCTTTTCTCTGGTCAAGACGTAAGAGATCCTTTTATTCTTTTAACATTTTATTTATTTATTTATTCTTTTTTTTCTTCTTTTTAGTGAGGCAAACAAAGACGACGTCTTCGATGTCATAATGACTGGCAGGTGCGGGAACTGGCAGTGCGTCGTAAAAAAAAACTCGTCACAAATTCATGAGAGTTAAAAGCAAAAGAAAAAAAAAAGGGGTTCGCCGTCACCGTAGAACCCCATCCGAAGGTGTGAGATAATCGTAAAAAGAGCGACCCGTCAACGCAAAACAATCATGTAAATCGCCTTACGATTAAATAAAGAGTCATTCATTTGTAGGGGAGCGCAGCTATCGCCAATGGCGTTCTACTATTGCATTTTGATTTTCTCCGTTAATGCGTGCGTTTCCCGGGAATTTCGGTACGATACGGGAAAGAATTAAAAACAAAACGAAGGAATATTTGAAGAGAAGAAAAGATCGTCGTTGTCATAAAGAGAAAAAATAAAGAAACTGAGATGAAGAAGATGAAATTTCAAGTTCGGGCGACGTAAGAAAAGGTACGTGTAACAAATTCACATTGGACAAAGACGAAGGTTCGCCAGTGATATATGGCCAGTTGGGTGATACACACACAGGTGAGTGAAGAGAAAAGAAAAAAAACTATATACAAAAAAAAAGAAACAAGGAACAAGAAAAATAAATAAATAAAAGACAGAAGAAGAAGAAGAAGAAAGAAAAAGAAGGAGGGAAAGAGAGAGAGAGAGAGAGAGAGAGAGAGAGAGAGAGAGAGACAGTCTGGCGCAGCTATGCCAGGTATGCGGATCCTGATTATTCAACGACGCCCGTCAACAAAACGTAATAGCTTTCAAAAGAAAAAGAAGAAGAAGAAGAAGAAGAAAAAAAAAGGGGGCCAGGGACGGGACGCACATCTTCTGACCGACGTTCGCCCAAGTGCGGGCAGTCGCATGCGCCCGGGCTCGTGTGTTGTCGTGCTGCGCGTTAAAAGCGACTGTTAACTGACTTTTTTTTTTTTTCCTTTCGTTCTGGCACTTCTTTCTCTTCTCCTTCTCTCTCCCCTATTCTTTTGATGGTTTCGTTTCTTCGAAAAAAAAAACAAACAAACAAATGAAGCGTAAAATGGATACGTGAATACCTTTATGCACGCACACACGCTAAAGTATATCCCTCCCCATTTTAGTTTCTTTCGTTTTTATTCACGAACCCATCGACCGATCGACGACCTGAAAAATGGCTCTTTTTCTTTTCTTTTCTTTTTTTTTTTTCTCGTTCGCAAAATCGCGCAAAGAACCGGACGAATACCTGGGAGGTTTTTTTTGGTCAAAAGAGGTGATGGTGATGTCGAAATGACAATGGAGACGTTTGATTGATTTCGGGTTGTCATTTCCCTCTGCCTTGATTTCGAGCCGTTATTTTACCTTTCACCCGCATCGAACCGGTTGACTTCTTATTTCTCTTTGTCCACAAGAATCAGACGAAATGGGCCTGCAAGGACGTGTAGACGTGGAGTTCCTGGGCGTACGTGCGTGTCGTC
This sequence comes from Daphnia carinata, assembly GCF_022539665.2. Lineage (NCBI taxonomy): Eukaryota > Metazoa > Arthropoda > Branchiopoda > Diplostraca > Daphniidae > Daphnia > Daphnia carinata. Next base: position 1,301,739 of record NC_081331.1, read on the forward strand.
ACCTCAACCACTGGATTGGTGGTACAGACATCGTCGTTTGTCACCTCTCACCTGTTACACCTTACATGCCACCGCAGCCAAATGTCCCTTTTTGCTGTTTAGAATATTTCATGCACGTGGATTGGTACAAGGCTCTTCTGATTAGAGGAGTCGTTAAGAGAAAAGGTAAGAAACATCCACGTGATTAAGGCCCACCCTTGCACGAGTTTTAAATGTCCATCTCGTGAATTTTGTGTTGTCCCGTACTCATCAATAATAATTTGTTCTAATTCCTGTAATTGGTTTCTCTCAGATTCACCTGATTTACTGTTATTCGACAGTCAAAAGCTCGTCGTTATAAACGAGACTATGATACGCACACACATACGCGCTAGTTAATCAGTCTTACAATTACGCCAGACAGACCAACATCTACGTGCCATGGCTTCTGTCTGTTGTCTTAGACGTCGTGTTGGGGGTCTAAACAGGAAAAAGGTGCGGATATAACTGGAGCTGTTATGGCAGGAAAAGACGAAACAAAATATATATATATAAGAAAAATTGAAAGAAAGAACGTTCAAGTTTTTCGGCTACACACGCACACACTGCCATTGCCTCTGCTAGCCGAAATATATAAATGTCAATATGGCTGTTGCTGCCCTGGCGCCTTGGTATAAATACACGACGGCCATAGAGCAGCCCACATGGATAGTTAGTTATAGTTAGTTAGCCTATACTTCACGAGCGGAAAGGTGATGACACGACTGCATCTTCTTCCCCCCTTTTTATTTATTTTTTTTTTTTTTCGTTCTTAAAGGACCTTCTGATTTTTGTGGATGGACGGCGGTGGCGTCCGATATGGACGCGTGTGAGGCTTGCTAATAATAAGACAACACGCATCAACTATCAGCCGCATCCCTAACTGGCGTTCCTCGCTCTTGACGACAGCGCCATATCTTTTTCTTTGCATCTTGACCCTGTCTTTTGTTTAGGCAAACCTCACACAATTCATATGTATGTGTATTGCATCTGAAGCGCGCCTACAGATTGCCTAATCAGCTGTTTGATGTGGATTGATTGAATCGCAAGATAAGACGGCAGGGAGGGTAGGTAGGTAAACTTAAAACGAAGGCAACCTGTCGGTTGAGTGGGTTACACACAAGCCGTGATTGTAATGAATATTACCGACAATGGTTGCGTCGTCGTGATAGGCCACGAATTCATCAAAGCATTCGTCAATGTCGATTTTAAAAGGTTCCGCTATGCTAATCGCTTTTTAAAAAGGAAAATATTTAAATAGCACGTGGAAGGCAAGAAGAAAAAAAGAAATGTGATTGTTCAAAGGTTGAAGCAACAAAAAGATGTGCTTACCTAACGACGGCCTGTTGTCAGTGTTGCTGGGATTGCGGACAATACGCAGGGCCTGTTGCTGTTGTGTTTGCTGGGAAATTACATTATTAGTAGCCAGGGCGACGCTGCGATTGCCCTTCTCGTCGTTGTGATGATGATGGTTGTCGGGCAGCACGGTGGTCACGTTGTTCGGCGGTGATGAATTGGCCGATGATGAATGCCGTCTCTGGCGGTGGCTGCCGCCACCGAGAGGCAGTTGACTCGTAGCGCAACCCATAATTTCTTCCTTTCTTCGTCACTTTTGCACGGCACTGCACACAATAGCACTGTACACTCGAGGTTCACGTAGTGGCATCAATAAAAAAAAACACTTGATGAGCTCGGCTGGAACCCCTGTCCGATTTGTCACTCACGTCACGCACCGTCCCCCTTCGTCTATTCGTTTTTTCTTTGCCTCTGTAATGAAGTTCAAACAATCCCCCGCCCTCCCTCACCTGGCCAGCAACACAAAATCCCCGCGTTGGAGTTTTGCTGTTGAAAGTTTGTTTTTCTTTTGTGTGTGTGTTTTCTTGGTCAATATTCGAAAGGGGAAAAAGAAAAAAAAAAAAAAAGGGGAAGAGTCTGGTGAGCGAATTTTGTGGGCTTTCCTATAGAATCCGGAACGATCCGCTTACAACATCCTGGATGGAGGGGAGAAATAAAGATGACCGTACCACCATTGAGTAGTGAATACACGCGCTCGTCACAACCGAATGAAAATTCTTTTTTTTGCTTGGCTGGGTGGATTTTGTTTTGTTTGTTTTGTTCTTTGGTCGCCACAAACTCAAACTGTACGTCTGTTTGTTGGCTATTGACACAATGGGTACGTCATGGAATTGACGGATCGGACGAAAGGCAAAAAGCGGAAGAAAAAAAAAGGAAATTGACAAGCACCAATAGACAGTCAGCCGAGAAAATGTTGAAGTTCTTTAGATTGCCCCAGTCCTTTCAGTGAGCTTACTTTCACATGACGACGAACGACCAGCTTTGTGTGTCATCCAATCAGTTGACAACTATTTGTGCTCGTCCTTGTTGGATTCAAAGGGACAGGCAAGTATTTAAAAAAAAAAAAAGAAGGGGTAGGATATGTAGGGGGATGTCAAATCAACTACTGGTGAAGTGGCAGTGAGGAGATCAATCAAGTGGAGTCCACACCGAATGAATAAGAAGAAAGAGTCATCTTTGGCTTCGTGCTGATCCGATCGCCATCAAACACCTGTTTTTCTGCACCACCAAATACAAACAAAACAAAGCCAAGTTTAGTCAACTGAATTAATGATGACAGTCATTGAGCATCGACACAGCATCAACAAAAAGGTCTTGTTTAATATTCAGTGCTATCACGGTAACGAATGAAAATCAAATTTGTTAACCAAAAAAAAAAAAAATAAATAAAAGGAAGAAAAAAAAAATAGTTCAAACACTTCAGATTTTTATGGCTATATGTTCCAAGGTTACACTCCCGCCCGTCTCTTATTCCCTATTCGGCGCGTTCGTCGTTTTTCGTCGCCGTGCAGAAACAATGTCGTGTTTTTATTACGTCCAACATTACCGGGCATTAACCAGCTAGGATGCGAAGCGCATCAAACTTGGTCGACGCGCTGACGTCAGGACGTGACACCGGACAGAATTCGCTTTGACTGGCTGAGACTAGCGTTCGCTAGTCTCCAAGTTCAACTGAGACACTTTCTCTTCCATTTTTCAGTTCTTTTCTTCTTTATTTTGATCCGCGTTCGTTTTAAACTTTTCTTTGGTTCGCTTCGCTTTATTTCGTTCTTTATCTTCGTCTTGCCCTTTTTGTTTCTGCGTTGTGAGCCAACGTTTGCTTGCCCGTCCGTTCAAAATTCTAAACAAACAAGAACGTTGAAACGATTTCATTTCGTTTCTTTTGTGTCTTTTATCTTCTCTTTTATGCGACGGGCTGTTTACATAACGCGGTACAAGTAAGCGACTGTCTGTGAAGACGGGTTTTTGATATCATTTCAGCCTCTCGGGGGTGACGATCTTTTTGTAGATTGTCCTCATCAGCCGCATTTTGGTTGAAACAAAAAGAATGGAAAACAGCCCAAAAATCAACGACCAAAGTGACAAACAAGGGCTGCTAGGTTTATGCAAGAAATGACGACACACGCGACTGCCAACCGTTCGCTTGATGGATTGTTGATTGGCATCCTCGTCGGCACGTTTGAGAAACTACGACAAATATTGAGCAAGCCTCTACATCGCACGACGAGCAGGCTGGCTTGTCATATAGATACGCAGTCTCTGACATTTTAGTATCGCAATCTAACACAACCAACCGATGCACGCAAGTGCATCGGTTGACGCAACAATGACGACATTCCTGAACATTGCTCTCTGATGTCTCTCCTTTGTGCATCTGTCTGCGTTGTGCAACGAAAAGGCCCATTTATGAAAACATTCAAGATAGATCTAAAAGTTTTGATTGGCTTAAGACTGCTTTGATTGGCTTCGTAGTTTCTGTACAAAGTTAAAATCGAATCAAAGTTTACCTTTTTTTTTTTTTTTATTTTATCAAACCTTTTAAATGGTCGACTTTTTTTTCTTTTCTAGTTTCAAAAGAAATTGAATAGAGGTGGGCAACAGCTGTGCCGGATTCTATGCGAGTTGCATGCCGACCCAGGATTCAGCGGCCCTCCAAGGATCACAGATATGTATACACACACACACACACACACACACACACATACAAAAAAAAAAAGAAATCGATGTGATGCGATTCTCAGCAGACCTCCCTCAGTGTATCGTCTTATCCAATAAGTTGAATGTCGTGCCATTTGTTCCTCCCCAAAAGCTCTTTACTTTTTCTCCTATGACTATTGTTTTGTTAAAATGTGCGCGTCGTTCGTTTAAAAGAAAAAGGGAAAAGTTCCTCGTCCTACGTAACAGAGCAGTTCGCTTGAAAATATGTTTGGAAAGTGACGACAAAACGTCCCTTTTCTTTTTTGTTCTCTGAGCAAATATTTGAATTTCTTCCGAATTTGTTACGTTTGACAGTCACCTTAAAAACTACGTTTTTTTTTTTCTCCTCTCTCATGTATTGTTTGATTTTTGGAGACTTCGATCGTATCGACTTGTCTATATTTTGATTGATCTCTCGAATTCTTCGTATGATTTTTAAAATAATATTTTTTCTGTTTTCCTTGTTTGCGTTTGTATTACATACGTTCTGCTTGTCCAGCACACACCTTATTCGATGACGGGTGGAGTTGTTAGGAAACACAGTTGAATGGCGAAGAGCTTTGTATGTACAAGAATTAATGCACCTGGCCCTTTTCTTCATATAGATCTTTTATCTCTCTCTCTCTCAGTCTCTTACGGTCTATTCAGCGAATTCGTCTTGTAAGAGAATTATGAGACATAATTGGTGCTGCTGTTGCCATGTGATGGATGTGCGTGAAAGAATGCAACCTTGCGCTCGTTCCTCTTTGTCTCCTTCAGTTATTCTGTATGAAATAATAAAAGAGTCTCCCAACAAAAAATTATAAATAAAAAAAAAAAAAACAGACGGCCGCTAGACACACAGAAAAAGTGAAATATTCGAAAGGAAAAAAACATTTTTTTTGGTCAACAAAAGATCAAAAACTAGCGATAATAAAAAACAGATGCGGTGCCCGCCTTTGCGTGTACGGGTTGCTCCCTGCCCTCGCCGATGTGTGTGTGTTAGATATAATAGACAGTGTAATACATAACAAAGCAACACTGGCCCAGCATAATGCGAAATCTGTCTCATAATATTTTGTTCTATTATATAGAACTCTGTTTCGTGATGACAACCATTGTAGCAGAAGGGCGAATAAAACAAGACTGGCAAGATGAAAGACGAGGGGAGTTGAACAAAAAATTTATGAAAATAAATACGAAATAAAAATAGAAACCACTTTGGGAGGGGTCGTGTACATATTATTTTTTTTTTCCTTGTCGGACGGCTCACGCTCACGCTGCTCGCTTTCAGCATTTTTTATCGATTGATATCAGAGAGTGTATAATACTCGCTGCTGTTGCTGACTGTTCGGTTTCTTTTTCGTACGCGTGTGGATTGGCTCCATAGGGAAAACGTGTAGAGCGGGGACAGACGGAATGGAAGAGCGAGGGATGCAGATGAATAACACAATCATTAACGAGCGCAGCAAACAGAGTAGACACAGAGATAGAAATGCGCAGCAAAAGCGCCAATTTGCGAGAAGAAAGAACGAAATTTGCGTCTCTTTATCAATTTCATTTAGCCAGTTGACTTGTTTGCAATGAACCGTTCGCATGGAAACCGGAATGCTTTAATTCATTCTTTCGTCACGAAGCAGCGTCTGCTTTTGACTTCCCAATAATGAGCTATACAAACTTGCCTTTAGGATAATTTGAATAGTATGAGATTTTCCGATAATCGTTAATCCCGTCTCCTACGACCTCTGTACTAAGGCATTTACTGAAACACAAAGGGAAAAATTACGTAAGAACAAAAGACAACGAAAGTTGTTATAAGGACTTTTGATCTCGGAGAGAGAGAGAGCGTTCAATCAACGCGAAAAGCTTTCAGCAGGAACACACAACGACAGAACACACCCAGTGAGTAGCGCTGCAACGGCCACACTCTTTATATATATATATATATATATATATATGTAGGCTATATACACCAGTTGGCCATGGTGTTTTGCCGATGTTCGATTTCTCTCCCGTATCGGAGGAACCAGACACCCCAAAACTGCTGTGTGCGTTTTCGGCTCGTGTGCCGATGTTCCCTCCAAAATGTACAGAAGTATTTTTTGTTGTTGTTTTGTTTTGTTTTCGTTTTGAAAATATAAAAAACCAATGCCCAGCCGTTTTCGGTTTCGCGTTTGCTATGCAGTCCGTCACCCACGTCGAGAAACGCACACCCAAAAAGCTCAACTCTTTTCACATGTGAATCATTCAAAATGCGTACCGTCGCCATTCGCTGTCGCCCTTTTGTCCCCTTTTTCTTCGACATGTAATCTCCAAAAGTTGCCTTTTAAACAATTCGAATTAAAAGGACGTAAAGAAACGAAAAACAAAGATGGGCTATCTGAAAGAAACCCGATTTTTCAAATCAGTACCATAAATCAAACAAAAGGCAATTGTTCAATTTTATTTTAGCCTTTTTTTTTAAACTTATGGGCATGCTCTTTTTTTCATCGAAATGTCAAGCAAAATTCCGAAAACAAAAGAATCGATTCATTAGTAACGTGTGACACTGGTCTACCAAGACCTTATAAAAACCTACAGAAGAATTCTTTTTTCTTCACCCAAAAAGACGCAATACAAGCATCTGGATGCAGACAATATATCGCACGATGATATCGTCCTTGTCTTCTGGCTGTCTATATACCCCCCCGACGAAAGTGAAACAGCAAGAAGGAAAAAGTAAAGGCTGGAATTGAAAAGAAACACAGGCAGAAGGCAAAAAAAAAAAAAAAAGGACGCTATTTGAAGAGATTCCCTTTTTTTTTTCCTTCTCATTCTGCCAATATATATATAGTACATGTACAACTCGTGATAAACAGTCTCACAGAGCCAGAGGTCTATATCGTTCGATCGAAGGCCATGGTGTCTTTTGCTTTCTATTGGATATATCAAGTCACACACAGGATCGTTTGCCAGCGCTCCTGCTGCTATAGTCGTCCGTCTCGTTCCGAATATAAGGTTCACACAACCGAAAAGAGCCAGTCAGCCATATCAACCAACAGAGACCTAATTTTTCCCTTTGCCCCCCTTTTTCCTGTCCTGTCCTTTCTTTTCTCCCCTCAGTAAAGGTCAATCAAATAAATAGTAGGAAGCTCTATTTGGTGTACAGGACTAGCCTAGAAAATATACCCCGAGTAGCAGTATATATCGTCCGCTCGGATGACTTTTCCCGATAGTGTATCCTATATGCTTTTTTTTTTTTCGCAATTTTTTTGGCCGCGTTCCCGCGCAAGACACGGTAGCGTTCCTGCTGACGGCCATCGTTACGTCACATTTACACAAAATCGGGAAGGAAAACATGTATGTGTCTATCTGTACATTACTATATAAGGTCTTGTCGAATACGTTGTTTTTCTATTCTTATTGAAACATTGTAGCAATACACTGTATTTGTAGGCTTCTTTTTTTTTTGTTTTTTTGTAAGCGTTGCGTATACTGGTGAAAGCGCATTGAACAGTTGCTAGTGTGAAAAGAAAATGGGTAACAAAACGAAAGAGAAAAAGTGTCCCTTCCTTATCGTGCAGCAGCCGATTATTGATTATTTGACGCGGGATTTCACACACACACACACATACACAGACAGACAGAGCCCAAAGCGTACAGTATTTTCTCGCACCCTGCCTTTCTCAGCTGTTTTGTCTCTACCAAACGTCTTTTTATTGGTCGCCGTGCGCGCCCCCCGACGGCCGGTGGCGTTCGTTCGGGACACACACATACACACACGGAGAAAGAGAGAGAGAGATAGGATAGAGATAGAGAGAAGGGGGGGGGGGGACGATGGCTATTGACCCATAGCCTTGGACCTACGATGTTGGCCTAGAGTGAACGGCTGCCAAGTAGAGAGAAACGGAATATGTGTAAACGAGAAGAAGAATTTTTATGTTTTGACGAAAGAAAAGGCTCTTAGCTTCAGTAAACACACCTCGACTAATTTAAATAGGAGATCGCACTTCTTGCCTGTGACTAAAAGGTAAGCCCGTCATAATCATATAATCAGCTGATAAGTAGCTACAGGTGGATTCGGATTTTCTTACGTCTTTTTGTATTCACAAAAGGGAAATCAAGTGAAACGTCGGGAATCGTATTTTTTGTGCGGGGAAATGTAATTATCTTTACCTTGAATTGCCGTGAAGAAGACTGCCAGATTATATTGTACATGCTCAGCAGTTTAATGACGAACGACGCAGAGAAAAGTAGGCAATTTGTTTTTGTTTCCTTTTTATCTTGCGTATAATATGACGCTGATTTTGCCGAAGAGAAGCACGTGCTGCAACACAGCCGGAGCAGAACACAGCCAGCTTCAATTTTTTCTTTCTTTTTCCTTCTTTTTCCTGTGTTTTCGTTTGTGTCTGTCACTTGTTTGATCAACACAACAATTGAAATCTTCAAACGAACACAGTCACCAAGATTCTTCTAGCCACTGAAATGTCCTTTTGCAACAACAACCGGCGATTAAGAAACGCATTTGCTGTCGACGACAAGATAAGCGTGTTCAAGTATCTTTTTGAACGATGAAAAAATGAACTAGGGAAGGAACTCGGGAAGAAAACAAAAATCAAAAATAAACAAAAATAATAACAAAAGAAAATGGAAACAAAGTTGTAAGGGGCTATGGAACCCTCACACACATGCCGCGAAACACACGCACACATGCAAAGCGCACCGGTAACACCAACGTGGAAATCACGCCAAGACACAGCACCCGAAAGGTGTGCGCGTGTTTTCGTGACCGAAACTTGAGAACGACTGGCGTGAATAGGTGAGCGCTACCCGAAGAAAACGGGAGAGAAAAAGGAAGGAGCGGAAGGTTGGCGAACGACCGGCTCAAACTCACGTCTGTACAAACCATGGGTGTCATAGAGCAGCGGGAGGGGGGAAGGGGGAGGGAGAAGGAAGGGTGTGCGTGTGTGCTTAGTGTGTTATAGTGGAAAACTAAAGAGAGGCTGACTTAGTTTAAGGAAAGGCAAGCTAGCGCCTCCCGGCGGTCACGAGAAGAGCATAACGCAACCATCAACGATGTCGTTACAAGGCGGACATCAGGTGCGCAATATTAGGTAATGATGTTATCTTTTTTTTGCAATCTCAAAAAGTGTTGCTTGATAGTAATAAGGAAAATGGGGCTTTGATTCTTCTAGTTGATTCCATTTGAAAGGGGAAAAACCAGACAAGGTTACATGCTACAATTTGAATGAAGCAGAGGGGAAGAACCTGTTCGCAACAGTAAAATGACATCAACAGAAACGTCATCAAGCTAATTGCAAGCGGTATTGACAGTAATAACAAATGTTTAGCAAGGATAGCCTTCTATTTAATCAGACTTTGGTATGTATTTGATGACAAAGGAAAAGCTTAAAAAAAATAAAAATAAAAGAACGACTGGAAGCTCCCCGCAGGGCCCGTGTTTTTCCTTGGTACGAGTTGCGCACATCAAGTTTGTTATTGCTTTTATTGTGCAACCGATAGAGCATTGTTTGCTGGTGTTACTGTGTACAATACAAAAATCTATAAAAAGAATACAACAACTATAATCGCTATGATTTTCGATTTTTGGTTTTCTAACTTTCGAAATTGGCGCTACACAACGTCATCCTTTTTCTTTTCCCTTTCGATTTTACATCGTATCGTGTGTTCCTCCAGCAAAAACTTGCCGTCGTTTCGAAAATCGTCTTATTCGCTAACGAATCCATAATCCCAATAAGACAAAATTAAAACGCTATTGTATGCGAATAATTGACTCTATGATTACACTGCAATTTTAACTCCCGTAATTGGCATGCTATACAATTATTCGACTGATTGGTAAAGGGCTGGCAAACAACTGTAGGTGGTGCATGCACGTCCAGGAAGGGAAACGATGATGGCCGCCCAAAAGGAGCCTTTTGCTGACAGTATAAATGCTACTATGAATAACGCAAATAAACACTCGTATTATTATGCCAGCGTTGATTGAAGAGAGCGGATTGCCGAGTTGCCTGATGCGGCTGATGGATGCGCTTCGGCCTTGGCCTAATACGGACGCCAATCATCGAGAGTAATCTCCATGTTTTTCTCTATGTAAAAGGAACATCAAGGATAAAAGCAAACAAATAAATGCTCAGAAACGAAAAAGAATAGCTTTCTTTTTGTTTCTTTCGATGATAAACGTCCGTTTCCTTGTTCCTCGTCAGATCCCCAAATGGATAACAACAGCACGCTGATGAACTGTCCTATAAAAATGACACACTTAAGAGTCTTGTTGATTGGAAATTAGCCAATATCTTCCTTTGGATAATAGATATTTACACCGGCTAGGTCGCCGAAGATGTAATCGCTTGTCTCCTAATTCAAGTGGACGCCATCTGCAACTAACAAATTCAGAAGCCGAGTCCGATGGCGCATTAGAAGACACAAACGGGAGGGAATAAAATGAAAATGTATATATCATCACCAGCTTTTGGCCAGACCGACTGTTTGAGCCAAACAGACGCACAATTGAACAGCTGCATCTTTTTTTTCTCCCATTATTTATTTTCTCTCCAGAAATGCAGACTGATAACGTCGCTTCATACTTTTTATTGTTACAACTTAATCCCCTTTCCCACTTTTAAGCTTAGCGAACAGGTTAAACTTTTTCTCTTTTTTTTTTCTCCAGCCGCTAATGAAGAAGGACTGACGACATAACTATACCATACCCGGTTATCTCCTAACAATCTGAAGACAACGCTATATAGGCGAGATGATAAAGAAGAGATTGAAGTTGTTAATGTTATTTCGAATTACAATCGAATGGCATGTAACAAAAGTTTAGGGCCGGCTATTTGAACAACTGCGACTCAAAATCCGGATACAAGATATTTATAGGATACAAGGGATTATATGGGATTGTTCAGTGTTCCCAACTATTTAATTTTTTAAATTATTGGCCGCTGTTGTCCGTCAAGGATTTTCATAAGACGTTTCAACATTCTCGTCTCTACGACTCGGCAGATGGACAATAAATTGCAACCAACATTTTGTTCGTTTTTTTTTTGTTAAAGACTCTTTTTGCCAGTTGTTTTATTGACGTGCATGTATGCAGTGAGTGTATTTTTGCTGACGTGCGGCAGCAGCAGCCAACGATAAAGAAAATGAAATCGTGAATAATGTGAACGTCTTCAAGCACCTTACGTCTCTTTGGTTGGATATTTGTTTTTGTGTTTTTTTTTCTTTTTCAAAAGTATGTTATACACATCCGCCTTTATGTATTTATGTCATTATTTACTGTCTACGTCAAGAAAATTTTGGCATTTTTTTTTTCCTTCCTTTTTCTTTTACTAAACGCAGACGGCAAAATCCTGTGGAAGGCGATAGCAACAAATTGTTTTATGGCAGGTGGTAAAAGACAGACTCGAAAAAAAAGTTTACGTTAGGTAATCGTCGCATTTTTATTGAAGCCAACCAGGAGGGGAAAAAGAAACACAAGAACAACAAAAACAAATAAAAAAAATGTGAAAATTGAAACAAGTTGAGGCCAGCTGAGATGATGAAGAGATTTCACGTAAAAAGTGAAGGGTCATTTTTTTTTGCGCAACGCGCATCTATCGCAATGACGTCAAACATTTAAAAACCCTGAGATCTCTAAAATGTATGGAATATTTTTTTTTCTCTCCCATTTTTACGACCGTTTGCCGTTTCACGATTAAATGAAATCGTAGCCAAAGAGCTTCAGTTGGCCGCCGAAAGGTAGCGTGAAGGAGAAGATGGGGAACGAGTAGAAGATGAAGCCCAAATAGGGCACGTAGGGTTCCAGCTCTTCAGCAACTTGCCGCGGTGACCGCTGGATGGAGGCAGAGCATGCGGAGTCCCCGGATATGCCCGTGGAGGAACCGTCCTTATGGTCGGCCATGTTGCATCCTCCACCGTCGGCTCCTCCCATCTTCTTGGCTTCCTCGGAGGGGACGGACGGCGCATCGCCGGTTGCTGGTGTTGCTGCAACAGCAGATTCATCGATTGCCTTTTGGCCATCAGTGACGGACAGCCGTGCGTCTGGAAACATATACACAAGCAAACGTGACATGAAAAGACGATAGATGACGTGCCGCCGTGAAATGAGATTTCCGTCATCTTTGACGTGTGCAACGAAAGACTTTCCAACCAATATAAAAAATGCGAATACCATCACAGAGATTGAAGGAGAAATAAAAATCTGAAGTCGCTTTTTCTGTGTACTATGATCCCACCCCATAACAGAGACAATCCTGTTTGTGAGACGTATACATGAAGTCCATTGGGTTAACACGTCGAGCAATAGAGGAAGCCATTGACGTCCTATGTATTTTTGTCCGATATTCGTGTTTGACTTCTTTCGTGTCGGACCCACTTTCAGGGTAGATATACACAGAAAAAAAATGTGTTCATTTTCGAACATATTCGAGATGGAGATGAGGAATGATTATATAAGTGGGAGAGGGAGAAAAAGAACTGATTACCTCGTCGGAGTCGTCGGAGATTGTACTCAATTTCAAGGATGTCCCACAGCCGCAGCAAAGGATTGTTGCCATGACGATTGGAGCGCTCTGTTTCTCCATGACTGGCCTTTTCATCTTTGTCGTCATCTCTTATATTGAATAAAAAAATATTATCGATTTAAAAAATAAATTTCATTTCTGACCGAAATGAACCTGTAAAAAGTTTCGTAGAGAAAACGGGGGTCGTTGAGAACGAGTTGGGATTCGTTTTCTTCCTGGCGAACGTCCGCGGTGTTCGATCCGTGACGAATGCGACGTATGACTCCGATCACATTCCACGCGATTTCAGCAAAAGTCTCACCAATGTTAGATCCGCTGGTTGCCGACGAACAGGACGGAATGGAACATAAGCACATCAGAAAAATGACACATCTTGATGGCAAACGAGTTTTCCTTTTGCTCATCTTTGTCGAGTGTTACGCAGCGTATGACGGTTGGTGTATAGCTTTGTTGGATTTACTTATTCCTTTCTCTTTCTGTTCACTCTTTTTATTTACCCGCCTTCATTACCTTTTGCATCGTCGATGTGAGTGATAGGCTCTGTAAAGGAATCCATCATCGATATGTCGGCCAAGGCGAATGGTTGGTCTTTCGCGAATAATCTGGGACACAACAAGAACTTCGTCGTCCCTAATTGCAATTTGCGTTTACGTCTGACCTATTTGCAGTAATATTGCCATGAGAGTCACGAAGCATCGGCCGTTATTCTACGTGGCTGCCTAATTTTTCAGCGATGCTTCTCAGAAAATCATGATTCGATTGGACGAGCGCAAAGGTTTTTAGCAAATTCTCCTTTTAATTTGATTGGATGTCTGCGAAAGGCTTTTTCAGACGTGCTCTTCAACAAAGTGAGACGACGTCATCGTTATTCTAGCAGAACCGCAGCAAGTCTCCTGGAACCAAATTATCCAAGAATACTAACGAATCTTTTCTCCATAAATCGATGGCTTGCTCTTCATTATCCCTCCTCATTTGCAGTCCTTGGCTCGTTACATGATCCGCTGGTGGCTGGCACTTAACATATTTCCACGTTTTCCGTAGATGAAGAGAAAAATAAATAAATAAGAAATTTGGCTTTATGACAAATTGCTGTCGTTGTTATACTCAACCTTCTATAGGATGATAATTGTTCTACTCATTGTTGTCATCTAGTACTTCCCTCCAGCGTGTAATCTACTACGAGGGCTGATATAGCCTGCCACTCTTTGATAGCTGGCTATCTATTTCAATCCCGTGAGACATTTTTCGGATATGGGTGACACTTGACACATTAGTAATGTGTTGGCATTGACTGATTCGATATCATCAACGTAGGAGATGTACTTACATCATTTAGCATCTCCGTACTCGACTGTTTCTCAAGGGATTGCCGGGCTAATCGGTAGCTAAAGCGAACAATTCTTTTCGTGTGCCCATCAAGCTTATCGCTTAACAATGGTGTGATGTTCGTGTTAAACAGTAATGAAAATATTAAGTAAAAAATACTGATATTAAAATCTATAGCGTCCCAGAATACATGTTGATATTGTAGTCATATGCAGTCATATGCGCTTAACTGCCATCGGGCATCATAGAGGATTATTCAAAAAAGATGGTAATATTGAAGGAAACATTTGAGCCCAAAATACTGTGCAATGCCTGCATAAATGCGCAAGTGTTCTATAGTCCAAAAGTTCGGTCGCGTCAATGGTGCAGACAAGCACAAAATCTTGAAGGCCAACTCGAATGCGTGGAGAGGGAAAGAAGGTCGTAGCGTCTAAACCGTAAAGTCCCAACCTTTAGCTTTCCAGTAGAGCAGCCCTAGCATCTTATCGCTGGTGCTCAAGTGAAGATCAAGTCCGCTCGTCGTTCTTTGCTTGCAGTGGGGAAAAAAGGAGAATCAGGACGTTTGAAGCGAAAAATTCTTTTTACAAATGTTTAAGTATGAAACGCCATTTTACCCCCGTTCCTTTATTGACAACCTCTGTTTCACCATTGATTTAGGATTAAAGTTTATGAGCTACTTAAGTTCAAAGTAGTTGGGATAAAAAACGACTTTGATCCCGTTTTATTCAAAACGCAGCTAACCGGAGCGGAAAACTAATATTTTATTCGGGATCAGCGTTTAGTTTTGGTTATAACACAGTTTCCTTAAATTTCAAGTCAGATTTTCAAGTCTTTTTTTATAGGTATAAAACGTCAGGCTTAAAGTGAGGCATATTTCGTTTTTTTAAAACTCACATTTGACTACAGCAAACTATACTTGATTTCGATTAAAAATCAAGTGAGTATCACGAAAATGGTTTTAAGAAAATAATAGTTTTCATTTCATTTATTTACGTCACAAAGATCCGCACATGTTAACGCCAATAGTGACGTTCTGTAGCTGAAAGAGTTTTTCCTATTTTAGTTGTTTAGCTTTGATGTTATGAGGAGTAACGTGTTCTACATTTTGTTTTTGTTTCTTATTTCGTTCATTTAATAGACGGACAGTATCACAAACGAACCGTGGAAATGAAAAGGACGCCGTCTCCCGACCGACATCTCGCCAAGTCGAGTCGTCACGCTCGCACGTTTCACGCAGACCTATGCTATAGACAGTAGTCGTGTATGTACATAAATGGAACTAGCACTCTACTCACATCAAATGTTACATCAAGCCGCCTTTTTACTGCTCTCCATATCCTTTCAAATGTCTCTTTTTTCAAATGATTTATTTGAAAATATACAAGAACAGTTTGAATTCAAACTTCCCATGTTCAGAAGCGTTTCTTTCCATTTGTCGCCCCTTCTGGTGGTACATGAGAACTGGAACATTTTCCCCCCTTATATACTAAAATCATTTTGTAGCATACAGTGAATGGATGGTGAAATGTAGTTCTTACTACCAAGGGCCAAAACATCCATTACGAAACAAACGAAAAACCCTGCGTTTTGCCTCTACACTATATGGGTACATAAAGATATCTATTTTCTTTTCTCTTGTATTTGCCTTCTTCTATAACGCAAAAAAAAAAAAGTTCATCAATGTGAAAGAATTGTACAGAGGAGCCGGAACTCGCTTCAGCTGGCCAGAGATACCCTATACAAGCATGGTGAAACAAGCATTGAGCAAAAGTTATATAGGCGATAAAGTTTTAGAAAAAAGAGAACAAACGAAAGTAGCCCCTCCCTTTTTGCAGTGTGTATAGTACGTGTGTTACGTCTATATATATATATGTGTGTATATATGTGCACATGTGGTACAGTACAACAGCAACGCGTCGGGTGCGCGCCGAGGGTATTGATTGATCCCGGGGACGAAAGTTTGCTGCTGCTCTTGCGCTCGGGATGTTGGCACGGATTAAAGAGAAGGAGAACCCCACCAGCTCTTAACGCCCGTCGCCGTCTGTCTTCATGTGTATATATGCGCCTATATCGGGCCGGGGTGAAAGAGATGTACGTTGGTTGAATAACAAAATAAGGAGCAACTCTCCACGATTGAAGCTCTGCAGTAAGATTGTCCCATCTTTTAACTGTGATGTAAAAATATATCAAGAAAAATTTCTTTGCAATTTTTTTTCTTTTTCTTTGGTGAAAATGGAAAGGCAATTCTTTTTCGGAAGTTAAAAGCGCTATATATACAACTTAACAAGTCTCCCAAGTGCAGAACATTCGGACAAAGAAATGTAGAGGTCATATCTCTAACATTTAGAGTGGAGTTTGATAAATGATGGGATCGTACAATAATATCGCGTAAAAGAAAGAAAAAGGAATCAAATGTTTGTTTACCAACACACACGCCAACTCTGGCCGTTTGTCATACTGTGCGATTTTGTTTGCTTCTGATATACGAAATGGAAACGGTCTGAGGAAATTATTGCCTGACGTAGACTAATTATTATGATCCTGCATTTTAGCTTGTTTGTACATGTGGGTCCACATTTTAAACGCATCAATTTGACACTCGCTTGATAAAGAACAAAATAGGGAGAATGAAATTAACATTTTCTTTGGCCTGCCAATGTGGACCAATCTAATGCCGAATGCATTTGCAATACGAATGAGAACCAGTAGCTTGCTGAATAATTAAACACATCGCAGGGTACATATGCAGATGATTTGCTCGTATATATATAAAAAAATAACATAGAAAATGAAAAGAAGAGTGTCGTCATTATGTATATAACCTGCTGTATCATCATTTTCATAGCCATCATTTGACGTACAAGAACACAGCTGCAATTTGGCACAAAATGAAGAAACATTGAAACACGGAAGAGAGTGTCAACCAAGTATTCTTTTTATGTTTTGTTTGTTTGTAATGCACACTGCTGTTTTCAAAGGAGGTGGGTCATCTTCTGCGGGAAAAAATACTTGTTAAAAATGAGTATGCTACAATGCCAGTTCTTGTCCACCATACATAATGTAAGTATTTTTTTCTTCGACATCTAAAATAAAGATTTCAAAACTTTGTCGAGCAGTAGCAAGCATACATGTCACACAGTTTTTGAAGTCTTATTTCTTACTGCATGTCAGCATTAAAGTTGGGCGGGCAAAGAAAAAAGGAGGAAAAAAAATTATCCGACAAGATCACATCAATGCGTCATGAACACCATCATCATTGAACGTCCAAACAGGGAGCGTGGGAGCTTAAGGATCTCTTCATGTCGAAAGACACAGCAAACATTGATCCATCTACAAATGTCTCGTATATAATCGGATTGTTTTTCGCTGTCTTTTTCTCTTTCAGAATAATAACTTCCTTGCGTGGCATGGTGTGTTTATTTAACACACACAAGTAAAGACAGAGTGACGGCGATGAACAGTCGATACGAATGTGAATACAAACCGAAGCACCTAATAATCTACCAACTAAAAACATGAGTGGGACGAGAAAGTATGAGTCAAAACAGAAAGGGATGGGGGGGGGGGGATAAATACGCAAGTGAAATAAAAAGCCATCACCAACACGGCAGAGAGTTGCAAACATTTCTTTGAAACTTGATGTACTGTATACATGAACGAGTGTGTGTTTAAATACCCAAATACAAGGAAGAGGAACAGTGGTACGGAAGAGAACAGAGACATGGTAAGGGCTTTATTTCGAGTGCTTTTGTTTCCTCCAATGTTATTGTTTTTCGTTATATTCTGTACACGTGGAAAACAAAACGCCACGAGGAGAGAAAGGACAGATAAACGAGTGGGGAATCATTGGCAGCCAGACAAAAAAAACGGGTTTTGAAAAAAAAAAAAGAAGTCGATGGGTTTTTGAATATGACAACGCAAATTACGCACACGCATGACGGTGGGGGGATGAGAAGACTAGTTATATCATGTATTAATATACCAAAGAAAGGGATGATGGGATTTGACTATGTAAAATGCAACAACATGGAAAAAGATGACGTACTGTTTGGGGTAAGAGTGGGATCTCTCGCTCGTTTGCTCGTTGACTTTTTGGGGTTAACCGTTCGTACTAATTGCGAACTTAGCCGGTCTCCCACCGATACATCTGTACGACCTTATCCTGGTCGACGTATTCGAAGATGTGAGGGGCGTTGATGAGGATGCCAATGGTGCCGGCCGTCGTCACGGCGAAGAACACGTACAACTGCAGACGATCGATGACCATGGCCACGTACTTCCAGTCTTCGCGAATCTGTCAAATATCAAAAATTAACTTAAAAAATTAAGAAAAAAAAGGACAGAAACGAATGCTATACTGACCTGCGTGTATTCGTCTTCGTTTCTCAGATGCTCGGCGATAAACTCGACAGCTTCGGTGGCTTTATATGCCTCCGGAGTGAGTAGGAGCGTTTCGGGCGGTTCGAGCACTTCGCGGCTGCCGATTGCAGCCGACCGTTCGTTCAGATTCATGAGTTCCTCGTTGGACGAGGTGGCGTGCAGTCGTTCGCAGCAATGCGGATCGTGATGTTCACGCTCTCTTTCCCGCAGCTGTTCGCTGTTCTGTCGGCTCATCCGGCAGTCGGGATGATGCAAGTCGGCCAGTTCCATCACTTCCATTTTTCCTGCCGCGCCGCCGGCTGAAGGGTAAGGAAGCAAAGGCGGAGGTGGTGGAGGCGGTGGAGGAGGTTGACCCATGCCGGAAGAAGAGGTGCTCATCCCGCCGGCCATACTCATGCTCATACCCATACTGGTCGTGCTAGCCGCAGTTGCTCCTCCGCCGAAATTGCCGTAGCTGCCGTAGCCACCGGCCGGCGGCTCCATCATCCACCGGAGGCGCGTTTTTTTAGGTCGTTTCATCAAGAGAAGAACTGGCAAATATTTAAGGAAGACCACCCGGATCCAGTTGGGCATGCGGTGTGTCCGCGGCCCCCTGAAGTTCCAGTTGATGATGACGACGGTGACGAGGATGGAGAGCGTGTTCATGATGAAAGTGAATAGGAGATACTTGGCGATGAGCGGGAGGACGAGCGAGGTGGGCGGCAAGATCTTGGAGACGAGCAGGAGGAACACGACAAGTGAGAGGAGAATACTGATGCCTAGCGTCACCTTCTCGCCGGCCTCGGCCGGTAGGTAAAAGACAAGGACGCAAAGGAAGGAAATGAGGACGGTCGGCAGGATCAAGTTGACCGTGTAGAAGAGCGTCTTCCGCCGGATCGTGATGGAGAACGTGATGTCCATCTGGGTCGGCTTCGTGTGGTTGTGGACGTTGCGCTTGCCCGGCACCTCGATGATGTCCCACGTACCGGATTTCCAGTAATCGGATAAGTCGACGTGATGCTTGTCCAGGTAGAAATCCAGCGACACCTGGTCGCCGTTGAACGTCCACGAACCGAATTTCAGGAGACATGTCTGCTGGTCGAACGGGAAGTACGTCACGTCGATCGTGCACGAACTCTGTGTTTCACGCCGTCATTTTATTCCGTTCGTTTACAAGGATTTGGTGAATTTCTATTGTCAATGTTTCGTACCTGATAGATGGCGGGAGGCACCCAAAGGACTTCACCACCGGAATAAATGAGAATGTTGCATTTGTAGCGAACTTCGTAGTTGCCATCGGCGCTGAGATCGGTTTCAGAAAAAGACAAGTATAGTTTAATCAGTGCCTTGCGTGAAACGTCGAAACTTGTATCTGTTTACTTGAAACTCAAGAGCAATTTCAAAAATCAACATTGACTGTTCTGCGGGATTCTTTTTTTCTTTTCTGCTTATTTGTGTTGTCATTGTGTCAAAGTACCAAGCAAGGCACTTTACACGAATGAATTCGACAGTATAAAAGATGCGGTAGAATGAAATATCGGATTGGAAGGACCGCAAGACGCAATGTCAACTGCGAAAGCCTTATCGTGTTTATCCACGTGGTTCGTTACTTATTCGCCCTTCTCTTTCTATTACCTACTTTTGGCTTTCTAGCCTTTTTTTCCCTTCAGTGTAGCACACCAATAAACTATTACACATCCCTTCTGTGAGAGACGTGTGGGTGGGAGAAAGCAAAAGGAAATTTATTGAAGACGCGGAAGGGAGGAGTCAGGAAGGTCAAAATCGATACTACAGCGAGGGAGAATAACGACGAGCTACGAATATTTACAGGGCAATAGCCCTACTCAGAGGAGTTATATAATATTTAAAATATACGACACATCCTTAATCTTATTGCGTTTATACACGCATACATGCCATATTTCTTTCCCACTACGCTATGCAAGCTACCGTTCGTTACATTGCAACTGGGTGACAGAGCCATCGCAAATTCCATAACTGATATTTATGCATTTTCATTTCTGCTTTATTCGGTTTCTTGTGCCTCAAGTGTTATCAGTTTTTCTAACGCATATTCTGAACGATGCTTGCTGTCCAAAAAAAAAAATGGAGGAACCACAATGGTACAAGAATAACCATAGGGAATGATTGCGTTTACGTTTCTGTTTATCAAAGTTCAAAGAACAGAACTGCGTGATGTTGTTTGGAAGCGAACGATCACAAGGTGATGGTAATTTTGAGGTACGAAAAGCCGAAACCATTGTTCCTCCTTTTTTTTTTCTTTTTTCTTTAGCCACCCAAATTTAACTGTGGACTGAAAGGCAAAAGGATACCAACAGCAATGGAGAGTAAAAAAAAAAAAAAATTCAATAATTGATAGGGTTGAATAGGGTTTCCTCTTCTAGCGGAATCACGCAACAAAAAAAAGCTAATAACACAAATCAACCGACCATGAAGATACTTCCAAAAGCTCGCATTCCCACTTGTTCTCTATGGATTTTTTCATTCTATTTCGCTTGCAAGGCTTTGCCCACTTTGCGCGCCCATTTCATCGAAAAAAGGTTCCAATTCAGCCCATTACGTTTTGTCACAAGTTTCAGCTTGAAGGCGTTTCAACCATATCGTTCTTCTGTAACTGATGCGCAACTGAGTGCCAGCAATCGATTCAAAACCTATGAGGGCCCTCTTAGGAAGGAAAGTCTACCAATCTTGCCTCTCACCAACAGTCGGCACTACATTCGTAATGTAATAGCCGGAGATGGCACAACAGCAAATCGGGATCCACACATCACAGAAACGAGGAAAAACAAGGGCACGGTCTTCCCACGAAAATAGAGGCTTACTTATTAAAAAGTACGATGTCGGGCTTCCATACGCGATCCGGCGGCAAGCGAAGAACGTTGATACCACCGTAATCCGCCACGTCCCACTGCAGTTGATAGTCCTGCCAAGTCTGGTTTAATGAACGGGAAAAAATGAGATAAAACGGTGTTGAACGAGTCAATCAGGTCAACACGACATCAGCCATTGATCATATTCCAATTTCGTTACGAATGATCCGTGTCGCCCGAAAGGTAACGGAAACGTAACGACCCAACTATAGAAAACGGCATTGAAAAGAGAACTTACCACTCGGAGCCAAACGTTGGATTTCATCACCTGGTTTTTTTCGTTCTGCATTCAAGGAGACAAGAAAACGTCCAAGGATTATGGTCAATCACTTATGCATATATTGATAAGTGTACTTACGACGCTGATGAGCTGCGTGAATGTGAGTCCAAATTTGACTTCGACTTTCATGCTCATGTTTTGGACAGGCCGAACCAGCTTGTTGTAGCCGCGGAAGAGGTCGCGAACCAGCCGTTCCTCGTCTTCCGAACAAGATCCTATGTGCACACGTGTTAAAAGTAAAATAGCAAAAATTCTGGTTAAAGTAAAAAGAAACTACAATAGTTTTTGTAACGACCATTTTCGGCAAGCGAAGCGATCGATCGATTTCTTTCTCAGAAATCGATGGTTTCTTTATTTTGATTGACTTGCATTCTGTGGGCTTGCTTTTTCCCGTTTATGCTAGGGAAGCTGCATGAATGTGTGTGATCTTGTGAAGGTGATGACGTACGTCAACCTTCGAGTGTATACTAACTGCATCCACTGTTTGCATGCAAATATGCGTGTATTCCGAGTTCCGGTTCGTTGGACAACGTCCATTACTTTTGCAACAACAGACGGTTGAATGGGTTTTTTCCTTTCGATGGCCATCGCTTATGATTGATGCAGACGTATATACGACTAGCCAACGTTTCCCTCTTATTAATACATACATCGGAGCTATATAGCGAAGGGGTATGTGGGACTCGATTCGAAGAGATGAAAGTCGATTGTTTCCCTTTAATGCCCGGTGATCCTACCAAATAGGAGGCGGAGAGATTCTGGGACTACATCATCATGTATGTATTCAATGGTCCTACGTCTTTGCTCGAAATTTTTCCCTGTCGTCCTCTTCTTGTGTCTGTTTCATTCGATCGTGACAAAAGCAAAACTTCGCCCTCCCATAAAAATATGTCAGTCCATATAGCTGACAAGCCATAACTGGTACGCAACGCGGAATACGAAATTGCAGAGAGACGTCACTCATATAATGGGACTAGGGGGTTGTGTCTACGAAGATATATGGATGTGCCATTGTTTGCAGTCTATGTGTGTGCATCTATCGATTTCAACTTTAGCTGCAAATACAAACGCTAAGTTGACCAGAACATCCAACTTGTGGTTCGGAAACGAACGTGCAACTCCATCGGCCAAAAGAGTTGACTTTCTGCCAGCGAGCAGCTGCAAGTTAGGGACGCTAAAGAACCCTTAGTGTTAACGCACGATCAACTCGCTGAATGTCTCAAGTTTCCACTTGTACTTAGGTTTCACCTGTTTCTTAATGAGCTTATTTTTCAACGTGTGTCACATTTGGATTCTGCAAAAAAAACAAAGGCATCTCCTGTTCAGGGGAGTTGCCTTCAGATGAAGCACTACAACCTGGAGCTTTTGTTTTGGCAGAAGAAATGTCTAGAGTCGTGTAAAAAATACCAATCAAGCCTGAAAGAGAGTCGTCAAGAGAATCTTAGTCTAAAAGAATCGCGGTATTTGTTTTTCCATTCGATATTGGTTTTCTTTCATCGTTCGTTTCCTCTTCATCTCGCTCGGACCGATCGATATTTTCGGAGATCCTTCGGTTCTCTGCACTTCCAGCAGCTTCGGCAGTGGCCTTTTTTTCCTTTTTCCGGCAGGCTCTATCGCTTCGTCTGAATGGATTCACCAAGTCTAGTTGGACTCCACTGTTTCTTTTCCTCCTTCTTGCCTGCTTTCTACATCTGCGTTGATTGTAGCCTTACTTGTGTTCCTGTTTATGTATAGCTCGCGATCTCCCCGTGTTCTTTTAGCCTCCCCTTTTGTCGCTTTGCTTTTCCCTGAAGTTTTGTTTGTACACACGTGAGCAAGCAAATAAAAAAGGAAAATAGAAAACAAAAAAATGTATATACTACTACATGTAACGAAATAAAGATAAAAATGATAAGCAAAGAAACGACGTCAATATTTATTGAACGACTGAAAAACGCAATGGCTCTCGCATCTCATCTGTCTCGACGTTCCAATTTTTTTTTTATACTTACGATCCATCACATCCATCTGAACTGTTGGTAGGTATAGAGAGCTATATCTATAGACAATTCGGCTATGTAGACAGCGTAGCTATTTACGCTATTGATTTATTTCTTTGTTTGACGTGGCTGCAAACGTTTGCAGGATCCACAGACGCGGAAAAGACGTGGTCGCGGTCGTCGTAGCAAAATGGGATCCAGCAGATTGCACAGTTTTTTGTTTTCAATTTATCGGATGGTCAGAGCTTAATTCGTCTTTTCATTTTTGATTAGACCAAACTGGCTTTTTTTTTTGGCCTTCACAAATTGTACCTTAATACCCTCGCTTAGTGAAAGCAATCTGTTCCAACGTAGGAAGGAAATAATTACTTTTCGCTCGTATTGAACGTTAGACCGATGAGCAAGGTATTCGACGTTTATTACGTAATAGTGTACGCCTCTTGTTAATGATGGAACGTCTCATCTCTGCTTCCATTTTTCATTTAACATGAACGAGTTAGCGTGTTATGACGGCGAGCGCACCGGCACGTAATGCTGGATATGGAATCTCGTCTGTTTTCGAGCACTTAAACCGTTCACAGAGAGTAAAGAGAGAAAATAAAGCAAACGGAACCGGCCGCGATGTATACGTAAAAGAGGGTCTGGTGGCACGTTTTTCTTCGTTAGCCATGAAAAGCTCTTTGCTCTCGTCTCTTCAAAGACAGAAGGAAATTTTCACATGATTGCAACCAGCTGTTTTTCTATGCTGGGGCAGCCGACATGTTCGACTTAGAAACAAACTTACCAGCAGTACTCTGTTTGACTATTTTAGCTCAGCAGCAACAACCCTGTACAATCTATTAAAATCTGAAATCTTCATGGTTGACTGGTTAAGCGTGTTGGCGGTTCGTCAAAGAGAACGGATTGCTGAATATGAGAACAAGATCAGCACACGCGATGCTTCAATAAGTATTTACATGTAGTTGCTATGTGACTGACCTGACAGCTAGCTCATATCGATACGAATGTCAATACTCGGGTGCTGATCACTCACTCGGAGATGACAGCCAAAATCACAAACTCCACTGAAAGAAGTTAATGGGTTTTTTTTTTATAAAGCTGATCCACATTTTTGTTTAGAGATCTATTGATTTATGTTTCTTTTAAAAGAGACGGTCTGCCATTCGGACTAGTGGACAGCGCATTTAGCCGGCCTTTGAAGGCGGTATATACTCTCTGCTTGAAATAACGTACAAATCAAAATCAGCGGACGTCTCCGGCAGCTGGTAGCTTTTTATTTCCAGGGCAGCGTTTTTCCCGTTCACGATCTGTATGCAGCAGCCAATAGGGTGGGCTTCCTGCCGGGCAACAACAATCGATAGTTCCGCCTCGACTCTCCCTTTTCTCTCAGCTGTAGCAGTCGCAGAGGGGGACGATGTAGACTACCGTAGCCTAGCGACCCGTACTCTCTCTTTCCACATCTATTCCTCTCATTACATTAGTTGTACAAGGAAAACCACGGACATGAGAAATAATGGCAAGTGAACAAAGATAGAGGGCATTCAGGGAAACGTTCTAGTAATCGAAATGGATTTCATATCAGCAATCTGGAGGTAGTTAACCCCTCCCATAACACAAGGGCGAAATGCCAAATATTTCGTGTAACCGTTTCTCTGCATTCCGACTGAAATTAGATGGTTTAATTACGCGATTTCTATACTGAGGTATGCTGGCATTCGTGCTACTACAATACCCCGTTATTTGGAGCGTTATGTAACACTGCGCCTGTCAAGGAACAATGAAGTTGAAAAACGGATGAAAAAAGAAGATGGGAAGACGTGGGGGTTAAACGTGCGAAAGCATACTATAGGGGGTTTCAAGACAACAAGGACTGAGACGATGCGGCAATGCTAGATAAGAATGAGCGTGACTTTGACGACGCCCAGCCGCAACTTTTCAGTGTCCGTTGAGACTTCCAATTCAGCCAACAAACGAGACAGGGTGACGTCTGAAAGACTCCATCTGCCGACTTTTCGTTCCCATCGGAGTGTTGGAGAATAGATGCGACTGAAATGTTCGACAAAAACTGTGTCTTATAGACCCAGACACTGCCTTCACGTTCAAATCTATAGACGTCAACTTTTAGGGGGTAAACTAGTCAGACAATTAACGAACGCACTGTTCTTTCTTTTTTTCCGTAACGAGTCATCAAACTCTGTTTCGCTTTCATTTAATTTTCAGAAATGTTTTGCTTGAACACCTTCGCCTTCAACGAGACTGTCGTTTTTTTTTTTTTGGTATGCGCAATGGGCTATGATTTTGGCTGAAAAACAATAACCTCAGTTCTATATAACATTCGTAATGAGATTCTCATTTCCTGATTGAACGAGAAATCAATTTCGTCTGGAAAGGGATTGTTCGTTGAGCCATGAAAGATGATCCAGGGAGAGCGAAGTCGGAAGGATTTGGTTGTTGAAAGAGACGGCAATAATCAAGAATATCCTAGGTAGCATTTGGCAACACTGCAACTTACCCTGACCGGCAAAGAGGGCCATCAACGTCACGATTAACACAGCAGCTCTGGCACCCCAAGCACTTCTCGTTGTTGCCATGGCGGCATTGAAGCATCCACGGTTCAGACTGAGCAATTTCATTCTTCCGTTCGTTTCTCCTCACTTCACTTGTTTGTTTCTTTCACGTTTTCAGATTGGTTATATTCCGCTTCACTCATCAAAGGCTGTTTGTCATGGCGCACGAGATCCAGACCTACTAAACTACACACAGGCGGTCGGATGCTGGAAAAGAACAGAGCTTGTCTTGTCCACTTAGTTGATCTTTCTTCCTGTGTGGCATTGATTAACGCCACTGACATCCGCCTTTTTCTGCCCGGCTTTTCTTCCTTAGACGTTGCAATAGCGTGACGGTCAACTGAGATCTCAACTCAAACTCATACTCAAAACAACCGAACCGGGGCCACACGAACACGTTCTTTCTCAACTCTCGGCGTTCAATGATAATCAGCCTGAAACTCACTAGGAACAGCGCCGGAAGAAAACGGATGCTGCAGGGAATGGAGACGATCCAACGAGGACGCGGCGCAGCAGCTGATGCGCAACCCTCCGGTAGGGTGAGGGACGCGCATGAGCACCTCATCCCATCCTTATCTCATATACGTCCACGATCGTGAAATATGACCTCTGCTCGCTTGTCAATTGTACGTTTCACACTACCGGTGGCTATCGATGCCCTGTTACGTCATTTTTATCGATAATAGGCGACTCTTCCAGCAGAATCGTTATTCATTCGTTCCTGTCACAGGTTATCGTCTTTATTAGCTAAAACAATGGATGTTGGCCAATCTGTTTCAAGCTTCGCTCGTTTATATTCTTAAGCATAGTATAGTGTTAAATATTTATTCACTTTGATGCAGTTGTTGGAAGCTATGGCAGACAAATATCAAAATGTGACCGAGACAGAGAGAGAGAGTCGTGGAAACCGGAAAGAGATGAAAGGAGAGAAATGAAGTAATGTAGAAGAAATAGAGAAAGGGTAAAAATGAGAGGAAAAGGGAAGGAGAAAAGGAGAGTAAAAGCGTGAGGAGTCTGCGATCAATGCGACCGCGCCCATACATATACAGCAGCCGGTTGTGTTTGTATAGGGGAGAAAGCCAAAAGGATTTTCTATGTAGGCCTATGAAAAATGTTTAAAAGCCGGATAATAGTTTGGAAAGCTGCTACTTATTACGAAACCTCCTTTGACAACCCCCTTTCTCTAGTTTTACCATTCAATTTCGTTCTTTTTAGACGTATGTTGAACCCGTTTTATTAAAAAAATCTACATGATAAGAAAGAAAAGTAATATTTTATTCAGAATCATTGAGTTAAAAAAGGTTCGGTTTTATCGAATTCCTAGTCGGAATTTTAAGGCAACTTTTTATGCAAAAAGTTGGGCTTAAGAAGTCGGGCTTAAAAAGTCTGGCTTACTTTGAGCTTCTTTTGCTTTTTGCTAATATCAAAGTATAGCAAACTATATGCATGATTTTGATTCAAAATTAGACGAGAATCTCAAAAATGGATTTCGTTTTCACGTGAGTCTTACAGTTTTTGACTTATTCTAATTCAAAGTTCTTGAACTAAACCCACTTTGATTCCACCGTTTTAAACATCTATACAAAATCAATGTGAAAACTGATGACATGTTCGTAATTCTGTGTTTGATTAAGGGCGTTCCATACCTTATGTCACCATACATGTTACATTTAAAAACCAAACGTTACATTAAACTTGCCGTTTGGTTTGACGTTATTGGCAATGTAAAACGTTCAAATTTGATCAATGGAATAATAGCACTGTCAATTGCACATAGGCTAATACCGACTGTATTGTCAACAACAATATTATTGAGACGCGCGCTTATTGTCTTTCTCGTACACACCATTAATTCCATTCACACTAAATAACATAGGAGGTTTCATATAAAAGAGAAAGGCAACAATAGGGGTGTTATTATTATAAGACGCAATCAGACAGTCATCAAAGTATTGTCTTAAAGTTTTAAAGAATAATCGCTGTTTTTATGTCACTAATCCTTTTGATGAATGCGACGTTAGAAAGAGACGGTAAAAGAATGAAACGAAGAAAAATAGTTTTCAAGCAAATGCTCAGTGTGTTAGATAATATGTATCGCTCACTGTGCTGCCTTTTTTCAATCTGTCCAAAAACTTCTTACTTAACCAAGAATTCTTTGGTGTATCGTACAAATGAAATCCTTGGGCGAGGATTCAATGAATCTAGTTTCTTGGTCCTTTCGCAGTGTGTGAGCATTCCAGTATCGCTACTTCATCTCTCAGATGGATTTCTTTGGTTTGCATAGATGGCCATTGGCCAACTAAAATAAAATTAAAATGTTATAGAATGCTTCTCGTTCTGTTTTACTGACTTATAGAAAGAAGAAATAGGACTATGAAGTATCATTGAAACAGGGATCAAAATATGGGTTGCTCTTCCAACTATAAGACATCTTCTTTTTTGAGCCATCCATTCAGTATTGTGACGTGAAGTGCTCGATTATTCCCTCTATATCATCCCTACAACTCTTGTCTCTTTTGCTTGTCTTGTTTGGTTATGCTCTGCATATCGGCCTCGGGTCGCAATCGCAAAATATTGTACAATATATTCAATATTATATTTGATTGAAATAACAGACGAAACAAGGCGTAGAGGACGAAGATGAGAATAAAGAAAGAACAGAAACGAGAAGAAGAGCCAAAATGAAAAATAGAAATAGATGCGCGGACAACCAAACGAGTCAGATGAAGAAAAACCTCTACTTCTATATTTTCTTGTTAAAGATACTGCCTTATAGCCTGTGGCTATAACAAACAATCCTACTTGCATTACAAATACACTACCCTTCTGCCAAAATAATTATTACTATGTAAAAACGATTGATCAACTTTTTTTTGGCATGGTGAGTACGCTTTATGGGTGGCGTACGTATTAATTTAAAACCTGCCTGATCTACAGGCTAAAATACTCGTGATTGTACACGCACAATCCATTCGTCTAAAAACGAAACGTATGTAACGAGTTAGTTAATAATAATAACCGCGAAGTCTGATTCCTTCCATCCATGGCAAAACGACATGAAAAGGAGAAATCAGTCGAAAAAGAAAAATGTCAACATACGCTGTACAATCTTTTGGAGGTACAACTGGTTTGAAAATGGCTACGTTTCTTGCGGATGTGAAAGAGACGATAACATTTCTGCACGTCAGCAGCCAATAACGTACACACACGCACACACACGAATGAGAAAGTAGGCATCTGGACGTGTGTACAGCTATACAAAGTGCCTCAAAAGAGTTTCATCATTGATAATCAAGTGTCACGGATAGAAATAACAAACAGGAACCGTAATAAAACAAAAAAAAAAGAAGAAGAAAAGAGACAAACGCACAATTAAAATCAAATAAGGTGACAATAATAGAAGGAGACGAGGAAGCACTGATTGAGAGAGAAGTCGACATTTGCAACATACTGTATATATATATGTGTGTTTAAAGTTCCAAAGGAAATCGTTGAGCCGTTGTCATTGGCGGGAGGAATGAGTAAAATGATAGAGAGCAGTGATTTGGATTTGCCAATGTTATCATTCCTACGTTCCAAGAAAAGTAGTATCAATACTTTCTACCCATTTTTTAAAAACATGTGACACAGTCGAGGGAGAAAGCGAAAGTGCTTCGTTGATAGACTACGAACTTCTTCTGGGGCTCAGAACACGACTAACGTGCTGCTACTAGTAGAGGAAGAGATAGAGCGGGAGCAGGTTGGCAATGGTAGACCCTTAAGGAGTGTGAATAGAGCAATAAACAGATGAAGAGATACACAGCAGACGAAGAACTGGATTTTACAAGGAGAATCCAGAACAGAACCGGAAGGAAAAGCCTGAGGCAAAATTGGAAAAACCTACACACATGGTTAATCTATTTCTATGTTATTCGAAAGAACGATCGCACTATAATCGTACGATTACGTTCTTCTCCATCAGTAACACAAAAAAAACAAAACAAAGAAATACAAATAAAAAACAAAAAGAACTTCCGGGAACTTATACTACTGCCATGGATGACCGCTGCTGCCTGTCCGACTAGCCCTCGAAGACGAAGATGGATGAACACTTGTCCAAGAGTGATCCAAGTTTCCTAGTAAAAATTAAAAAAAAAATACTGGGAAAATGGAGCACCTCTTGATTAGGGTTAGGCGAGATTTCTGCCTTTTTCTTGTTAAAGAAAATGGCTAAGACTGAGCCGTAGGCTATTTAGAAGAGATAAGAGAATTTTTGTTTTTCTTTTCTTTCTCCTACTAGCATTTCTTCTTCTTCCACTTCTAAGGGACTATGATGTGCGGAGCCGAAAAAAGGACCGCTATAGTAGCAATGATGGTAAAGAGCGTGAAGAGGATCAGGCAAATACGATCGACGACCATGGCAGCAAATTTCCAGTCATTGCACACACGTGATTCTTCTTCGTCGGTTCGTATCTTGTCGGTGATGACACGCAGCTCCTTGAGGATACCCGATAGTTCACGATGAGAGCCGAAGCAGTTGTGCAGCGATATGGTCTCGTCTTGACCTAATGCAGTCGAAAGAAAAAGAAGGTGAGCCCAAATGGTTTCAAAAATAGCATGCAACTTCAAATGGTAATACCAACCGCGTTTAATCTTACCCTGGTTAGGCCCCAGACCTCCACTAGGAGTGGAGACAACTCTTGGGAACCCGGTGGGCACTCCCATACTAAGGGCCATGCCACTACCGACTGAGCTGAGCGTGCAACTGTGCTGCCGGAAGTCGTCGTCAATATCGAGCACGTTAGCCAGGAGGCTTCGCGACGAGCGTTCTTTCATTTCAATGTCTTTAATCTGTTTGCTGTTGGCCGCTGGACCTGCTGCTGGCTTTTGATCGTCCTTGTCAGTCGGCCTGCTCATCCGCAAGACCCATGGCAGCCAGTGCAAGAACACCGTTCGGACCTAGATTCATATTCGTACCACAATAATAGGAAACAAAACCAAAACATAAGCCAGTTTTTAAAATGAAATAATTTGTATGTTAGTCCTATAGTTACCCATGGGGCCATTTCGTGAGTATCAGCATTGCGATGATGGTAATTGAGAATTAGCACAGTTGAAACCACCGACGAGGCCACCATGAACATGATACAATTGAAATAGGTTCCTATTTTTGTTTTTTGGTTTGGCGGTGCGAGGGGACGTCCAAGTTGGTACATGGAAAGAAAAGCCAGGGGAATAATAAAGAACAATCGTGAGAATAGCTCCCATTACCAGTGCAATAGAAACAGCAAACAAACAAACAGGAAAAGCAACAACAAATATACAACAACGACACAAACAAGTGAATATACGAAGGTGATATAAAAGCAGGCGACTTTGGGGTTGTGAATAATGGGAACGGTTTAGGGGCGGGTCAGGTTTTCAACGAATTTTTAGTTCGGTTTCTTTTTGGATTGCATGCTCTGCTTTTTTTGGTGGCCTGCCCCGACTCATTCGGCATTTATGAACCATTTATACATCATTCTAAAGCCGCGTGTTACTTGGCCACTGGGAGGAGGGCGCGTTCGTCTTTAACCTTAATTTTTACTGAAGTTGTCACATCATTGGTACAATTTTTTGTTCTTGTTTAAACGAAACATCAACTAATCTCTTACGCCAGCTTTGCATCGTGATTTCAAATCGAGAGAATCATTTTAAATGTTTTCCCACAAAATATCGCTATTATTCTTTTAAAATAAATTTTGATTTCTTCTGTTCAGGTGATCAGATAAGTTTTTATGGGGAAGAGAGAAAACGGGAAGAAAGCAAGAGGTAGAAAACAGAATTGATAATGAGAGAGTGAGAGAGAGAGAGAAAGGAAGGAGTAAAAGGGGGAAAAGTAAGGATTTTATGAAAGGTAGTTGAAACAAAGTGAATATGAATTTTGTCCACGAAACGCTAGTTGGCATCATCACTGAAAAAAAATTTCATTGAAATTTCATTAATGGTAATATGCTCTTTGAAAAATCGTAGCACATGCAATTAAATGGTGTGATGGGAATTTGTTAAATACTGCACTTGATTGGAATAAAGTTAATTGCAAATCACGTCATTGGGGTGAAAAATCTTTTGAAATAAAACTTCAAAACCTTTCAAAGATATGCAAAAGCATTCCTCTTGGGGAGGGGGATAATCAGTGTCATCCAATGATTGATGTTTTAATTATCTCAATTTTTACAAACGTAAACCAAAACTTATGCTCAGAGTGAAACGGGTTTTTGTAGTTCGAGTTACGGTTATATTCGGGCGGGAAAACAATTCATTGTTCATTAGATGTAAAAAAAAAGGAATGCTTTAGTTCTCATAACGCACAGGTGTTTGATCATCTTATGAAAAAGGTACACAACATACACAGCGTCTGATAAATGACAAAGCTAACCTAAGACTGGGACGGCATCCGAACTTTCGGGCAAGGTGTCGTATATCATGAGCGAAAAGACAGTTAGTGATAGCAGGATGGTCACACCTGCATCATAATCGGAAAGAAAAATTGAATCGACATCAGGCACGCGTAGTTTTTTACTCGCTCACATCACAGAGCAGCAATTATCTTCACAAAGCGAGTCAACTAAAGCTCAACTCGAAAACAATGCGCACTTTAGTTCAAACTGAAAAGCTCCATAGGATAAAACCACATTGCTACAAAGCTTAGAAATGGCAGTAGTAGTTGTAGTAGTATGCGACATGTCGTTAGTCCGTCAACTTTCGAGCGATCTGTACTTCCCCAGACAATCTAAAAGCAGAAGTCGTTGAATTAGTACTTTGATGCTATAAGTGTATAACGAAGCATTGTATGCAATTGTGCG
Organism: Daphnia carinata; assembly: GCF_022539665.2. Classification (NCBI taxonomy): domain Eukaryota; kingdom Metazoa; phylum Arthropoda; class Branchiopoda; order Diplostraca; family Daphniidae; genus Daphnia; species Daphnia carinata. The sequence goes on from NC_081331.1 coordinate 1,334,540, forward strand.
TACGCGTCTTTGTGCACACATTTCGCGTTGGGACTACGGTGAAGAACAATCAATGACGCGCTGGTGAAAAGAGAAAAAAAAGGAGGGCACAGGAATGGACGGTAGTTGCATAGCCTCCTCCACCGCCAAGTAACACTGGTTGCTATACAGTGAAGCATCCATTCGTGATGGCTACAAAGAGATTTGATTGTGGGTTTTTTTGTTGTTGTGTGTGTAAAGAAAAAGGGTCGAAAATGAAACTTAGAAGAATACGAGGGTGTCGGAATAGGAGGACAAAATAAGGTGGGCTATGGGTTTCGCTGTGCCAATGCGTTGGGTTTTACCTATGAGAGGCTGTGCAGATGCCGGCGGCATGGAAGAGGTGACGCTGTTTAAAAGGAAGGTGAGCGACAGGAGCACGGTGACACCTAGTAGGTGATCGGGCAAGGTGGAGACGAGGAGAGAAAGCGAGAAAGATATACAAAGTGGGTTTCAAAAAATCAATAAGGGTTGCCATCTAGCGTCCCCGTTACAGGTCTAATGGTCTTAGCATTATTCGAAGCACCAGTTAAGACAAGAAATAATGAATAGTTCAAATAAATGTCAGAATGTTGAAAAATAAAACACGTCTACAAAACATTACAGCTTCTCCCTCAAGTTTCCCTCGCGCAATCACAAGGACGACAACAAGGGCAGAAAAAAAAAAATGCACATAGATATTAAATAGTTATCTACGGGCACAGAAGCCAGTTGTCACCGTGTCCCTCGTCGGTGTAATAGAATATAGATTGATAGTAGGCGTTAGGCAATGACGCCCATCTGCTTCTTTAATTTTTCGACCCTCCTCCAGCAGAAAAAAACATTTTTAAATCAAGTAACAGGCCAGCCTCTCTTTTGTTTCATTGGTCATTTGTCTCCGCCTCGTCGCTAATCATTTTGAGCTTTTGATGGGGGAGAATGGGGCAAGGAAATGGGATGATTGTTATCAAGGTTTAGTTAGAGAGCATTAGAAAATAAAGGAAACGGTCTGGAATGGAAGTTTCGGTCGAGGTTTAGAGTAACCAAAGGATCACCTCCGTCGTAATCATTCATTATTATACCACCGATTGACTACCTAATAAAGGAACTGCATCTGACGTTGCCGGCATTGTTTCGGCCACCATATTTAGGAAGACGGTTAAGGAGAGCAAAATTGTAACGCCTATGAATTCAAGAAGTAAAAATTAATCCACGACGGACGAACAAAAAAGTTTAAAAGAGAGTCAAAGTAATAATTGAAATAAAAAGAAGGTAATAATTTACAAAAAAAAAGGTTTTTAGATGGTTGTTAGTAGAATGAAAAAAATAACGTTGCCCCTTTTTGCGATTAGGTTTAAACGATGCAATGCGCGCGTGTACTAGGAGGGGGTATGTACAGCGAAAAAAGTTCTTCGATTGACTTCGATTGCGTTCTGTAAACAATCAATATTGGCAACGAACATTAGTTTTCCAAAAATTAAGTTAACAATTGCTGGATATCCTTTTAGTAGACTGAGCTTTAGAACGGCAAGAGAAAAAATTCCAATACATAATTTTGAGCGCCACGTTTCTTCTCCTACCTAGCGTTAATTTGGATCCGCAATCGTTAGTTAACGTGAATGATAGTAGCGTCATAGATGCAATGAGGAGACTGGGAAATATTACGTTGCACCAATAATAAAGCGCTCGCCGGCGAATGTGCAGCGTGAACGTCGCATCGATGTATGGCTCCGGACAGCATGTGTAATAATGACTGGAAATTTGGCCTGGCAAACCTGGTCAATACATGGCATCACACTTTTGTCCTCATGAAATTGTCGACTATTTCAAAGGAAGAGATCGACTTTCAACGTAATTGAGAACAACTGGTAATATTTAAAAAAAAAGAAATGTACTTTTCCGGATAGACGTTGCACTCGAATTCGTCATTCTGTTAAGATCCTCGCATTTCATTGTATGATTCATAGATTTTAGTTGCATTTAAACGCAGGATTGAACGTCCTTTTCTTTCTGTCTGACTGTGTTTCGCCATAAACGACGCACGGGGTACTATAGTGGTCATCGATGGGTTTCGGATAATTTACTCGCGTCATTGATCCTAAACGTTCTGGCATGGAACTAGGCGTTTCTGAAATGTCCGGTATCAGAAGAGAACAGCTGCGCAGCATTTATTTTTTTTTCTATTTTTTTTTTTTTGTAAAAAAAAAGTCCCTTAATGCGTGCGTTTGCATTCGTCATGGGTGCGCGCACATTGCCAGTAAAATAGAGGATTAGCAAATATATAGTCTATTGCCATTGCCTTGATCGAGGTCCCAAATCGCCCATGGGCTACTTTTTAATGCACGTATAGTTTGCAGCTGTGCTATCGTCAGACGGCCAAATGCTACTTTCGTATCGCCATCGTTTGCGTAAAAAACCAATTCGGGTCTTTGGAGGGGGGACACGGTGTGGATTTGAGAGGCCGGCCATTTAACAAATTTGCTCAACGAGTTGTGTTGCGTTGGCAACGCGATGCCATTCGGAGTGGACGACCATATACCGCCATATCAATCCTGAAATGAAATACGTACTTTCTTTTTCGTGTGTGAAAATGTTGGATAAATAATTGAAGAATGACCCAAAAAATTAATACGAAAAGATCAACTCATTTCTATGTGATAAGGGAAAAAGTGAGAAATAATGAACACAGTTATATAGAACCCATTAGAGCCTACCTAGAGAAAGTTTCTCGCCAGATTCGGGAGGAAGTGTGAAACCGAGGACGGCCATGGAGGCAATGAGCACGCAGGGAACGATCAAGTTGAAAAAATAGTAGAGTGTCCGTCTCCGGATCTCGATGGTGAAGGTGATATCCACGTAGGGTTCGGGGCAGCACGGGTAGTATTGCCATGTCCGTTTACCAGGCACTCCTGGTTTTCACCATCGTAGGTCATCAAATTTATCATCATTAATCAATTTACAGGGAAAAAGCAATCAGGGGCTAGTTATTTAATGGCTACGGCTAGGCGGAACAAGAGCCATAGAAGGAAACGTGCACAGTAAAGAGCAGTGTCATGCTTCCTAAAAGCTTCTCACTCTTATTTTTTCCATGCAACAGCCTCAATGCTTTATGCCACAAATAGCTATTAATTATACTGGGTATTAAAAATAAAATAATAAATTATCTTTAGATTATTTTTTTTCCCTTGTGGTGTTAATAGCTTAGATTTATGATGAAGACGGTTTAAATCAAAACGAAATTTCTTTTTAAGTTTTAAGCTTTTCTTCTTTCATTTAGATCTCTTGAAAGAGCTTTATTGGGCAACTTAATTAACGGCTACGAAGATCAAATGGAAATTTGCATTCTACGAAAACCGGAAAAAGATGAAATTTGCACGTAGGACTCGAAATTGAACTTTTACGAAAGTTGACAGGTATTTTTGACGAAAAAAAATAGGTAAAATAACAACAAAAAAAGATGGGGATCCACTGTGGTTTCGGTGAATAACTTTATCGATGTTTTGGAATTTATCGAAGTAGTTGAGTGCCCGGCTGTAACGAAATTAGCAACTTTGTGTTTTGTTAAAAAAAAAAAACTATGACGATGGAACGGTGGTTGAAAACTTGTAAATGCATACTTTTTAGATTCCTGAGAGACGTGCCTAAGTGGCATGTTTGATTTCTCTATTTTACCCCAAGCACTTACTGGGCGAGCGCGCCGCGTGCCCCACCCTATTTAGCTAATGAGAAAGGATGATAGTTGAATCCCTTTTTGCCTCCCTACAAATGAAAACAGCAAATTTCCAACTGGCTCCCAAAATCCTGGAATAATCCCAAGCAGAGGCCGCGATTTTTCTTTAATTTGCTCACAACAATTACACGCTATCTTACCGTTAGTACAATAAAAACGCATTAATTAGAGCAAGAAAAAGCAAGATACATATCTATAAATACATCAACAATCTACCTGCGAGTGCAACGTCTCTAGATACGCAAGACCATCACTTTCGCACAACAACAATGGCGCAATGTGCATTAATGAGGTGTTTGTCACATCACAAACTTTCATTTGCCTTTGTCAAAGTGTCAAGAGTGAGGTGTGGGGAGGTAGACTTTCTTCTTCGGCACTTGAGACTGTTACTGCAGTATCTTTCTCTCGATTTCCGGAGAAGTACTAAAAGTGAAATCATCTTTTTTTTGTTCTCAATATACGTGCCCAAGGAGAAGTCTAACTCACACGAATGAAAATAAAGACTATGATATTATTAATCATGTCAGAAAACTAAAGGAAAAAAAACCAAAAGGCAACGGGGCGTATTCAAATCCTTATTGGGTGAAGGACTGAATAATCTCGTCATTAAAATGTCAAGGCAGTCTAATTGGTTCCTGCTACATGAACACTTGAAAAATCTACATATTTTCAGCAAATGCTTCGCCCGACTGGGAGCGCTAAGATACGTTCTGTATACATGTAAAGAGCAGCGACATAAAGAAAATGATGAGTGCCACGACTTAAGAGCAAAAAAGAATTAGGAAAAATGAGTAGTTCAAAGTAGTGCGAGCAAGTAACAAAGGCCATACCCAGGAGATCCCATTCGCCGTTGGTATTGAAATTGCTAATGTCGCCGCCTTCTTCCGACTGCAGCGTCAAATCTAACTGTAAAGCCAAATAATGAAAATAATCTCATTTGTTTTACGAGTAGAGTATTTAAAACATTTAATAAAAATAGAATCAATTAGGTTTTAGGTTAACGTTGTTTGAATGCATTTCTTTCAATTCGTGGATTGTCATAAAATTTAAAAGAAAACAGATGAATAGTTGATGATAGAAGGGATAAATTAGTTGGATGTGAGTGTCACTATTACCTGAAATCCATCGTAAGTCCAGCTGCCAAACTTGAGCTCACATTTTTGGTCGTCAAAAGGAAACCACGTAATGTCGATCTTGCAGGTGCTTTTGAAAATACCAGGAGGTAGATAACTGCAACTGCCGTTACTCCGGACCACCACGTTCGTTTGGTAAGTGCTGTCAAACTCCTCGTCGGCACTGCGCAACAACAAACAGATTAACCGTTTGCTACATACAGTTACAAATTATTGCATCACCAATGTGATTGGCGACGAAAAAAGACTAGGTTTGCTTAAGAGGACAGGTCATCATTCGAAATAGATACCGGATATTACACATATGTCAGAAAGTATCGTGTAAAAGGAGCTGATCCGGCTCAGCAAGATCGAGTGGAGAAGGGGAAATGTTACGTATGTTGTTATTATCACTGTCTTATCTTCAAGTCCTGCTTTCTCTCTCTCTCTCTCTCTCTCTCTCTCTCTCTTTTTCTATCTTGCCCTTTTCTTTTGCTACCGTCCTCTTCGATTGATTGAATGTTCCATCGGACATTAGGACATCACACGTAGGGTACATCGAATAAGAAAACTAAATAGAGTTACTTGTACTCAAACTTGGGCAACGCATCGAACGGTGTGTATACGATATGCTGCTGGCTGTGGTGATCCCTGTTTGGCCAATGGCATTTTATTTTAAAAAGCCTCATCATATGGTGATGGAAACAAAGGAAGAGGCAAAAAAGGGACACCAACAGATAAGGAAGAAATAGGGCAACGTTTGCTGGAACGGCGACTGTTCAGTGTGTTTCACGTAAAGCTAGTGGATCAATACGGCCCACTGCCATTCTATACCGCCTCCATATTTATATATATATATATATATATATATACTGCAGAGCAAATCAATGATGAGGAACGAAATCCGAGGAGGAACGAGAAGAGAATCTTAAAAAATAGAGAAAGCGAAGGGGACTAGAGGCTATGGACGCCGAGGGAAAGTGCTCACCTGTTGTACATCAGAACGTCGGGCTTCCAAATACGAGTGGGCGGGATCCGGAGGTCCTTGACGCCACCAAATTCGGATGAATTCCACCTCAGATTGTAATCGTTCCAGTCCTGTGCCGATTCAATGGCGTGAGACGAAAAAGAAAAGAAAAAAAAAAACAACAAACAAAAAAGAAAATCAATGGAGAATGCGTGTACACGACCACATTTAATGGCTCAATGCAACGGGTTAGTGACTTGGTCAAAATATCAAAACTACTGCGAAAATGCAACCAGTCCAGAGTCCCTGCTCACGGTCTAATCGAGACCTAACGTACAATTTAAATAAATTTTTTTTACAATTATAAAAGGGGCTGTCAATGTTGTAACACAGCCATTTTCGTAGATACTGGTTAGACGTGAGATATTACGTAAAACATTTCTAGAGACAAGCTTCAAAGGAGCCTCACTAGATGGAAATGTAAAGTGAATCGATATTTCTGGCCGGAGCGTGAAATAAACGATTTTCTTCCGTTCCCTTTACCCCGTGACAATGCGTCAGGTGAGTGTCAAGCGAATTTCGGGACCCGCATTGAAAATAGCTCCATTCAAAAAAAGGTTATATAGGACACAAAAAAAATTAGTGCAACTGATTTGCATGAAGCGAGCTCAACAAGGCAGACACGCCCATCGCAAGTAGCATGACGGGAAAAAATGGAAACCATTTGTCGGCACGCTACTTTGATTAATCACGCAAGAAAACAATGAGCAGACAAAAAACCAGCCTTACCATTTTCAACCACATGTTTGTAATGAGCAGCTGGTTCTTTTCATCCTGGAGAGCAATAGAAAAGAAAAAAAAATCAGTCAATTAATGAGCGAAATAGAATGGAGCATTTTTCTTGACAAGTTTATGGAAACTTCAGACAGCCTCTACGAATTTATTCGCACATCAAATGATTTCATCAAAAGGCAAATCAAGCTTCTCTTCCCCTACAATAACGGGGTATTACTTTTTAATTCCACAAATGCATTGAATCGTTTGGGAGCCCATTTTTCTAATTAAACTCAATCGAACGAACTACGTATAACTTTAGCTTTGGTGCCTTCTCCTGCCTTATCAATTGCCATCCCTGCAACAATTCGATTTCCTTCCGCCACAGCTTCCAACTTAATTCTGCACAATGCAGTCGTGCCTCTTAAAGTTTTCATACGCCCTTTAACATAAGAGTCGAAAATGTTTTTACGAGTTGAGCCGAAACCCCTTACAGGCTGTAAGATATACGCGCTACATAAAGACACAATAAAAGTTTAAGGCACAAACCGAAAATAAAACTCGTTTCACTTAAGCCATAAATTAGCATAACGACTCAGAAGCAAAGCCTTTACACCCAGTCTAATTTTATTCAGGCCATCTCCATGGTTTTACAATTTAGCATTTCAGATTCAAAATGGCAGACTTTTTCCCCTTTTTATCTTACGGTTTAAAAAACCCCATCACTTTCAAAAAGATGTTTGAAACCAAGCGTAGATTGCATTTGACATGAAAATTAGAAAATGGTCTTACCACATCAATGATTTGCATCAGCGTGATACCAAAGCTGATTTGTATGGGATCCGATTCGTTGGAAACGGGTCGTTCCAGGACGTTGTACTTGTCAAGGAGATGATGAAGCAATTTTTTCTCGTAGGGCCCCTGCAGCGACACTGGCAATGACAAAATCCAGAAAGACACAAATTAAAGATAAAGCAAATCAAATAAAATGTCGTCTAAGTCAGATCATTTCAAATGAGGATTCAATTTTCAATAATAAAAAAAAACAAACTGATACACTGTGTAGTACGTTCGTCATCCTAATCGAATCACAGCTTCGGCTATGCTATCGTATCTCTCTGTGTAAGACGGGCAGGGCGAGTCACGGCCAACGGGTAGTGCTATTGTTTCGTACGTGCTCCGTCGGTCCATGTGTCACAATTCTTTTTCCTTCTTAGGAAAGCAATTATCACGACCACGATCCAGAGCGAACACACAACACTACCGCAATCAAGTCGCACGACGAAAATGTGACGCTGATTTCGTTAGGAAGGGATGACGTGTTCGACTTAAGGCGATCGTCATTTGTTGGAAATTCTAACAGAAAAAATGGAAGACTTTGAAAACTGAAACAAATGCCGTTCCTTTACGTTTTAAGCCAATTGCGTGTCGTCTTACAAAGTCACCTCATTTTACTTTTCCACGAAAAGCATTAGAAGATTTCTCTAAAATAGAAATCAACTTGAATAGTACAGAAACCCAACGACCTTTCGTTGTCGCTTCCCTTTATCGCGAATGCTAACACATTATTACACTTTACCCCCGTTCTCCGTGTAAGGTTTAAAAGCGCACACAAGCTCCACCATGTCTCTGTTTCTCATCCATCAATTTCGTCGCGTGTTTTTAGAGTTATTTTTAGCGTCTCTCTCATCATGTAGCACAAAAGCAGGGAGACGTTCATCATCCGGCCAATGGATTTATAGTTTTATACATATAAACTTTAGCCATCAAATCTATGAGCTTTGGCATCGGTACGAGTATTACATTACGTTCAAGATCAGAGTAAACGGCATTTGCCCGTAAAGTGCCGATACACGCAACGATCTGTCGTTCTTATACATGGAGGCTCATATCCAGTACTTGCGGACATGTGTACGCAATGGAATGCAAGGGATACTTATATTTCCGTGTCGCCCCCGAGTGCCGGCGAGGGAATGTTTCACGAATAACATTTCTTTCGTGGTGTGTTTTTTTCTTTTTTGTGATACAAAGACTAGTGGATGGACGCCGCATCCCTCACTCAGCGATGGGAGGAAAAGGCACAACGAACGGAAGAGTCCCACTTCAAGCCCCTCCATCTCGTCCCTCTCTCCTTTTTATTTTTTTGCTTACGACGCGATCGAATTTGTGATCTCAGGGCACGTATTTCATGATTCGTTTTAGATTTCAGCAAAGACTCGTGTTCTGATGACGACCTCGTTACTTGTGCTCGTTATTCTCCCTCATATGTGTCTACGCCCAACACCCTTCTCGCTTCAAGTTGCCGACTGGGGTGAATGCGGGGGATATGACTTGTATTCCTTATGATACAGGTTACACCGTTCGGATTTCAAAGGGCCCCAATGGTAGCAAAAAGTAAAGAAAGATGTGCATCTCGGAAAATTGCCCTAGAACTCTATCGTGTAGCTTTATGAATATGAAGGAAGGATGTTTTAATACGTTCATAGGAAGAAGTCATCTTCTCGAACAAGTAATATCGATATCTGACAGTAGTGATGAATGGCTGTGAATGTATCATTTTATAGAGCACCAATTTGGATGTGTAGACACGCTATCATGTACAATGTTTTTCTTGCTGCAAGACCATCGGAAAAAGGAATAACAATGAGAAGAGAAAAAAAAAATGGATGGTCAGGAGGGAAAGTGCTGCGTATGAATCTAAATTCTGATGCAGTATGCATTAGATTGTTAGGGATCTTATACCCTAGTTGTAGAGACAGTAGCTCGATCTTTATTGATGTAGTGGTCCTCAAGCGGAGCCTGTAGCCTAGTGGATGTTAATGCCAACAGAAGCCATGGCGATGGCTGTATACAATGTGTCTCTACGTTCGAGCTGGCCAAACACCAATCATTGACGATGCTTCTAGACACCAGTGGGAAGAAGAAACAAGAGGCAGTGACTGATAGGAACCGGTAATTAAGAAAAAAACAGAGAATTACTGCAGCACTCTCGCATGACAATAACCATTGCCATCGCACTTTTTTTTTGTTTCCTTTTCGGTGGTTGCTACCGGAAGGAAAAGAACAACAAAAGGAACAACAAGAAAAACGGGCAGAATGAAAAACAGTTCCTTTATAAGGAACGGTATTATTTATCGCGGAAAGAGGCTGCGGGCATCATCAGGCTCTAGGCAGTACAACATTGGATGTTAAAAGAAGTTCTCTTTTTTTTTTCTCCTTTAGCTTACGTTTCGGTTCGCGCTCTTACGAAAGACGTATACGCATTTGCGAAGAGCAGCCATAGGGCCATCTATCAGCTATAATTGCCCGATCATTTCATCCTGATCTCGTACGAGCCGTCCTTCTATTAAGCTTCCGGTCTGCGAGAGGGAAACGATGGATACATTTCTTAATTGCTATAGCATTGGCTTCTCGTGTTCGTCGTGCTGTTCCTATTAGCAGTTCAGCCTATATAATAGCAAAGCTGCAACTACCGACCGAAGTGATGAAAAATCAAAAGGCAGTGATGGAAAGAACTGAGCGCTACCATCGCGAGATCGCCAGAAAACGTTGGTCTTTCTCCACGAAGCAAACGAAAAGAGAAAAGAAATTAAGAAATGGGTAACAGGGAAACGAGCAATATAGCAACGAAAGAGCAAGAGCAGCGAGAGCAACAGCAGTAGCATCAATTCTGACGTCAAGAAGCATTTCTTATGAGTTTGTGCTTTCCTCCTTTGGCTGCTCGTTCCGGGGACTCATCGAGACACACGCACACAGCGAGCTATAGCTACTACTTTTTCATAGGCGAGACACGAGTACGCCATCAGCAGCTTTCCAGCAATGGTGCGCTATAATATACGGTGGCACCATTGGGGCTGAATATTGCATGTGGCCGTTGCTGTGTCCAACGATAAACGCACGCTCACTTTCGCTCTTTTCGACGAATCCTATTGGATGAGGATAACTGAAAAATACAAAACAAGAGACACACGCCGCTGCAGCAAAGCAATTACACACTCTATAAGAGAGCATGGTGGTTAGATGGTAGAGCTGGGATCGCGGCTGTCGCGCACTTGTTATCTATCAGCGACATACACTTGACTCATTTTGGTGGGGGGAGGGTTTCTACTTCATTGATGCCTTTAGCTTTTTTCTTTCCACTATTTCTCCTACACGTCGCCATCGTTTTCTTTCGTATGACAACATTTTATTGCACCAACGGCTAGTTATGATGTGAACACTAATCCAGACGAAAACCAAAAACAAAACGGCAAATTATAACGATCCCTAAGAAATCTATAAGAAAAATCTGCCTTGCCAAATCATTTTTTTTTTTTTTTTTTTTTGGAAAGGATAGTGCGCATCTCTTTTCCCTCTCTGAAAAGCCATTTCATCCCGTTCCGCCGGGGCTGGAGAACGGGGGAAAACAAACAAAAAAAGGGCTGCCTATTAATGTAGATGGTGTGTTCTCATTCCACAAGATGATGAAAGCACGGGTAAGTTCCAGGCCAAAAACGAACGCATTGCAAAAAAAGGGAGAAGTAGAAAAGGGCACAGTGAACCATTGGTCCGCTAATGACGCCAACTTTCTTTCCCAATATTTCTCCAGTGATATTGTGGAACACGTGCAACGTTGTGCGCCCGTGGGTCATGCGGAAAGACACTGTGTGCTGCGTCTATCCACGATAGCTGTTAGCTTGATTTGAAGTTGGCAACAAACAAAAGCATTCACATCTTTTTTTATTCTCAAAAAAAAAAAAAAAAAAATTGGAGCATTCCCTTCTACCATCCCCTGTATCCTCCGAGGCCGTCATACGAGAGATAAATTGCAATAGAGGGTCTATAGATAAATGGTTGTGTACTGTTATTTATTATTTTTTATTTCCCTCGTATTTCTTCACCATCCGGGCTGGAGTGTTTTGGTGTGTTGAAGAACAGCGCGTACTGTGCGTTGCGTTTAATACAACCGCATTCGCCACCTTCCAAACTGCCCTCTCGTTCTTTTCTTTTTATGTAGACTTGATGAATTCGTCGGTTAAGGGCTTTTGATGTAATTGGGTTCGTTTCGCCTTACGTGTTCTTTCGGTGCAGTCGTCTCGGTAATTGAGTTGCGCGCAGTCGCCGTGCAGCGCAAAAAAAGAGGATGGAAGGGAAAGGCTTTTTTTTTTTATACAAGCGCGAAAGAAAAAAAAAAGAAAATGATATCGACAATAAGGCACGGCGGCAACATTTTTCGTGATATTAAGATAGTGGTCCCTGGAGTGATCTTGCTATTACATTTACGCGTTCAAATCAGACCTCAGTACTCCGCTCCCGTGTTTCCCTTTTCTTTCATCCTTTTTTTGTTCCAGGGTCTTATCAGCTACCTTTGATGCATCGTTCACGATTGAGGTTGATACGAGGTGGTAATTACGTTTCGCATTAGAGTTAGGTTCTACAGGTCAACATCGTTTGAATTAAGTCAAATGGGGATTCAATACTTTTCGTTGGGTTTTAATCTAGAGATCGTTCGTTGAAAAATACTTATAGTCAACTAACTGCACTAGTTCTCTATTCATTATTCGAATAAACAAATAATCTTTACAGTGCGACGCGTTGTTTGCTTTGAAATTCAGAAGGCTGTGACCACGACGTCATTAGTAGTTTCAACGGTGATGAGATTTTCTCTTGTTTTTGAACAATTTTAGCTCATCGCTTCGTGTGTCTTTTGATCTATCACATTGTTTCTCGATGGACTGACACAAGAGTTAAGAGACCAGCCTGTTTCGGCTTTCTCATTCTCTCCTTCTTTTGCCTTTCTCGAATTTCTAAATTAGGTTTAATGACGAGCCACGTCGTCTGATGAAGGACGTCGACGTCTGGCGAATCAATCAGTCAGTGTCTATACATGCGAGTGCTGTCCATGTATATCAAAGGATCAGGAATCCATCTTATTCGTCACGGGCCAGAAGCGACCCAAAAACTCACTAGTGACTTCTGAATGGCTTAAGAATAGGCAAGACGGTCTGAAAACTAAATATAAATGAAGCCTCCGCTTTTGACTGCGTTCGGATTTGGGAATTTTCAAGCCAAACAGAATATTCAGCCAACTTTTGTTCCGTGTCAAACTTTGTTGTGCACACAAGAACAAGAAAAGCCACGAAACGAAACAACTCGGCTGCCATACAGTCGACTCGCGAGTTTCGTCAAAAGGAAAACAACAAAACAATCACATTTCCACGAAGCAAAATCGCTAATAACGTTGCTCCGGTTAGGATTTCTCCTCGCCTCATCATCAAAAATGGATATTCAAGAACCGAATGCCGCTTTTTCTTCAAATCCCAAACACAAAATTACGATCCGCCAATGCGTTCGTGCTAGCAGCTATGCTTGAGCGCCCCGAATTTGTAGAAATGTTCTTTCTTGCATCAGCTGCCATTTTGGAGGACCGCTATTTTCTTTTCTTTTTTTAAAAATAGTTTTAACCAAAAGAAAAAAAAAAAAATATACATCCTTTGCAAGTTGAGCTGTTAGCCGTGGCGATCAAACAGTGCGTGATGAAATTGGTGCAGAGTGCCACTGTGTGTTAGCTTATACAAGGGTCCTTTTTACATTTTCTCTAACTGTGGCCGTCCTCATGTTCATACAACAATATAAACCTTTACGTACAAGCCGGGACTGCCGGGGCTATCGCGCTGTATACGTGCACTAACAGATGGAAGACGGACGTTCTAAGCAAGACGGACGATTCGGCAGAGAAGTTCCAATGGGAACGGAGAGGACATGGTCTATACAAAGGCTATGTCTAAGGGATATAGGGAGTCTACTGTATTATAGGGAATCCTGATTCTGGGTGTGTCTAAACGGTACAAAGCTGGAAAAAGTGTTTAAAGAAAGGGCGTAAAACGAGGACAGCAACTCTATAGAGGAAAGTGCCTCACTCATATTGATTTTTTTTGTCTTGTTGCCTACTCTGTTAGAAACTGTAGATTCTATTATAGAGCAAGTCGGTGTCTCCCAATGTTGTTGTCACGCTATTTATTGCAAGTTGTAGACACTTTAAATGTGATGGCAGACAAAAAAGAAGGCGGGGGGTATAGGTTTCGTATCAAATCGAGAAAACTATCGAATGTTTAAACAAGCGGAATAACCTACAAGGCTGACGATGGCCAATTGTCTTGCCCACGCACAAGATGCGCGTCTCTATCAAGAGTTAGGCAATGTAAATAGTTGTGAATAATGGACGTGATTTCTTTCAGATCTACTGTGCTACTCTATCGGAAGCAGCGCAACCTCCATGTGTGTTGGTGGCGTCTGTTATAAATGATTTTCTTATTTTAATAGATAATTGCACGGACGGTTCACTTGGTTGACGTTTAATTCCTTCGGGCAACATTAAAAGCTTCTGCTTTCCAAGTTTTTCGTGGATCTCTTGATTGAACGCCACGAACAATTGTATAGGAGACACGGAAGGCATAACGACATATAGCTCATTCTTATCCAGCAGAGAGAAAAATGTTTAATTAAATTTGAATTAAGAAAAGAATTGAATTATTGATCCGTGTAAATATTGATGATTGTAGACGAGATCTCTGTCTGAGTAATAAACGTGAGTTGTAGGCAAGGCCACACCACACACACATTGATAATGAAGCGAAAAACGCGCATTTTCCTTCTTGATTGCTGCTTCATGTTACATTCGAGACAAGGTGGGGTAAAAAAAATGAGGCCCTTGTCTTCTAACGACGACAAAAAAAAAAAATGGGGCAAGCCTGTCAAAGCTCTTGAAGTGCTGCTGATTCTCCTTTTGCCCGCCGACTTGTTTAACTCTTGCATATAAATATTCCCATCATCGTCTTGTTTATACTGTTTCACGAACACAGTCGAATTATCTTACTCCTCCCAAAGAAATGGAGAGGATTGTTTCTTACTTATTTTTTTTTCTCCCATCGTTTCTCCTCGAGTTATACGTGGCTTTCATTTATTTATTTTTTTTTTTTTGCATTTCTTCTTCTCCTTAATTTTCTTTCCCTATTGTGTTTCGTTTTCAGGACCTAATAGTCTCATCGCTTGCCATTATACATCGCATGCGCTCAATTTCTTTTTCTTTTCTTTTCTTGAGCTGTTTATGGGATGAGCTACTATACGGCCTCGTCAGCCTTTTTATTTTTTCTTCCTCCTAGTCCGACTCTTGCCACAATCGGGCGTGGCTCGTGTCATCCTTTTCCTCTTTCTACATTTGTGATGGGCTTTTAGATGTGTCAGGCTTCTCTGTTTTGTAAAACTATATGCAAGGGTTTCCTGCCTCTGCCTTATTAAATAACAAAATCATTTTTTTTAAACGAACAACTTACGTAAAAATTTGCAATCAGCTCTCGCCAACACGTCGTCTCAACACACAGTTAGTGTTAGCCACATGTTTTATATGGAGTCTTTTAACAAATAGTCGGAGAAAAGACGTGGCATCCGTTCAACATTTGGTTTCCCTGTCGCATTTGCGTGTGGGCGGTGTATATCTATTTTGTGTCGCGCTTACGGGCTTATTGTTATCATTATGTTCGATAGGCGTCAAAAGCTTAGCTATAGCGTATGGTGTGCATACATAAATGGCTTCTTTTGTCTTACGGATATCTAAGCTTAGCGATGGCGTCATGGATGCGCGTTAAGCTATTGCATCAACAACCAAATACGAAAGCTTCGGCGGACGATGATCAAAGTCTAATATAAAAAAAAAGAGGGGAAAAAGAATTTGCATAGATATACGAATCAAAGAGACCCAATCCTCGTCCCAGTCGAACGTGCTGGACATCCTTTACTAGGCTATTTTGCATTAACTGTCTATATTTAAATGACGCTCATCCGTACCAGGAAGGGCGGCCGCCCGTACGAAAATATCTTGGAGGTGGCAAGCATAATAAATTGTAATAGGAAAAAAAAAATGGTTTGCGTTTGTGTTTTATTTATTCAACTTTTTGCTTTCAGTTTAGAAAATAAACAGTGATGTGAATTATCTCGGTTTTACAGTATATCGTATTTACACACCCACCAATAAAAAGCCAGAGTATCAAAGCAGATTTACGTAATCCGGAAAGAAGAAAAAAAAGGGAATCAAAATACCATAATCAAAAGACGAACGTAATGCAGCATTGCAGTTTTTGAACGTGTGGCGGGATGCGAACGTGGGACCCACGGAATCATAGCCAATGGGCATTGCATTTTGCTACATCAAAACTGAAGCTGTACTCTAGGAAATGTCTAGTTGTTACCACTCGCGCTTATTATTTGTATTTGATTATGTAATATTCCCATTAATTGTTTTCTTAACTTCAAGCGACATTTGGCCACTTACGTAAACTAAAATGAAAGTGTTGAAGACTTATCGTATTCCATGAACGATGCTGACGCAACGAACCCTTCGTCTATACGCAACAACAACAAAAGGTAAAGGCCATTGGGCGTCATTGACAATATAACGCGGAAATAGCGTTAAGCTAAACACTCAAAAGTGTCATCTCTGACAATATAACGCGTGTTGAGCAATTGTAATGCGATGATTTCAATTACTTTTAACGTTCCCAGCCCCAACACATATTCAGGGGATTTCTATATGGGGAAGGTCTGAAAGGTTGACGTACGGTCTTTTACCGAGCTCGCTGATTTCAAATTCCCACAATACTGTGCAGGATTTTACCGAGACACAGTGTCTAAACAATGGTGCACAGGTTGGAAGTTTAGGGAAAATTCGTGCGCCTCTTCACGAAAAGACGTCATCCAATCCAAAGTGGCTTCTGTTTCTTGTTTTTCCGTTCTTTTACTAATGTAAATAGGAGCCTCTTAGTTTTTTTTTTTCTTTTCTTTTTCCTTTTCTTTCCTTTTCCCGTTGTGTTTCGTTATACTCTTTGAAGTTGATCCCGCAGTGCATGACTCTACAGAGTCCAAGCCCGGAGAAAAGGGAGTCATCGACACTGATGCGAGGGGATCAGCCGAGTCATCGTAAAAAATAAAAGAAGACAAAAACGTGGAAGAAGTCGGCGGATGAGCTGAAGAAAAAAAAAAAAAAAAAGAAAAACTAAAAGCCAAATATATATAGAAAATAAAAAAAAAAAGAAAGGCTTTGGAAATATATAGGGGATGAAAGCGACGGCAACTTCGGCAGTTTCCTGATTGAATTTCCACTGAGCTGACATATAAAGACTTCGCCCTTCTTCCCCTATAGCTGATGATGAAGTTATCCTATACTGCACCAACGATTTATACCATTTATTAGACACACAGTCTAATTGCTTTTTTGTTTTAAAAAGTGTAGATTCTTTTTTATGTTTTTTTTTTTTAATTCCTTATTTCCTTTATTCGCTTGCCCGTATTTTGGAGACCGAGGGACGAGCCGTAGAACTCATGTGGTATTCTAATTTGATCGCATAAGTTGCGCTAATGACGTTTTCTATACACGAGAAAAGGGATTATTTACAACGAAACCCCTTTTGATTTACAATCATTTCTTTTAGCATGTTCTAAAAAGCTGATTTCACTTACATATTTTTCCACTTCATATAGAGGCATCTACAGAAATGCAGGCAAAGAAATTGATGAGCTATGGGCATTCGCTAGCGGAACAATTGCTTCCAATTTCTGGCCGTGTGTACCAAATCCGCCCCAGCGTCGTAGCTCCTTATGTGTACGGGGACTATACATCTAACGATGCATATACCACTGCGTATGTAGGGGACAGTATAGGGACAGGCGAGAAAGGGGAGCATTAGATTCTCTTATTAAACGGCAGCGCGCGCTTATCACTCGGCGTTCGTATTGATTCAAAAGTCTCCGAAGCACAAGAGACTATTAGCGTTCAGCGCCATTCAATTGTTTTGAAGCTGCATGTGCAAGAATACTCGCTGTATGTGTATACGCAAGCAAACAGCTGTTGTATCGCTGTAGCTTATTAATAATTTCTTTTTTAGATTGTCACTGATTTAACGTCATTATTTCATCACACCGACTCAGATGATATTCCGTTAGTTACCCTTGTCTATATGTCGCAATGATTCCTGTACGCAGTACACAACAATGTCTTTGTTTATGGGAAGTTTTTAATGTATTACATCTATCAGTTTTGGCTTCATGACGTTCTATTTCGATAGAGGGGCTTCGCATTTCTCATTTGCTGGACCAAGGGACTGTATACCTTTTCACTTGCTCGTCTTTTTAGAGCTTCACTTGTTTCGCTTTTTCTTTTTCTTATTCTTTTGTGCATTTACAAAGGTTAGTTTGAATCTACCCTATGTACGTATATCACTGTAGAGTCTCTATAATGCTCGAGGAACAAGTAGGAGCTGTTCCTTAACAGTATCTAATTCCGCGACCTGCAACGTGAATAGAAAGAGAGAATCCTTTCTGTCTAATGAAAATCCTCCTGTGCCTTGTGCATTCGTCTATTTCCTACAAGGTCTTTTCTTTAAAACAAAATCTTTCGTTTTTATCCCCCCTCACTGACTACGTGAAACTAAACCATAACTGATGTGGGGGCGAAACAAGAAACAAACAAAACAAGGGGCTAAGCAAGCAGCGCCTCTATGTTCGTGTTCTTCACATTTTTGTCTTTCCTCTTCGTTCCTCGTGTGTTGAACCTCTTATACAGAGACAATCCTTCCATCCTTCTTGTAGTTTCATACTTGCTTTGTATACACCCACTTGAAAAAAAGGAGGGAATCAGCTTTAACAGAGGGTTTCGTGACTTAAAAAAAAAATGGCCAAAGTTCGGCGAATAGTACAAACGATATGCCTCGTTCAAAACTGCACACCAAAATAAAAGAAGTAGAAAAAAGGAGAAGTTTAGCGTGAAGTGAATGACAACGCAGTTGCAACTGACAATGAATAAAATGTCTTTTCCTGCCCACCATTTGGAACGAAAAATGCTTCTGCGTATACATACATCACAGCTCGAGAGACTGAAACGCGTTGAAAACACACACAAAATGTTGACCCCCAAAATGTCTTTGCCATATAGATGAGCATAAACGGATATAGATTGCAGAGCTTGCAGCGCTGAGTCACGTCTCTTTCAACCCCTTTTTTTTCTCACGATGTGGATGTGAATGTCTGCAGTCCCGGCGGACCGGACGCGGCTATGGAACGAAATGTTCTCAATCATTTGGGGTGTCTTATATTGACCTGTAATAGCTGTCCGGTTTAAATAAAAATACAGCGACGTCAGGACGAGCGACGCTGCAATACGTGTCTGTTTATTCGCAAACGGTTGACACATTTCTTTTTTTCATTTTTTTTTCCGAACTATTTTTTTTGTGCGTTCCATATAACCGTTTTTTTTTTCATCTGTTTCCTTATGTACCAATAAATTGCCCTATCTATATACTTTTTAAATATTTGAATTGGTGATGTTTTGACAGTCGTTGCATATCGCCGGGAAATATTCAACCAATTGTGCCGGATGTTTTTCTCCGGGACAACCCGCAGGCGCTGAATGTCATTAGATGATAGGATACTAGTGAAATCCTACAATGTTCACTTCTGTAGTTGTACATAATCAAGCCACTTGTAAAAGAGGTACATAGTTTCTATCGCACACCGGATGGTTAAAGATTGGAGGGAGACGAAATTCAATGGCAGCTCAACAAAAGACGAAGGCAACGAAGTTTAAACGCCACAGGGTTGTGTTGTGTAATGCAGCTACGTAATCTAGCATTTAAGGCTAAAAGGTGTATCGACAATCACGTTGGACACACGCTAGGAAACCTTAACCACGTCAACAATGTTTGGCACCATCGGCCTTCTATAGAGGAACATTTTTATTGGCTAGAAATGTTACACTTTCTGATCACGCAACGCAGTCAACGAAATGAAGGAAAGCGCAAGAAAACAGACCATTTTTCAAATGAAGCCATGTGCCATTGTTGGATTGCCTTTTTTTTAGGCGACGTGAAATCATACAAGTATCTACGTAAGGAGGTTACACAATAACGGAAGGCTTAGGAGTTATACCATCCACCATTGGCGATCAAATGTCGTAATGATCCTCTTTTCATTTCTGACACCCCATTTGCCTTTCCTCATTCATTCTATAGAGAACTTGATGGATTCCAAGAAGCCTCAAAGATTATCTTGCTCTGTGTATATTTTTTTATCGTTCCATATCAAAATGCGGCATCAGAGAAACATCAAGCGTATTTATTTCTATACGCGGCTTTGCTCGTATTACATCACCCATCTCTCTCTTTCAAACGTCAGTCGTATATATAGTGGCGGTGACAAGGAGCACGTATCACAGACACATTGGCTGCTGCTAGTGTCGCGGCGGGGCGGATATTTATATCTTGACTCGACACTTTCATTGTGTTTATTCTTGCTGCTCCCTTCTTTCGCACAGCTCCGCTATTGCGCTCTCGTGGGTGTCATCGACCTGCCTTTCGTTGGCGCTTCTTTTCTCAACGTCCACCAACGAAATCCAACAGCAATCACGTACACTATGTGCAGCACACGGTAAGGGCCGCATCGCTTTTCAGGTCGACAACAAATCGTGACTAACGGTTTCACGTTGTACGACACTGTTGGGATAGGCAGTGCGCATTACATTTAATACATCGAATTCAAAAAGCTTTTCACGTTCAATGTCCTGTTGACAGGCATTTTCTTACAGGTAAAAAAAAAAAATGTTTCAAGTTGTTCGTCTGACATGACGACATGTCAGCAATACTCAGCGGGAAGTAGGTGACAAAACTGTTCGATTGATAAACCAATTGTGTGCGAAAGAAAAAAGTCGCCATTATGACAGCAAAATACAAGAAAAAGGCAAGGAATTCTATTGAATCAGGGAATGGAAAAAAAAAAAGAAAGTAAGCCTCAAAAATGCAATCCTCTGTCGTATTTTACACAGGCAACTGACATCGTCTACTTCTTTGTGGGGAAGGCTTCACAATCCTTCGTTCATCGTGTACGTATATTTTAGAGGGAAGAAAAAAAGGGGGAATGGCTGACGCGAACAGAGAGATCTTATTAGGCTGGTATTCTTCTCTCCGTAAATACGCAGTCCTTACATCAAGTCAGCTTATGTGTATACATAAATAAAAAATAGATGTACTGCTGTGTGTATACTGACATTTTCACACACGATATCTCCTTTAGTCTCGTAAAGAATAAAAAAAAAAAAATGGAACACAAAAAATTGAATTTTATTTTAAAGCTTCTGGGTTAGGTTGCCTCACGGGCTCGACGTTGTCATCATCCGGACCAGAAATTGGATTTCCGGGCTGATGCTGGATAGCTGTTGTTGTTGGGAATGTATA
Organism: Daphnia carinata; assembly: GCF_022539665.2. Classification (NCBI taxonomy): domain Eukaryota; kingdom Metazoa; phylum Arthropoda; class Branchiopoda; order Diplostraca; family Daphniidae; genus Daphnia; species Daphnia carinata. The sequence goes on from NC_081331.1 coordinate 1,355,375, forward strand.
ACATAAAAAAAATGCCCACAGGCAAGCGTACGCATAGTAACAACGAGAACTTTCGTTAGAAATGCGTAACATATACAAGAACGCCAAAGAGACACACCCTGTCCGTTATACACTATCTAGTAGTACAAGTTAAAAACATAGGGGTGAAACTAGCAAACGGGCAAATGAACATGCACGTCCTTCTGTTATTCGAAGAGTTGTTTAACAATTTGTACGGGGATGTTCGCCGGAAAGCATTGCCATTGATTCGCAGTGCACGCATTTCTCGCATTCAAATTCAAATTCAAAAAAATATACAAATAAAGACAATTGATTATGTCGCATTTTAGAGTGACTTGCAAGGCTTGATCAATTCGTTACGCATTTGCGGTGGACGTGAATCATTTTCAGTCGACACAAATTCAGACGATCAATAAATCACATGAGGGCGTTATCATGTGGAGGTTTGTCTTTTGATTACACAACGTCCTCATCTGCTATCCTACTGGCTCTTTTTTGGCAGTTGGTGAAAGATGCATTTCTTCTCCTCATTTCCTGCTTTTCTTCGTCACACATTTTTAGCTTTTCCCCTTCTTAGAAGGATCTTTTGCTATCCTACTGCTTGCATTTGTTGTTGTCCTGCCAAATCATCGGCCTTCTTCATTTTTTTTTTCCCCTTCTTTTGAGCAAGGGCTAACCCGATAGAGTGTGAAAGCCTCGACGTCTACATCAGTGCGTGTAATGTGGACGGATCAGTGGAACCCCCGGAATACTTAGAAGCAGCGGGACTTGCTCACAACTTGTTCCTTAGTCGATGTTCCTTTCTTTTTTATTTTCATTCTTGTATCTGCCGATCGTCAGCCAAGGGTTGCCGACCTATTTCTTCGTCTTCCATTGGAGGGAGGCAACTGCTATAATGAAAAAAGGCTATAAGCGGGTTTTGCGGCCAACGTCGACTGCCGCGAAATGGAGTTAACGGTGTGAATAACGGGCTACTGATGAAAGCAACTGATGTATACGACTAAGCTTGTATACGACTTGCAAGAGGAACGGGGAATAGAGGCTATCTGTTATACGAAACGGGGCTAACCAGAATAATCAGTTGGTGATATACATTCGCCATTTGGGCGCCTCCTCCGCCATCCAACCTCCCCTTTGTAACTCGATACACCAGTTCTACATGCGCTCACAATCAATAATGCAACTATCCTCTTTCTTTTTTTCGCTCGTCAAACTGATGTAATAATGGCAATGGAAGTCAGGCTTTTGGAAATCAAGAGAGACACACAATGTGAGCACGGGACCCATTGAAAAGACAAAAGGAAATAAGAGAACTGTTGGGTATAGGCGGTGATTTACAGAGATGTCGCAGATGTATACTGTGTTTCGTGAATTAGCATTAGTAGTGAAGAAAACGGAGGCGCATGAATGGTAAACGATTTAGAGCCACAACGACCTTTCTTTTTGTTTAAACTCGTACAGCGACACGCGACACTTAAACACGCCAACGTAAAGTTACGTAACGGCACTCTTTTTTTTTATTCCACGTCGGGAACTTTTCACCGAACGATGTTTGTTTCGATAGGATTGTGGAGCATATAGATTAGATAGATAGATGCAAGCATTTTCGTTTGATGTAAAGACTTTTAATAACCACTGAAGCTGGTGCATCGAAGTGCTTTGTCTGTCTGTGAAGAAGAAGGGAAAGCGGAAAGATGTATAGACAACGTATCAATCGCGGGTATTGTCTACGTGACGCAAGAATTTCCAGAAGCAGCCGTAAAGCTTCTCGATGCCCGAATCTATCCGTCATGTTCGTTTGATTTATTCTTGACGTGTGTTGTTTGGTAACAAGGCTAGCACTTCATATTTTAAACGTCCCGAAAATTGGTGAAACTGCAATTCAACTACAGACTCATTAGGATCTTGTCCTACTGCAGCGGATGATGAAAGTGCACGCGTGATTTGCATGAACGGAGGTAATTTCCAGTGGCATATCGAAATGGGGCCGTCCGTTTGATTTAGGTACCATTTGCGTAACTATCATGCGTCATTTCTCACGGTGCTACTATCGTTTGAGCTCGTTAAACTACGGGATATGATCAAAGTTGGGCTCATCAGACGTTTGCAAATAATTCACAAGAGCAATTTCATGTCTCAAAAAGAAAAGGATGGCAACTAGCCGGTTGTTTACGCATGTTTTATCTCGTGATCAAAACTCAAAAGAAAAACGTTGTGTGGGCCAGTCATATTTCTGTTGTTTCAATTACACTGCCTTGAGGGATACATCGAGCGTACTAGTTCCATCTCGCTTTTGACTGAAATAATGCTCCAACTCGACCGTTTGTTGTTGCGTTTTTCTGTTTGTTTGTTTGGTTAGAATGTTGTGACGTTTATAAGGGCTCAGATCGTTCTGAACATTCCCTTGTTAATATTTGGGGCTTTATTTTAATGACTTCTCTTTCGTCTAGTTTTGTTTAAGGCAGCTAGGCTTCAAAACGAGCTTTTCTTTTCCGTTTACCAATGAGCAACTCACAGAATAGCGAAGGCTTTCCATGCTCACCACGAATGAAAAGCACAGAAACATCTGCATTAGTTGTCCTTGGCCACGGTTTTTTTTTTCAGAGATGATTGAATACCTTTTGAAACACAATTATGGGTGAGATGCTTTTTCCTTAAAAAGTTGACACCATACACTCCGTAGAATGAATGTGTACGTGTTTCTGACGTAGACTCTGCCCGTCTAGACGACGGGGTCGTTTAACATCAATAGTTTGTTGTAATGACCTTACAAAACAAATGTTTTTTGTTTTTTTTTCAATGAAACGCCAGCGCATGCTTGGAGAATGTACCAAGTGTCTGACTAGAAGTTGTGCATTTCTCACCTACGCAACGGCGGAGGCAGATGTAGATTCCACGAATCTAAGTGTTCCCGCGTGAGTATCTAGCTCTCTCGCTTGTACACGTCTAGAACACAGTCTGCGCTTTTGATAAGAAATGAGACACTGGCAATGCGGCGGTGCACTGCGGGACTGGGAAGCTCACATTATAGATAAAACGTCTGCATATGAGTACGTGCACAGGGATCAAGACATCAAAAGCCGGATTGTGAAGCAAAGGACATTCCATTTTCGAAAAAATGAAGCTCTAAAATATAAGGCTATTATAGCAAACTTGGGCTTTCTAGCGAGTCGATCCCGGATATGACACATGTCGACATGGTTATTGTGTATCAGAGTTTATGCCGTAGATTGCTGCGTAAAACGGCGTGCGTGGGACCCCAGGCTATTCACATTCCAATGTCTTTTCATTATAAAATTTAAGTAAAAGAAGAAATAATGATCCGTACGATGTGACCGTAAAGTCGTACGGAAGCGTAGGCAGGCCGGCTACTGCCATAGCCGTACATTATTTAGATTAATGATAATATCAAAGTTGTGTTTGCGCATGACGGAGAGATAGTTCCAACTTTCATCCCCTCGAGAGCTTCAGTGAGTGAGCAACGGAACAAAAAGCATGGAGAAAAATCTCCATCATCAGGTACGATATGAGTTAAAAGTTTAAAAGTGGCTAGAAGAAAAGGGGAGATGTGCGTAAGGGATAAGCTGTAAGTTAGATCAACTCGTTGAGGAAAAAAAAAAGGAAAATTTGGATAGGAATAGAAATCGCTATTTAATTGGAAGGATTCATTGCATTTGCTCTCCGGTACAAAAATCTAACAGGGAGGCGAAAAAAAAGGAAAGCAACGCCGTGCATACAAAGGGAGTTCTACGGTCTTTGACTTGGGATGAGGCTAGAAATGGGGAATAACTCAGCCAATGTAAAAACAGAAGGAAAAATGCAAATAGATCAAACTATTGAAAAAATGGTGCCAACTGCAATATATTTAGTTAAATATAATGGAAGAAACATTTAGTAGATTCAATACCACAGCACGATAAACTTGAATCATCGACGCACAACTCCAATCCTTCCTTCGCTCTAATCAAGGTCTTCAGTCGATCTGCATTTGTTTCGTTTCTAAGTAGTTGTTCATGTTCTTTTCGTGAAAAAGCGACACATAAAAAAAAGGAGTGACAACCATCAATCTAGCCAATCGATGACTCCGCATACCTCGTGAAAGAATCCCGAAAAAGATGAAAGAAAGAATGCGATATGTAGAAAATGGCATTGTGCGGAACGGATACTTGTATATATCGAAAACTTGGCCAGACAGATAGCAAGATAATTACGATGTCTCACGGCGCACAGGGCCGCTTCACTTACTTTTTTTTTTTGCTATTATATCCTGCTCCCACGTGTGCCTTTCTCTGATCTGTATATATTCCCCACATCCTAGGTATGCCATCCATTATACGCTGGATTGCATTATATTCCACTAGATAATTAGGTGCTGTGATACGAGATATTTTACCAGACACAATGCGGTTCATCGTGCGTCTTCAGTTCTATCGTTATGTAAGCACCATCGGTAATGCGATATTTCACGTGCAATACAAATGTATCTGTGATACTGGCTATCCTACGTGTGGTATTCCATAGTTTCGTTCATACTTTGTTTCCCTATCATCCGTTAAATGATTGACCTAATGGGCAGAATCGTTTATGAGATTGTTGTACACAACACTGGGAACAAACCACGTGAAAACATATTGACGTTTGTTTCACGTGAACGGACATTGCCCAGCAGCCACACAGATGCTATTACTTCTGGTCAACGTCACGTGTTCTCTGTTGATTGAACACAAAGTTTCCTACCCACAGTTGTCCTAGCGTACGCACCCGGTTAAACAGATGCATGCAAACACAAATCGTAGAATTGCTAGAGACGGTTACGATGAACTGGAAGCGAGGGGATATAATGAATACAACAACACCGAAAGACATAAATTTTTCGATGTGCGCCCTGTTTGTAATCGTCCAAGTCCACCGATCAACTTCAAACAGAGACAATAACGGTAAGTCACTGGCCTCTGCTCGCCGATGGACCTCATCGGGTCAAAGGATTAACTCTGTGAGTACGCAAGTTCTGAACTTAAACAGAGTTGGACAGCGTGATTGTACAGTGTATACTGTACGTGAATACATAATTTGTCTCTATAACTCTTCGTCTGTTCGATTATTCTTTTTTTTCGGAGAGCTTTACCAACGTTGCATAGATATTCTGCCCCTGGATGAATTAAATCCACATCATTAACCAGGCTATGACTATTGATTCTGTTTATCTTCAACATCGACGTGTGGATCAAGCGGAAAATATACATGTAAGTATGGATTAAACACAAATGAAAAATGATTAAATAGTCTAGTAAAGTGATTGAATAGTCGAGTAAAGTTTCCCCGTTTCGGAGAAGTGCTCGGCACTGCCTCTATTTGCAGTAATGAATGCCACACAGAATTTCGTTCGGATTCGTCCTTTTGATGTTGTTCTTTCTGTTTCCCAGGAGTGTCGCTCGACGGTGTACCAGACAAACTAGTTTGGGCACAGCAAAGATTTGATAGTGTCAGAAGGGAATGATGCAACCTTTGTAAACACGTGAGGCTTGGAAAACTTACACTTTGCTTCGTTGACTGCTGGTTTATTTTGTTAGCTAGCATTTTAGAAGAGACGCCATCGATGTAGTTGTACTTTTGGCTCCCTTTGCGGAAGCGCAGATGTGATTTTGTTGGGCGGTTGCTACTGCAAGCAAATGCAACAAGGACCAATTTCAATTATGATTTTACACGGCTTTGACCTGCGTGTTATCGAGTTGATGTTTAATTCATTTACACTCGGACTATAGGAATCGAAATGAAAGAGATAATGATGGCGGATGTTAAATTTGTATGCTAAGCGATGAATTGGAAAGATATAGATCTCTTAGCATAATGGTACTTAAAAAAATATAACGATATCTTTAAATCTTGGTGTTAATATTTTCTTCAACGTTCATGTCTTTAAGACTGAGGTTGAAAATACCGAGTCCGAAATGTAACTTGCTGCTGCTGAGTTATTGATTTATTTCTTTTATATTATTTTCGCACCACTAATTTGATTTATTTCGACTTCCTCGAGTGCCACCAGCTGTTTCCTTCATTGAGTTTGCCTTGCCTACAGACTTCTGATAGGTATACGACGTACGGTTCCGCCAGAGCGTCCAACGCGTCACAGAGCGCCAGCCGATCAACTTTTTCGGATGAAAAAAAGAAGAGAAAGAAAAAAAAAAATAAAATAAAATAAAGCAGCCAAAAAGAAATTCAGTGGAGCGAAGAAGCCAGCTCATAAGTTTTTGGTCTGGTTTCCTACAAGTATCATAATAAACCACGTTGCCTCAAAACTCGTATTCTTGCGCCGGCCTTACAGATCCTTCTATATGCTATCTACTTTCTCATCTGGTGGTGGCCTTAGCATTTCAAAGAGTGAAAAAAAAAAAATAGCCTAGCAGCATTACTTTCGTAATACAGTTGAGATATACGAACGTAAACAAGTGGAGGCCTGGTGGTTTATTTCCAGCAAAAATTGGCTTTTGCTGCCGGGAAAGACGGTTGCCACGACAAAGCGAAAACCTGCTCAAGTCAATCGATGTAGAACCAGGTCCACGTAGGTTTACAAACAAATAAACACAAGCAAAATGTCATTGGAAAAAAAAAACAGTCAATTGATTAAAGGAAACTGGTTATTTTCATTTTTCTTGACGAAATATCAGTCAAGTTTTCCATGCGAGTGGAGTATATCGCTGAACGGTATTAACAATTGACTTGCATGAACAATTTTCGTTTGGCTTTTTTCTGTAATGGATGCGTCGTCTTCATTTCATGTCATTTCCATGTCAATTATTCATCGCGATCGCATGTTTGAAAAGAATGCATTTTTGTGAAACTTGGCGGGTACCAGTTTATAGCATTATGTATATGCACACTTTGAAAGCACACAAATTGATTGATGCGCATAATCGAAAGGGAATAATAACCTGCTTAAAAAGGCAGCATTTTCCGCAAACATGATTTGATTTGGATTGATAGGCAAGCCATTTACAAGAAAGGAGTAGACAGAATACAAATATTTAAGACAGCGAAAAAGACCTTGTCATTCCTCTTTGTCCCGGATCAATAGTTTGTATTTCAATACGACAAATGGAGTGGAACAAATGAAAAGGACACCACCTATATTTCTTTTCTTTTGGGATTTGAAAGGATGAGAAAAAAACAACCCCTAACGGAATAAGGAAAACGATGTAAATTGCCAAGGAAACACGGCAAAACACGACAAAACGCAATAGCAAACAATAAGAACGATTCGCCAGATTTAACAAGTCTAGATGTTTGAGTTTTCAGCGTTTAAGTATAGAAAGAATCTCAGAACAGAAAACAGTTCTTATCGCCCCAATCTCCCCCTAAAAATTAGAAATATCTCCACCAAACCCTGCCGTTTTGTTATTCAACGAAGGACGACCAGTGAAATCGAAAGAAAAGAGACCAACTGGAGGCTGTACGTTCGGAGATGGGGGAGCGGCTTGTACTGCGGATGCCCGTCTTGATCGAAACCCAAACTGCTGTTGGAAATCCCACGACTCGTTTTCTCCCTTGTAGATAAAACTCTCGGTCCCAAAAAAGGGGAAAAAAAGTTTGAATTTTGGAAAGGAGAAGAAATGGGTGACATCTACGATGTGTTGTGCGCGCTGGCAAAACTTTATATTTAGAGTGACGCCCGTCATCAGCGCGATCAATTACATAGACGACAGGATGATAGATATAACAAAATCTTGATTCATTTGATTACTTTCTCTTTCTGTGTCGGTTATCCACGCACGCTATCGAATAATACGCATCTTAAGGAGTTTATAGATTAGAAAAAAAAATAGGAGATGGGGCTCCATCCTTGTTATCTATCTATACGTATCGCCCTTGTGTATAGAGCCTCATTAAGCGAGAAGAAGGAGAGCTAAAGAGAAACTAGAAGGAAGAGCCCATTCATTCGGCATCAGTGCGTTCGTGTGTATGAATTATGTAAGGCAGCGCTCAAAGACGGAGGCGTCACAAACTTCAAAAAGCAAACACACACAGTGATTGTATACGGTCTGTGGCTTTCTCCTTCTTCCATTTTTTTTTTTAACAGAGTCTCAAAAGATTTTCCTTCACGGTATAGTAGTTATATAATAGACTGACGAATTCTTCCATTCCGCCTGGTGTTTCAATCGCTCATTATCGTCGGATAACGCGGACAAGAAATAAGGATCGCTGAATGCACGCAGGGCACAATTAAAACAAATAAAATCGGCATGAATGGATTGATGGGGACAATGAGCGAAAGGCGGTCGTCTAATGAGTTGCAACGCCCATGCGATCCTCAACTGACGATGCCGTGAAACTCAACAGCGCATAAACTTTTGGTCAAAGGAAGCGGATGGCAGGGTTGACTAGATGACAATTTTCCAAATCAATCCCAATCACAAGGCAACGGAGCTCACATAGAGTTACACGCGTAGAAGCTCGCACAAGTTCTTTTTGCTATACTGTCTCTGCTTTGTCAATTTCTCGCCAGCGATGTTCTACGTATAGTTTTGCTTTTGAGCTCTACCCGTTGGCATAGACCATCCGGGTTGTCGTAATTGTGACTCGTTCCCCAAGTCTCAAATTCGCTTAAAATCAGTCTACTAGAGCTTGGCAGCATCGAGGATATGTGTGCTAAATAGCATCCACATTGCGCATTAAAGCTGCACACATGAAACAAATGATGCCCTTTTCTTCAGACTTCAACGTCCATTAGTCTCTTCGATGTATCAAAGATCTGGCGTTCCCACACGTCCAGCCTTACGGTTAATCGGACGTAGCTACTTCATTAGCAATAGTTGAAATTACAAGTTCGAAGTGGACATCTTGAGCTGTGTGGATTGTCAAAAAGACTTCGTCCCATAAAGAAACGGGATAAGAAAAGCAAAATGTGCGTTTCCCCGGCAATGATCACGATGTCTTGATGCCATACAAACAGATCAGATCCGAAAAAGGAATTCACGCAAGAACCAGCATTCAGTTTCTACAGAAAATCGATGTGCCACCAACATAAGCATTATCCCGTTTGTGGTATAGGCAGCATATGCTGACCGACGTAGTTTATTTGCAGCGCTGCACAAGCTTATCAACTTCACATCGCACTCAACGACCCTTAGATTTTCAACATCTACGGCGTTACTATAACCAACGACTGCAATGCTCCGTCTCTATTTCTATCGTTACACAATCGTTTTAAGCCCAGACACTATAACCCTCATCGGATTATCAAGGACTCGCAATAAAAAAAAAAGCAAGCAAACTGTGATTGGAACCGATAAAACCACAAAAGTCCCGAAACTCGGGAGAACCCTTTTAGCCATTTAAGGGACTTCGTTTACGACTGATGATCTATTGGAATGGACGTATCTATGCATAGCTTAAAAGATATAGGTTATACTTTATATGTGTTGCATGTACGTGCATCCTGTAAATAGAGTGAGAATAGAGTTCTTTAGAGAAAGAAAATGCAAAGAGCTGTACCCACTACGTATAACATGATGGCCCAGTCCAACAACAATAAAGAGATGTTGGACTGGTCAAAGCAACGTGGATGTGGTATACGGCGGATGTGTGGCATAAAAGGCTATTCAATCAGATAGATGGGATGGAACGAGCAATGCGGGTTTCTATACGCGTTCCATGGCTCGTGATTGAATGCCCGTCTTGGTACTCGACGTGGTACTATACGACGTATTTATTTACACTTTTGCTACAAAAGAGAGAGAGAAAAAAAAAAGAGTTCTATTCATAATTCATAGTCTATCTATGTATGTCATATTGAATGTAATAAAATGGATAACATGAGCGTCGAAAAGAAATCCTATGGCCGCCACAAAAACAGGCAAGAAGAGTAGCTCAAGTTCTTCAGACGGGTAAGTGTGTTTTTTTTATACTGTACGACGTACGAAGTAAAGTAGAGAATTTACATTTGGGGGGGAAGGGGAATGAGGAGGAAGAAACATGTTCGGCTACATGTGCTCATCATTTTCTTGTTATTGTACAACGAGGAGTTGCGTGAAAACACGGCGACATTTTAGTGGTAAATCGGGTGGATTTAGAAACGTTGGCCATTTGTCCTGTCCCCGGCTTATTGCAAGTCCTCTAGGAATATATATAAAAGAGAAGGAGCTGCATCCCTTCATTATGTTGCCTTTCTTTTTATCATGTGTATGATTGCTCCCCCGTCGCCCAGCGACATCCTTTTTATCTGGTTGTATATAAGGTTACATTAAGAGCTTACACACAGATACGTATATGAACAGACTCGTTTGCTCAGACAGCATCTTAATAGCCGACACACCTAAAGTATGTATTAAGATTTAGCTTCAAATATTTTTTGGAGGAGGAAAAAGAACAGTAATTAAGGTTTATGGCTCTATTTGATTATCCAAGTTGCTCTGTACCTTTTGCCATTGTATATTCATTTTAAAAGCGGCAATGAACTCGCGTCCGTGCCTCTTTAGAATTTCATGGCACGCGTTTCAAAACGAAGCCTTCCTCAAAAGGTTTTTGAGGATTCTATGGTAATTTTTAAACAGTTTGTGACATTTCTAGGGTATACGCTTACTCGTTCCAGTGAAACCTTGTATAAGCCCGTATGTGTCAGCCAATTTACCAATAAAAAAATGCTTCGAAAAGTGAAAAGAAAAAAGAAAGGCCTACACACAGTTGAAACAAGTACATAGTCAGTGAACCAGACGTGATGGGAAAGGAAACAAAAAAAAAAAAATGAACTGTCTATTTTTACCATGTTCTCAGTCGAATCGAGTCACCGAGTGAAGACGAACCGTAACAATCCATTCCTTCCTGAGTTTTTTTTTTTTGTTTGTTTGTTTCTCTTTTTGTTTCGTAACGGCTAACAAGCTTAAATACAAGCAATAATATCAAGTGGACTGATGCTTCAACGTCTAATATGGCACAGAAGCAAAAACAGTTTGACCTGCCCATCTTTTTTCACTCCATCCGTCCTAAAAAAAAAAGGAAAGAAACAAATAGCATATTCTAACAGAGCCGATTGGTCTAGACCCTTACTGATTCCAATTTTTTTTTCTTTTGCGTCTGATGAATTCTCAGGAAAAAAAAAGGCCCACCAACAACCCCCCTGGATGTATAAAAACATTCAAAAAAAAAGTAGAAAATAAACAGGGACAAAGAAATAATAAAGATAGATTGACTCGATTCTCTTCTAGCCTTTGACTGACTCGTTGCTATAGATCTTCCTTTTTCTTTTCTTTTAGTGGAGATTTCCCCCTTTTTTTTTATCTGGATTTTTTTTCTGTCTTTCCTTTTTATTTCGCTGGGCTGCTCTTTTTGTACGCATTTTGTTTTTTTGTTTTTTTTTTCTGACAGTCGTGTGCCTTTTTGCATTTGCAAGCCACTGGCAAAATAGGACTGGCTAGAGGAAACAAAAGAATGGATAGGATTTGCTTAAAAAATAAAGAATTGAGGAAGAAATGAAAAGAGAGAAAAAAAAAGGAAATGAACGCAAACACAAATGAAGCTCACCCGCCGGAAGAAGCCCGTTCCGAAGATTCCGCAGTCGGCGGAAGAGGGAGGGTATGGGACAGAAAACATCGAAGGATGGGCTTCCATACGGCTGGATTTGCCGAAGTATTTATTGAGAACTTATTAAAGAAAAATCTACGCGGGGTTAGGAAAGCGGATAGCAAAGGTAATTTACAGCAACCGGAACGAAAATGAAAGAAACAAAACTTTAAAAAAAGAAAAAGAAAACGGAAACAAATCTTGGGGTTTATAAAAAATGTAAAATGTGGAAATGCAAAGAGCCGAAACGAAATTGGAATTTGTATGCGAGAATTAAAAGAGTTGGCGTTGCGACTTCGCCTCGTTCGTACGTAATGAAAACCTCTGCCCTTTTTTGTTTCTCTTTTTTTTTACCTTAGTGCATCTGAATGTCTACCCCAGAACACGTGCACAGCCAATGAAAGGCTATCGTTCATGTACGCCAATACGTGAAACAAAAATAAACACTTTTGGTGGTTGTTATATGATTGAATAAGACTCAAAAACAAGAAGGACAGTCAGGCAATGTACATATTATTTAGATAAACGAGTAGTTTTTATTTGTTGTGACTTACGGTGCGGTAAAGTAGCCAAGACGACGACGAAGAGGTAAAGCGCTTTGCACATAAGCGATGCGAGCTGCTCCATTTTCACAGGCTACCGTGCTAATGCTTCTTCCTTTTTGTTTCTTTTTGGCTTCCTCTTGCTGACGTCGCTGTTCCTCGACGTCCTGACCGAGATGTGACGTTTAGAAGCTTTTCTCCGTTTTATTTTTATTTGAAAAAAAAGGAAGAATTTCGTCTTTCCTTTTTCAGCCTGCAACAAAAAACAGGGAGAACGCATTTATATAAACGGTTGAAATAATCACTTCATCTGGTTTATTTATTGATACATTTTTTAAAAGGCAAAAGTGCTAGTCCGCGCACAAGAAGTGTCTGTATAAAACTCAGCCAATTTTCCTCTTCCACTTTAGCGTTTCTACCCTATGGATGGTATCTTCCTCTGGGGTAACCAAATACCCACCGTTTCCGTTACATTGAGACAGAGACACAGAGCACTCGTTTCTTTCTTGTAAATTCTCCAGAATATTATTTAGAGCACAATAATCCTACTGTGCCTTCATCCGCAAAATAGAAAAAGAAAGGGAAGAAATGGAAAGGAATTTTTTTTTTCTCTTTCACGAATGGCTTCAGACTATTGATCGACGAGACATACGCGTCTATATCGAATAAAATGTTCCAACATTGCATCCTTTCTTTTCCTTTTACACGCTGTTGATTTCGTTTTTCTCATATCAGTTCTTCTTTCATTTTGGTTACCTGTTCTTAATTTACTTGATTACAGAGCACGTAGCCTTTTACCAGGCAAAATGGGGGAAATGACGTCACACGATTTGTTAAGTTTTAAAAAAAAGAAAGGTTAAAGAAAAAAAAAAAATGCGCAAGGAAAGCTAATGGTAGGTCTATAAAAATCTAAAAGCGGGAGTAACTCTCCCTACTGCCATAAGTAATTGAGTGTCTTTTCCTGCCACCGACGTCACAGCCGCAACGGTTTTTTAACCAAATCTTTTAGTCCTACTGCAAATAACATCAGGTCGATAATTAAATCTCGCATTCTCTTCGTCCTCCTCCCCCTCCCATTTTTTTTTTGTGTTCTGCGTGCAACGGGAAAAGGTACACGCACACAACCGAAGAGCGCAAAGTAAATACGTCTCGACGGAAGTGTAAGAACAAACAAAAAGGCGAAGAAAAACTTGTCGTTAACAGGAAATTCAAGCGAAAGGAAGCACACAAAAGACGTCGATAGCGTCTATGCATTGAGACCAAAACACGTGAAAAGTCAAAAATCAAAGATCATTTGGCTTCTACTTTTTTCAAAAATTCAATTCGTGAATTTTGCACAGTAGTCTACACGCATCTATTATTAATAACTAAAGATTCTTCTTTTTTTTTTTTTACGCATTTATTTATTTATTTGTTTATATATTTTTTCTTTTTTTTTCACAGCCAGAAGCGCTGGCTGGATTTACGGCTAGCGCGTTTTCGGCATGAATTATTCAAAGGTGTCACCCTTGCATTTATGTAACGCGCACGGCTATACTTAAAAAAATACACAGACATAGTTGCGTCTTCTATAAAGTACATTTAAATGCCAGCCCCACGTTTATTATGCCAACTGAAAAAGAAAAAAAAGTTTTTTTGCGCTTTCGTCAACTGTTTTTTTTTTATTTTTTTATTTTTTAGACAATTTTCTTCTTCACTTTTCCCACAAATACTAGTGAAGCGGAACTGACGTGCAACCGGGGTAAGATCCGGCAGAAAAGACGCCACGGAATCAATCGATAAACCTCTCCCAGTTGGATCACGCAGTTAGCGGTTTGGCTTGAGGTTTTTTCTTTTTTTTTTTTTTTTAGTTGTGTTACGACACTACTTTCCTCGTTAATTTGTATTTGTTTAACCTTATTCTTTCTTTCTCGCGTGCCCAGTGGCATGTGTCTGATCAAATAATTGGACATTTACGTCGCGTGGCCAAACAAAATGAGTGGGCCACATCACCAACGTCTAGCCTAAAAACGCCGTCAGCTCTGTGTCAATATTTGGACATTTTTAGGTACAATGAAGGTGCACAATTTTTATATAATTCTTGTCCCCGTCTCCTTGATTGCAGCACTTTTCTTTTCGTGACGTTGCAAAGTATGCGAAAATGTGATTTCTGGAAGAGCGAATGGAAGGAATTCAAAGTAATTGGATGGAGCGTACACGCGAAAAGGAAAAGTATGCTGTCAAATTCTGTACGCTTGCATTTCTACAGAAAGCAGCGTAATAGTCGAGACGGAAAAAAGAATGAAAACAAAACAATTCTTTGCATGTATAACAGCGTCCGGATCGATACGGCAGTGCCAATCCCGAAAACTCGTATCGGGCGTCTTTAATCGTGTTTACATTCGTCAATAAAGTGTTGTCTTCAATAGTAGGCAAAGAAACATCGATAACACGATAAAAAAAAATTATGAAAACAAAAATGCATTCATGCTTCAAAAAAGAACTTGTTTGTTGCGGATTATTTTCGGTAGCTGTTCAGAAACGTGAAACCTAGTTACGTGATCTTAAGGATCAAGCATCATACAATGTCCTAAATAGTGTAGCCAAACAATCTTTAATAAAAACACACACACACATTTACAACTATACGTACGCAATATTGAGGAAAATTCTTTTTCCAGGGCAACAAGAGGCTAATCAACTCAGCGAATAATATAGCGTCAAGCGAGGGGCTGTGTTATGGCATAGCGGTTCAATTGAGTATAACAAGTCGTAGGTGGATATATAAGGGGGTGCGTTTGTTACTCGCTTTCGGGAATCGATGGTCCGACGCCCTTTGTGAATAGGTCCCGTCTCTGTGGGCGTTATATATATATATATATAGAGAGTTAGTTATACCGAGAAACGAGGGGACCCTCCTTCCCACTTGCAAACTATCACTCGGTTACATCTCTATGGCTTTAAATAAAAGCGAAGGGCCTTCGTGATAAAGGAAACTGTGGAAAGGTTTGCCCGATAGTAACGGTTCATTGTGTCCATCGTTTATAAAAATGAGGGGCATGAGTGTCTACTCTAATATCGGCATTACATATATAGCCTTTGAAAGAGCGTCTTGTTCGCGTTTTGATCTAATTGATTGTGAATCGTATACGTACCATAGATAATGTGTGTCTGGAACTCTACTTTTTTTTTTGGGGGGGGGGCTCTTTGTCGTCTATATCCCTTCAACAACAGACGGTCGTGTTAAACTACAGGACTCGAACGTGGAAAAAGAAAACTGTTGATTCACGCGCAACCTTAAGCCAGTCGCGGTCTCACGGTACTCTTTAGATGTATATCTAGTCTCCCGATCTTTTTTATACTTCATAAATATATAGGAAAAGACAGGATATGAGTCGAGCCTGTGATTTATCTAGCCAAAAAGTTTTTTTTTCTTTTTCTTTATCTGTTATCCAATATATCCGTAGGGTACGGCAGACGCCAATCAATCGAAAGAAGAAGTTTTAAAAAATGGGGGGGGGGGGGGGGGGGGGAGGGAGATAAGATATAGAATGTTACAGGACGTATTGATCTCACCTTTTCGGTTCGGTTGTCAATGTTCCGACAGGAACTCGCAGAATTTGCTTATTTTCTTTTTTATTTCAAACTGTCTCTACCGTGCACTTGCCACCATCGAGTCTTTCCTACTTCTAAACCCTAGAACGTTCCAACTGTTTCTTTTCTTCCAGACGAACTGGGTCAATTCGGCGAAACGTAATACTAGGCTCTGCTGCATGGGGTGTCTCGGGCTTTACGAAAAGGTCAGAGATGTCAAATACCCGAACGTCACTACGTTTACACTAAATTTAGAATTTTGCTCTTTCGCCTAGCCCCGAGAATGTCAGCATGAGAAAAAAACAAGCGTTCCATTTTCTTTTTCGTTTTGAAAACTGAAGTGAAAACGGCCAAATTCCCAACGGCTGTATGTGATTGCTCGTTTGTTTTCCTTTTCTTTTTTTTTTGTCCCCTTTTTTTTTTAGGTGTTCACTTTCCGTCCGAGATGTCGGACTGTTGTTGATGTAATTGGAAAACCGTTTTTCGCGGTAGAGCAGTACCGGCTGCTCTGTGTCCGAAAAAGACAGCGGGACGAAGGGTCTTCCTAGGAGGTTATTACAACACGGACTCAAAGCGCTTTAGAGTGCGCGAATACTTATATAAATATTCCTTAAAAAAAAAGGGGAGTAAAAAGCCAAATGCTTGTTCAGGATCACGTAGAAAATAAGGACGTGAATTTTGTTTTCTACTGCCGACAGCGACGCCAGGTGCGAGATGTTGCACGGCTGGCCATCATCGATTCATGCGCCTGCTGTTGCTGATGTCCAAACACACTCAGACACACGCACACACACACACACACACAACACACACTCACACACATTTAAAAGACGGGTGAACTTTATACGGTGGGGAGTCCAACGCTATTATTTTTCTTCCAATCAGCTGCAAGTCAGTGCATGATGGGGGGAGGGGAGGTGAGACGTTATTCTTACTTTTCTTTCTAGGAATGTTAACTTTTATTCTCGCCTATTGTTTTTAATAGTTGCTGCCCTAGTATTTCTGAAGCAATTTGGGAGTCCTCTGAAGTTGTTTGTCCGCTAGCAAGCAGCCAAAGCAAATGGAATAACACTCGACTCGACTGCAAGTGAGAAAAATAGCGTGAAACAAGAAAAATCATCAAAACAAAAGCACCTTTGGGAACTGCATTCCCTACATGTGAAAACGACCAGCTGACGCGAAGGATTCTGAGACCATCCAGCGATCATCGGCAAGAGTAAAAGCCAAAAACGATCGCAGTTGAAACGAAAAATATTGTTTCCTTCGGAACAACCAACAAAATTCTGAAGGGACTTTTCGAGATGATGAAAGAGGCGGTAATTAAACATATGCGGCAAGGTGAGAAAAAGACAAACGTGATTTGACGTTTAGAAAACGGCCACCAATGCAAAATGAAAACTCGAGATTGAGTTATGACTTTGAAGCGCGTCGCTCCGTCGAAATTAATACAGCCGTCTTGACGTCTAACACAGACAAACGATCCTCTTCTTTTCTCTTTTCTTTAACTAGAAGATATGAAAGAAAAAAAAAATCAAGTCTCGCTCTCTTGAGCTCTGTCAAAGCAAGCGGTGGCAGTTGAAACTATCTTTTCTTTTTAAAATAGGAGAAAAAAAAAAAAAGCTCCACCGGAGTTTTTGATGATCCTGGAACAATAGTGAAGCAGTGATCCCTGGATGGATGATGGATGATTTTCAATCTAATAGTTAACAACACACACCAGTAGCACTATGTTTTTTTTTTTTGTTTTAACTGTTCACACTTTGTAGTTATTAACGTTGAGGTCGTTAACTTGCGGCGAACAGTTGATAAAAAATAATTGAAACGAATTATTATATTAATTTTTTTTTTTTCAATCGAAAACTGTTCGTTTGAATGCTAGAAAACGAAAGATCCCACACCGGCCGGGTGTTGTGGTTTCTTTATCCGGGACCGTTCGCTATCCGCAGAGGAGCGGAGAGAACTGGCCGGGTTCGGTTCTCGATCTGCTGCTGCTATAGAGAAAACTGTAGCACCACCAAGCCCGTCTAGCAGGCAGCAGCTGACGGACAGATCCTCCTCCTCCTTTTTCCCGTCGAGTTGTGTGTGTCAGATGAGAGTTGGGTGGCAGTGGGATGATGACGGTAGGATGTGGCGGGTGGAAAGAGGAGGAGCCCGCGTGTATCTACACGCACGCACACACGGGACGAATCGATGCCGCACCCGAGTTCCTCTCCCACCCGTTTTACCAGGATCTCCTTTATACCTCTCCTTCCTTCCTTCCTTCCTTCCTTTATCCCTTCGCCCTTCCTTCATCAGTGGCGGGTATAGAAGCAGAAGCATCGACCACCATCATCATGTGCCTGCCGTAGTAGCAAGAACGGCCGACGTTGGTGGTTGACGAGGCGACGGCAGCGCCTGCACATTTTGCGGTCGCCTTCTGCTTTCAGCCGCCGTGATGTTGTGCCGATCCTTAGCTTATCCACCTTCTATGTTGACCAGTATTCAGTTAAGAGGCTCCGTAAGGGTTTCGTTTGCTCTCTTGTCGAGTGTTGCGCATGTGTCACTCCCATTATCCGACACACCCGTTTCTTGTTGAAGACAACGAGACACTTTGAATTTCATGATTTTATCCTTATTAAAGATTTCATTATTTTTCATTTGCCTTAGTATACAGCGATCAACATTTGGAGAAAAAGCGGGAAATATTTACGAACAGCCAAACAGATGGGAAAGAGGGAATTTACTACATTTCATTGTTGTTTATGTGTGACGGAATTCTTGCATACGAGCTACGAACTTATCAAGAAATACAAAATAGTGTGACATGTTTATTCAAGACGGCCACAAAAGATTGGACAATGAGAAGAAGCCTTTTCTGCATGCGATCGCACAGAAAGCAAGAATAGAATGTAAAGATGAATCGCTAGATCTAGCACAGGCACACAATGCACCACATTTGTAACTTCACTTTGATCGAGTTATTGATCTCTTTCTTTCAAATTACACACACGAAATTCATCTCGATTCTTCGAATAAAAAATAGGCTGTTGCCTTAATGGATTACGTCATAAACGAGCAACGAACAACATTTCTCGTACGTGCCTAATAAACGGTGAGTAGTATTGATTGTTCGTGTGCGTATAGCCGTCGTTTCTTTGAGGCTCTGGATTTCGCAGTACCACTGAATCCTTGTGTTTCTGCGAATTATTATCATACCCGAGTTGAATACAACCCCTTAAGATTTACCGTAAGCATTCATGCTGGTGACCTAGCTGTTGTTGGGCTGCTGCCCAGGACGTTCTCGCTCGGCCTCACTAGGCGTTAGCGAAATATTGCGTGGAAACCGAGAGTTTTATATCAGAGCAGCTAAACGAGAATAATGGTAATGAAATATCATGTATAATAAAATAGACAAAAAGAAAATATGTTTTCAAGTGTGTACGCCTGGATGCATCCGGATAGTTTAGTGGCACGCACACCCAATACAAATGCTAGTACATATATATGTATATATACATATACATATGGCACGTTACCGGCTTTTGTGTAATATTGTTTGTGCGTAGACCCGGAGATAAGAGATAGAACAATTGAACGTTCCCATTTCTATTTGCATCCGTTTTCAAGTGTTTTGATTTTTTATTCCTTTCTGTTCTATATACCAGTTCAGCTTGTGCAGAACAAAAGAACGGGCAAAAAGAGGAAAGCAAAAGAGTCTTATATTGCTTTTTTTCCCCTCTTACTATGGTGCTCTTGATCCGTCAATATACTGAACACACACACATGTACATGCATGCCTGGTAGAAATATATATTATATATAGCCATCTTGGGAGAAAAGCGAGAGATTGTTTAGGAATAAAGAAACAGTTGACGATTTTTTATTCTTTCCCCTCCGATTCTTTATTTACCCTGTCGAAGTTTCGGTGTTATTATTTTTGTTTTTCTCGTGTATAAATATTGGTCGTCTTTTCTTTGCGTTTTATGCTCATATTTTGGATGCGCCATACAGAACTGGGAAAAGCTGTATATGCAAAAAAAAAAAACCTAGCGATTGTTTACTGTCCTCCAAAATTGTGAGACCATAAAACCTGATGGTTCTTACTCTTATTTCGCTTCTTTATTCCTTACTTCTCTTATTTCCATTCGATAAAATTCGCGGTAATACTTGGATTACCCCTTTTGTTTTTCTGCTGGCTACTACAGACAAGTCGGATGAAATGCATATGTTTCCTGTTGTTATCGAGTGTTCGGTTGAAGAAAGTCCGCGAAAAAAAAAAAACTTGGACTCAAAGTCACGAATCCCAAGAAAAAGAAAAGAAAAACGGAAATAAGGACCGACGTCGGGAATCGTAATGGCGAACCAACACGGACCGCTGACTTTATTCAGACTATTTTTTTTTTTGTTAGTGTATACGCTCAGTGTTCTTTTGCACGAAGCAAAAGGCAAGTGAAAGTCGCAGTTCCTTACACCGAAACCCCTTTGCCCTTGTCACTGACTCTCTCTTTCGTGCCCTCCTCTCTCACTTTCCCTTGATTACAAGTTACGCCCTTCGCCCTGCCCGCCTGTCTTGCCTCTTATGTTACGCTACGTTACTGTATCTAAGGGTAGTATGTGTACATAGAGAGCGCTAGCTGCCGCTGGCCCTACTTCACCTGGAAGAAGAAAAATCAAATAAATACGAAGAAAAGGAAGAAAAAATTGGAAAGAAAGGAACGTCGCCGTGTGCTCCCTTTTTTTTCGTGATTGGCATTCTGCTCGCGTGCACCGTGCAGCCATATAACTGTGACATGGGGCTGAAATGGGGGATGAGCATAGAGGGACTAACGTCAATCTGCTCCCCCCCCCCCCCCCCCCCCTTGCTGACTCTCTGGCCCTCTGGTCTGTGCACTACCTAATTCTCCAATTCGTTTCGCTTGACCCTAAATGTACTGACTACTACGTGGCGTTCGTTCGTTTGATGAACTCAATGGAAATGAACCGTTTCGTTCCAACCGACCGTCTCCAAATCGACTTGCAATTTCTTTTCCTCTTTTTTTTTTCTCTCTTTTTGATTTTCTAATCATGTTGAGAAAATTTCAAAGTTCTTGATCATATGGGGAAGAACGTGATTGCTGGTCGCAGTCAATCACTGCCCGTCTATGCAAATGGGGGGTTTGCTTAATATCGGCGGCAATTACAAAAGATTGCAAAATATCCGGAGCGGCTGTTTTTCATCACTTTAATGACAAGCCTTTCAAAACATAATCTACAGACTTCTTGAAGCAGTATCCATTGTTGCCCAGGGAGGGCCTCCTATTTAAGCATCGCATAGGCTAGGGGGGGGGGGTGTTATGTAACGATAGCGCCACGCGCTGTTTGGTCACATGACAAATGGTTATTTTTCTCTGAGCTAGAAAGTTTTCACTACACCCAAAAATCTTCCCTTGGTTTGATATATTTTTCAAAATTTTTTTTATCCCCTTTTTTTCTGTCTTTTTCAAGTTCTTAGGTTGCGCTTATGATCCGCTCTCTAGTCAAATCTTGTGATCTATAGTGTTTGCTAGAGATTTTGACACGAACGAATGGAAGAGCTTGCAAAGAAGAATGACGACCGTTGACTTCAAATATTATGGTCATCCATATTGAAGCTAACCAAAGAGTTGCTGCTGCTGTCCCGCCGGATACTGCCGCCTCATCAACTCTAATACCCTGAATTTCAACTATTGGAAATAACGTTCGTCCCTCGTCTTATACGGCCATTAAGCGTCTTCGGGAATTGTCTGGAGTAATAAACGACGACGTTTCCAAATGACGAAAAGAATTTGCTTTCAGCATGGACGCCCTTGTTTCCATGTATTAATCTAGAGGTAAATAACTGAATCCAGCGCGACCATGTAGTTGCACAAATTTTATTCCATCGTCCTTTCAGGAGACTTGTCAGATATTTTCGTATCGCTTTCCTTGCCTTTTCCAGCTTGAGGCTCAAACTTAAAATTTGCTTCCACCTTTTCGACAAACGTTTCATGCATAGTATCATACCCCTACGTTCGAAATGTTGCGTAATCAAAGAGTCCATAATCAGGGTTTTTGTTGGTGGCAGACCATGCATATCACTTGCGGTTCAGAATCTAATAAAGGTTTCAAAGAGGTGGGCCTTCGTTGATTTATTTGTGGAGAAAAATATGCCTATCGTCAATTTGAGACTATACCATAAGCCCTGCTTGTCGTCTTTCCGTCAATGAATGCTCTAAAACTACTGGCTAGCCAGATCTTGAGAAAGGAAAGTTCTTTAAGATATAGACTGAATCATACCGCGATCCTACAATTCCCCTGACCTATACAAAAGCTCACCAGCGTTCATTATTTTCCATCCTTTTTTCTTTCTTAACTCATTGTTCAGCATTTTTTCGTCGCTTTATCCCGTATCAATAAGAGACTTTCCTACGAGGAAACGACAACAAAGGAAGCAGTAGATAGTGTGTATCTAGAAAAGGGAAAAAAAAACAAACAAACAAACAATAGCTTTGCTCTTGCATTTGTTGGTACGAAATGCAAAGCAACGACTGCGGGGTATGTACATATACTACACATCCTATAGAATATCTATAATTTCATAGCCCCTCCAAATGCATAAAAGCCCGTGTGTGGTAGACATATCTGCGATAAATTTAGACGTCTGTCTTGTTACACGGGTGACGTATTTTCTTCTCTCCATCATTCCTCGCTGCAACTTCTTTATTTTATTTTATTTTTTTTGTTTGTTTGTTTCGTTGTTGTTGTTGTTTCAAGCCTGGTGGAACCCTCGGTTTCACCGCTCCGATGCTCCGGTCTCGGAAGAGCAAAGAAGAAAGCCCGTATAGATATATCCTTGGCAATGGTCTTCTGGCACAGGCATAGATATATACTGAGACACACGAAACAGAAAGATAATACATCTTGCACGCCTACGCTTCAATTCGCCAGAGTGGAGACGATTGCCGTACGTGCCTATGCACAACGGCAGGTTCCATAATAGCGAAATATTGGGAAACGGGCGTGTGGACCGCAAAAACATTGATTGCGTGCAGTTCTTTATTAAAATAGTTGAAGCGGACTCATTCTTATTGGAAATGTTCATGACATTTATGTTGAATGACGTTTGATTAAAGGGACGCGCTTGAGTTTCTTGCGTATATCTTGATGCAAAATGATCGTCTACATCATTTGTGATCCAATTTAGAACCTTGTTATGCATGACGCTTGGTTAAGAATCTAAGGGCAACGGGTTGATATCCGCTCCGATAGGCTACCAACCAAGACGTTTGTGAAGCTAAATCTATCTATATCTATCTAGCTAAGTGAGTGCTGAAAGAGAATTGCCATAAAGCAGGATTTGAAAAGATATACCTAAGCGGTGACTGTGGCCAAAGATAAATATATATTTTATTAGATCTAAGTAGAATATGGATGAACGGACGCTGTGGATATACGCCGCGGTTTGTCGGTTGCTAATGGATGTAACGTCGATGTTGAGGTAATGATGATGTAATTGCATATGATAAAACACTGAGACGATAAAGCTGATGCCTTGGTTACAGTTGCTTTGATGCTGACGTCTTGATTTCTGTCCTTTTTTATGTGTGTTCCTTTCATCGATTCGCCTCAACCTTTCATAGGTCCACTGAATCCTCATCCTTTTTCTTTACTCACTCAAGTTTTTCTTCCATTTAAGTATTAGGAAGCAATGATCCCGGTCGGAGCTACCGTAGTAGCAAACGAGTTATGTGTTACGAAAGATAGGCTAAATGAATTTTTTTCAAGGCAAAAGCCAAAAGTCGACAGAAAGAAACCGCAGTGCGACGAGAAGCTTAAGCGCATTATTTCTCGTTTGTAACATTTTAATTCGCTGCCATTGATTTCTTCTTATGGCCAACATCAGGAATTAGTCTTTTCTTTTTTCATGTTAGTTGAGTCCTCCCAAAACGTTTCAATTCCGGGATTACGTATGCATAGTGCAAAATTCAATTGTATTTGTGTGTGTGTGTGTGTGTGTGTGTGTGTGTGTTTCTCATTCATATTTATTTCCGTGTTTTGTTTTTAAAGATTTATGTGATTTTTTTTTTAGCTTGGTGTATGGAAAGTTTATTACCAAGGTGGCGAATTGGAATGCTGGAAATGGCTCTTGACTGACGTGCCGTGCTGCCTTTTTGCTGATGGCGAGTGGCGGGTCCAACCTTTTGATGTTACCGCCCGTCGTTGGCCTCCTCGTCCGCAGGGAACCAACAGTGAAAAGAGACAGTCGGAGAAAGCATCAGCACAATAATAAGATTTCCGGCTATAGCCCACGTAAATATTGTATATGTAGGTCGGTCTGTCTGCGTTAGCAATGTTTTGTTATGCTCGAAATTCTTTCCGGTTACAGCGCAAGTCTACCTCTTTTCTTTTTTTTTTTTTTTTGTATCATGCATTTCTTTATTTTCGTTTTCGGCTTGTTTCCAGACGAAGCTGAGTAGACGTGATGTACTCTTTTATTCTGTCTCGTCTAACCGGCACACGTGCCTTACTTTGTACGTACATTCATACAATACTGCATGTAGAGTTGATTACCTAAAAACAAAGTGTTGGCTCTTAGCAGAGTTATACGTGCTCTCTTTTTCTATTAGGTTTTTGTGGGGTTGACGCAGGGATTTAGTGTCTATATAGTTAAAAGGACTGGGAAATGTGTAGTTTCCGCGGTTTAAAAAATAGCGGCATGCTAACAGACTTGTGTACTGATTCCCGCTGAGCTTCGATTTCGAACTGCGCGAATAGAAAGAAAGAGCAGCATCTCACCGCACAGCAAAAGAAATTGATGCTGATTGATGAAGATGAGCTCAGCAATTCCACGGCGAATGTTTGTTTTTACCGCAGCTTTATGTTTGCCTCCAATGACTTTGAAATGGTAACTAAAATGAATTCGTTTCCTTATACAAACCATAGAAGTTTACCAACAAGCATTCGCTGTTCCCCAATTTGTTTTTCGTTTGCTTTTTCATTTTGAATTTTCTAAAAGATCTAAAGGCCTATAGCCAATCAATAGACAACGCAGTCGTGCGGCGATATATTGCGTGAAAATTTTTTAAAGGCATTTTAAAAGTTCGCTCTCCAATTGATCATCTGTCTTATAGGCGTACAAACACGCCCTACTCAAAACTTCTCTTTTTTTTTTTTCTTTCATTATTATTTCGCCTGTGGCTTTCCTTTAGCGAACACTTTCAAAACAAAAGAATCATTTTCATTTTCCGTTTGTGTTTACCCGTTCTATACGAATCGGGACTTCTGCAATCAATAAACAGTTATAAAATGGAAGTAATAAAAAAGAAAGGGATATCGCTGCGAAACATCAAACGCTGTAGTGGGATGAAGGCAAAGATGTAAATTGAATCAAATATATCCACGGAAAATACCGCAGCACGAAAGAAGTGTAGAAAAAAAAAGAATCAATATTACCAAGTCTATATATATATGTATATACAACACACATTATCCAAATACGTATTGGCGAGGGGCCCTTATAAAAGGCCTATATCAATAGGGGAGTGCTGTCCAAGAGCATTTGAATTTTGATTGGATTTTGGAGGGGAAAGTGCCCGGCTTTTCGCAGATTCGTCTTTGCGCACCGACGGAGAATACGTTTCGCATTATATCGACGTTAAAGTGAACCAACTTTAAGTCTACTCTGCATGCCTTGTACGTAGAACTAAAAGAAGAACTGTGCATGTATACCAAAGGACTCTCTTTCTTTTTACGTCCGCCTTGACAGCAGGGCTTCCCTCTTTTGCGCGGATATTTCCCACGTGCCAACGGCAATAAAAGCACAAATAAAAGATAGTTGGGTTTATAAAAATATAAGCTATACACTACATGTGTGTGTGTGTGTCTATAAAAAAAAAGGCAGGCCGTGTATTGAAAAACAGGACGCAAAACTTGGGGAATTCTAGACTGAATCGAATCTCATTTCCTGTTGGCGAATAAAATATCATTTTTTTTTGTTCAGTTCCCCGCGCCTGTCGCTTATAGTGACTGTAATAAAGAAATTCTCTCCTTTTTTTTAGCTTTTTCTTTTTGGTTACCACTAGAGGAGGGAAGAAAAAAAGGGACATTTGTTGTGTGTGTGTGTGTGTGTGTGTGTGTGTGTGTGTGTGTGTGTGTGCATGCCATCACTTTCGCTGTTTCCATGTCGTCCACATATGGGAACACTTTGCTCCGCGTGAAAAACTATTTTGAATAAATACGACAGTAGAAATTCCTTTTGCATGATGGATGAGGGACACGACAGGAATTAATATATCAAGCAACGTTATTACACATCATATCCTGTAATATGTGTAACGTTGGGTGCTAACAGTACAGCATTATTTGATTAATAATTTCTTCCCCTGTGTTATTCTGGTGACATATTATCGGAATTGATTGGTAAAAGTTCGTTCCATATTCCGGGTTTGCGTGGAGACATCAGTCAACTTGTAATCCATGCAATACGCCAGGCTCATCCCCTCGATAATACGACATAGAGTTGGCCTGCCCAATTCTCAAGAGCTATGCAGTGATATGATTGAACGTTACACGGAGCTAAAGAAACCCCGTGAATTTTTCTTTGCCTTGTTAATATGATTTCGTTTTCTATTTCATAGCAAGACTACATTTTTCGCTAAAGGAAAACTCTTTTTATCAAGTATTTTTTTTTTTCATTCATTTTCCTATTTGATCGCGAAAAGCTAACGTCTTTAATAGTTGCCTTGATATCACAAAGCAGTCCCATAAAGGGAATGTACCATGTTTACGATGCATGCAATGTATTACGTCAGAAGAGGAAATACAATGGGGAGCAAAAGAAAAATTCAATGTCGTGTTTTGCACGCAAATATTGTTAGATTAGATATCTACATTTCTCGCTTTAGGTCTATTGTTGGTGATAGTGAATTACTGCAGGTCAGCTTCATGCTTTCATGTTCTTGCTGTTTTTCATCCCTCGACAACTAAACAAAAAAAAATGCATATAAATAACAAGCCATTTTGTTTTTGCTTTTCCCTTTTCTTCTTTGATAAGGGATAAACTAAACACAGAAGGAGGGCTATGGTAAATGGCTTTCTCTTTGTTGTCGCAGCTTGACTGAGTCCGGTTATTTAGATATATGGATGCTGTGTGCGCATGTGTGTGAATGTACATAGCATAGATCTTGTGTGTGCTGGTACGTGAAAGAGGAGCTTTTATACGCAGAGGAGACAGATGAAGAAACAAGGAGAAAAAAGAATCGTTTCCTGCCAACTTTTCCTTATCGCTTTTTTTGTCTTTTGTTTCAGCTATGTTCCTCTTTTGCTGGTACGCCTACATAGGGACGATCTGTATAATAGCATCATGCGTATGTACTTTCATTATATAAATACTGTACGCATCCAGTTGTATGTGTCTATAAGGTCTGTTACATGCATGTCTATACGCTTGCGGACGTGTCGACTCGTCGTGCGCTTTTTTGCTAAAGGGCCGTAAAACCAATAAAAAAGAAGAATGGTAGACAGAGAAAAGTATATACAGAGTACCATCCAGGGCAGAGGGATGGTAAGCAGCAAAAAAAAAATTGATGAAATCGAAGGAAGAGGAGATGGTGGCTTGTTACCCTGAAGAAAGAAATCCGACCATGCGTGAAAATAAATTTCGCCCTCTCACGTCCAATTTTTGATGTCTTTTTTGCCGCTATTGTCTCTCGCTAGTAAATATAATAGTACCTGCTACTTTATTTCCATCGCTTATTTCTTTTGTTTTATGTTTCACATTTTTATGATTACATTTTTCATGTAAAAAGACATGTACGAGGAAATTCGATGGAGTAAACAGGGACGAGGGTAGACGGAAGCGCGGCTGAGCTGATTGGCGAACGCGGTCACGTCAAAACCCCGTCCTCCTCCCTCCTCACGATGCAATACACACGGGACGCTAGTTCCGCTTTTAATGTCCTGCTGACGCTTTGCTCTTGGGGCCAGCGGCAGTTATACAAGCAAGCAGATATAGAGGACAGAAAACACACCAATGTGGATTTTGCTACACAAGGAGTGTCGTCTCTTTCCCTCTCCTGATGCCCAAGATCTTTTGCTGCAGCCAGTCACGCTGCGGCGCCTTTTTAATTTCGCTTTGCCGACAACACCAACGGTCCTGTCTCTTCGCCTTCCTTTTCCATCTCCTTATAGCCCTGAGCTGTCCTAACACTATAGGATGAGGTGTGTGTCCTCCTTGTGTGTGTCTGTCCGTGTGTGTGGTTCGCATCCTTATAGATGTGCTGATCCCGAAAGTTACATCCGGGCCCAACCCAAACAGACTGGATACCGCCAAATTCAATTCAACTGTCATAACGATTTTCTTTTTTGGTCAGCTTTTTCTTTTGGGATATTTAAGACACGATGTTTCAACCGATGTTTACCCACACGTGTACTGCACAGTCTACCAACATTTCGACGGACGAACTGCGGAAGGAGAATACAAGAGTATAGCTGATTTGCATGTTCGAAATATAAACAGAGAACTGAACTTGTGTGGAACGATACAAGTTTTCATATTAAAGTAGTACAAAATTAAGGCGATGAAACACATATCGGTGGACTTCTCTATTAGGCTACTTGCGTACGCACTGATTAGTGAGTACTTTTTCAAAAATTCTGTTTGTGTAAAAAGGCTTTTCCGCTTGAATTGAATTGGACGATGCACGTTTTTTTTTCTTTCGAGCAGGGAAATTAACAAACTGTCATTACGTATTGAAATCAAAATGGTTTACTTATTTGTTTGTAATTTTCTTGGCTTCCAACACATGTTTGTTTATCCCAACAGCTTTGCGAAATATCAACGCTTCGTACTGAGTAACCTGTGCGTACTTGTACTCTTTGACCCGTACGTACTACCCCTGTTCAAAGAAAAAATAGATTCATAATAAGTTCCGTTTGTAACTCACAGTTCAGTAAAAGTAATTGAAACAGTTTGAAACACGCCTCAAGAAATTTTCTCATGTTATCCTCTGATGTATACAGTAAACGAACTTTTAGCCGGTTTTAATGTTTTTGTCGGCATTTATACGTGCACAAGAGTATAGATAGTGAAGGGGTTTGTTTGCTGGTCCACTAGGAACGCAATTTTTTATATTTTAACATTGAAATATTTTTTAAACTTTTTATTTATGTTTTTAACCCTGTTTGTTGTTCAACTGAAGCTCGAACTTGATATATGTATCGTCTGTTGTCCCGATGATAGCGAAAATTTCTACACCCTTCCGCTTTTATACACGCATGCTTTATAGATCCAAGAGCCGCACGATTTCATTTCACATCATCTTTCTCTCTATCCATTTTTTTTTATTATAATTTTTTGTTGTTAGGTAGCCCGCACTATAACTTTGTAAAAAAAAAAAGAATAAAGGAAAGAAGCGTCAACAACTCAACATTGCGCTCACCCACTTTAGATAATCGATCTTTCCAGTCAGATGCTATTTCGGCACTTACTGTACGTTGTACACTCTGAAGCATTTTCCGCACCATCCGGATCTCATTTCCCCCATCTGCATCCACCACATTCGTGCGTGTGCAGCCCGCAAATGACGTCAGTAGACGGGAAACGTAAGGCGGTAATAAGACATGTATATCTCTGACGTAGATGCCGTTCACCTATACCTAATACATAAAAAAAATGTGAAAAGGGAATAGCCTGGGACTTTTCCATGTCCTTATAGACATCTATTGATCGATCTTTGCACTCTGATACGGCGGGATTGATCCGTGTCTCGTTCTATGGCCGTATGAGTCTCACTGCAATCTTGCCCGTTATTGCAAGATTTTTTTCTTCCACCACGCTTTTTTATACTGCCATTCCGAGACTTACGCCAGAGCGTGATTTTCTTAGGAAATTTGTTGAATTTCGTGCTTTCTATTTAATTGGTCATCTTCCAAAGTGTTGCTATACGAAAAGCGCGCCCAGATTCAAAAAGGAAGGACAAAGCAGCTTTGACTGAATACAGCTTTTATGTACGAACAGTTTTTTTGTTAGATTTATCCTTTTCAAAAATTTCTATTCGGCGAGCAACAATAAAGATGAGCTTTCGGTCTGTTACTGGTCAAAGACTTGTCCTGCTTTCCTTTAATGTTTTACCCTCTTCCCCATTTTTAAGGCTCTGATGTATGAATGAACGTGATGTTCGTTTATAGTTGTCAACACTGCAATTTCTTTGTCTGCATCTACTTGTTTCCATGGCTGCTCCTGCATTGGCCGCCTTTTAGTGCAAAGTATAAGGTATAAGTGAATAGGTCAAAGAGGCATTGCCAGGGAGATATAACTATAGCCTTCTACTCCAAACGAAACAACATGTATTTATAATGCGAGTGGAAAACAGAAGGGACAAGCGGCAGCCATCGCCATCGTGAATAAATTAACATGTGGAAGTCTCGCGTTGGCTGCACTCCAACGAGTTTTTCGACAGAAAAAGAATTTAGGAAACTTTGTATAGTGATAGCAATTAACAACTATCTTGATTTGTTGCATACTTCAGGCATTAGAAGAGGCTGGTGCGTAGGTGAGACGCAGCTTTTTTTTTTTTTTTCGAAATACGAACGTGAAGATATTGGTAGACTTAACAAAATAAGAAAATGGTAAAACAGAAAGGAACGCTAATGAAGGCAGAATAGAGGCAGAATAGAATTAGGCGATGGAGCCTCACCGGTATATTCCATTCTATTTAATTAAGCAATTAACATAAATTATTTTCGGGATGCGGTCCATCGTATTGGATAACGAGTAACAATGTATGTTCAAATTTTCGTCGAATTAGCATATCTCATCACAGCAATCAAAGCTCGCCAGCGAAAGGTGTCCATTTAAAAAAATTGCACTCTGTACTTTGGCAACTTAAGCTTCGTAATTTTACCAAGGAAAGAAGCAAATTTTACCGAAGGTTAACGTAGCGCCAAGGGCCAAGGGATCCTTGACACTGGTCTGGTTGACCAAGTCCTTGCCCTTAATTTTGCTTAACCAATAGTAAACCACCGTCCTAATGCGAATGGAGATCCAAGGATAGCAGATCTACTTTTCCTTAATTGTTTTATTGCGCTACTAATAGAAATGAAAAATTTTGGGTTTTGGTTCAACCGAAATGAGTAAAAGAATGAGAATTTCATGGGAAGACTGCCTCTTCAGTCATGTACATTGACTAGAGAAAATTCCTTCTGAAACAAGTGAAAACTGTTCTGAAAATCTTACTGATCAGTCAAATAGATTCGCCAGCCAACCAATTCCAGTCGAGTAGGGTTTCGTTTTTAGCTGTAATCCACATTTGTTTAAGGCAAATATGCACAAGTTTGTAATGCAATGAACTAGAACTGCGAATACTGTATGGAAATAGGGCCAAGCCCGACCTACAGGGCATTTATCCAAATGCATTTTCGGTTTTCATCATAGTTTCATTAACAGTTATAAAACTTTTTACTTACCAAATATTTCTGCTGCATCGCATTAGCGCTGTAGCGTACTGGCGCGCTACCATTGTGTCAAATATGCGATGCATTTCAAAAACGGTTAACTTAATGAAAAATATAACAGTTTTATGGGAATCAGCATTCAATTTTAAGTATATCCCGTGATATTTAATCTATTCCGATGAGTGTCAGTTTTTGCAGAAAATTTTTTTAAGCCCGATGAAATAAGCCCGACTTTTCTTATTTTTCTATTTTTTACAAATAATTAAAAAACCATAAGACCAATTGGAAAATAAATTTGATTTCCGTGATAAGCATTCAATTCTGAATGAAAATCATGTATTTTGTACGAAATTTAAAATTTAGCCAAAAATGAAAAAGTGCAATAGCCTTACCACTTTTGTCAAAATCGGCCAAAAATGTCATCTCTTGGAATTTATTGGAAATCACACAGTATAATAAAAACTTCACGCTGATTAGGAAAAAGCCATTCGCTTTCTTTTAAAGTTAGCAGTTTTTTTATTACACTGAATAGTCCTGCAAAAAATAAGAAGAGTCGGGCTTATTTGGTCGGGCTTAAAAATATTTTCTGCAAAAACCGGCACTCATCGGAATTGGTTGAATATTACGTGATATACTCAAAATTGAATGTTGATTCCGACAAAACTGTTATTTTTTTCATTAAGTCAACCATTTTGGAAATAACCGAATATTTCTGCTGCATCGCTCTAGCGCTGTAGCGTGCTGGCGCGCTAGCATGTTGTCAAAGCAGCTGTTTTTTAAATAACAAAAGAAAAATATTGATATTCTCTCGTTGTGTCAACTTTCGCCATCTGCTGGCAAAAATATCAGTATAATTACGTGAGATACCATCTATTGCCAAAAGATTGTTAATACCTACCCCATCTATTGGCACAGATATCGTTAAATAATTTTTTTTTTTCATTTTGATGAAATCCCTATCAGGAAATTTCTATTTTTCACACGTACAGTACGTCTAACGATTTTGATGGGGTTTGAAACGCTTCGAGATGTGGGTTAGATTGCGAAAATGGGATTGACCTTTTCTCAGGCGAATCAAGGCGCGAAAGCATGATCTTGAATTGTTGCATCGCTTTCATACCAGTAGATTTTTAGCTTATTTTGAACACGAAAGAGTGATCCATACAACGAAAACGAAATTTACAGTGTGTCTTAACACTTTTTTTATCATTCTTTTCCTCGTTCTGTAAAAAGGCCTTTGGACGTTGTCTTTTAATAAGCCAAGGAAAGAAAATGATTGTAGTCAATGCGTCAGAAAAATTTTTATTGAAAGTCCTCGTCTTGTTACTTGTCTCACATTGTGCGAACAATACGAGCATCTGACACAATTTCTTGGTTTCTAATACTAATCAAATATACGTGGTAAAACCGTTTGCCCAAGCAGTTTTAGGAAATGGTTCATTCTTTCGCTAGAAGATGATTGTATAAGCCTGTAGCTTCTACACTCTCCTAAATAAAATGTTTTATCGCAACGGTAGAACGGTCGTATACACAGAACCTCCATAATAATACGGAAACGAATCATGTTCCTCTCATGTCATTCCCTTCAGGCCGCTTGACCAGCAATAACTTTTGGACGAATAAATGACGTCGTCATGTAGACTGGCCAGTGCTGTGTACTAAGAAATAGTTGGCCGACGGAGCAAAACCCGTTTTGGAGGTTACAGCGGTTTTGATGTCAGTCATATGGAAGTAATGGCTCCGTGATTATAACCTTCGATCCCATCAGCCAAAAAAACCCTTTGCTTTGAAAGCGCAACATTTTCAGACCTATCCTGGCGGTGCACTCCTCAAGTCTTATATGCGGAAAGAATAGTGAGCGCGTTGCTTTCAAATGGGAAACACTGGATGGAAGAAGAGCTTCACCAGTTATAAGTTTTCTTTTCTCATTCGTTGTCTTCTATGGCAATACGTATAAACTAACTAAGGGGTTTCTGGATAGAGAAAAATTTTATTTCACTAGCCTAACTCTCGGATTTGTTGTTTAATCTTTGCAATTATTTGAACATTACGGACAATCTAAGTTTATAGCGCCTGACATAAAAGAATTAAGTTTCACAAATTGGGCAGGGAATTTCAGAATTTATTTACCATTTAATGATCAATACATGTATTATTCTTATTATCTTTAGGATTTAGATAGTCTGGTTTATTCTAATGCCCACTACCACCGTCCTTTTATATCGTCGAGTGAAACTCAAAAGGATATTGCAACAAATAAACTCATCTGGCTCCGTTTTTTTTATCCAGAAGTAGGATGCGTTTGGATGAAGAAATGCATGATCTCATCCCCCATGCGACAGTAACGGTCCTGGACCGATGCGTAGTCCGCCTGAAACAGCTTTTGCAATTCCGCCTACCCATGCTTCTCTCCTGGCTTTCTCATTTATTTCCAGCATCTTTTTTCCCTACGTCTACGCTCTTTTTCATTTCTTCTATTCCACTTTTGACTATTTTTTTTTGTACCCTTGAAGCTGCTCCACTTTCTTCTTCTCCGTTCCCTTCAACAGCATGGATTCCCCAGCTTCATTTTTTCACCCTTTCCCTCTTGGTTTTCAGCCTATGTTACATTAAGCATCAAAGCCGAAAGATAGAAGAAGAAAAAAACATGCGCAGAGCACCGAGTGGGTAGCGTATAATTGTGCAGGAGTCCCGCCGATTCCCTGTCACTTTGATAATATAAAAAAATGCCGAGGGAATTAAACGGCACATACGCAACGGTGGACTTCGAGAGCAAGTAGACGTGGAAATGAACGTGATACGGGTACAACGGATGTACTCTACATATCGCAAACTATGAAGGAAAGAGATGCGGGCAAAACACAAGAAAACGACCGAATAAAAAAGAGGAAGGAAAGAAGCCTTTGATCTCGTCTAAATGCGTTGATAGTCTTTTGTCGCACGCTCAGCATCCACATGCCACATGTTTTTGACAGCAAATATTGCTGGCCGGCTCTGTAGACGGGAAAAAGAACGAAACTAAAAAAGAATGAACGAGCTGTCGTTGTGACGCCCAGGTTTACCGCTAACCCGCCACCGCATGCTGTGGTACCTACGTTGGATTGGTTTGAGCTCGTTTTTCTCTCCTGCTCGGCATTCACGATTTTACCTGCCGTTTGGACTTTTATTCTTTGGCCAGGACAGGCGGCCTTTTTTTATTCTTTGATGTATGCATGAAAAAATCCTTTTCAGCCTTTTTTCTCCCTGAGCCCATTCTGCCTCGTTGTTTCTTTTGCTTGGTCTGCTGTGCATATGAAATCCTGATACCAACGAGTGCATGTATTCTGCATAATATTTGTAATAAACGACTGCGGGCTATGCACCTTACAAAGGTCAACGCTCGCTTACGTAAGAAAGAAAAGGAAATGCATCTTTATTATTTTCTGTATTGCGTAGCCTATATATGTGTAATACAACAAAGAAGACAAAGGATAGCTTAAAAGGCAAAAAAAAAAAAGAAAAATCTCTGTCGCCATTCGCAAAGTAGGAACAAGAAAAAAAATGTTTTGTTTGACCTGTTTTTCTTTCTTTCCTCAAATGCCCTTTAGGAGTTTTATGTGATGGGGTACATAGAACTCCATAAGCAAAACATACAGCTCTCTTCCTTTTCTTCTCGTGCCTATAGATACAGCATTGTGTGCCTGATGAAAAGTGGGTGAAAGCTAAGAACTTTCCTAGCTGGATGTACATCATTTGATTTGTAGCATTGAAGATGGCAGTCGAAAAAGTTAGTCCCGAACGTGATGGGTGGCTGAAATTTGTCAAGCAAAAAGTTACTGGAAATAAGAAAAATTCGCTCTATATATGAAAGACTAGACATTAGGGAGAATGTCGTTTGGTTCAATATTATAACTGTATAGAAAACCTTCTACCCGTGAAGAAATCTTAAAAATATAGTTCGCTTTCTTTCCCCTTCTGTAGCCATTTGTTACGAAACAAAACAAAACAAAATGCTTTGGAACGTACAAAACAAAACGACAGCGACATCTTTATTTAGTACATTTATATATAGACGACTTCCTGTAGACACAAGACGTATATGCTGGAAAATTCAGTGTGATATAGTGAGAATCGATCATCATCTTTGAGATGAACCAAGAGTTATAGCTTTGCAGACTGTACCGTAACACTCATTTTATGTTTTACTGTCGCGCCTCAATGCTCCGTGTAATAATTTTAGGGGAGGTCTATTTCTAGTGAACGTACATCCCCCCCCCCCCCCCCCCCCCCCCCCCTATTCCGTGTAGAGTCGTATATGCGAAGATAAATTTGAGACATCATATCTCCGGCAAGTTCTTCGTCATCCTTAAAAAACCGAATGATCGATTGTGCTTTCAAGTGGATACGATAGCAAAGATGGTGAAATCATTGTACCATACGGTTATGTGGCCAAAAAAGAAGATGGTCGCAAGCCAGATTAGTATATAGATCACCTAAGGCTTATTACATTGGGGTTCAACCGAACCTTTTTTTTTTGGTCTGATGGAATTGCTCCGGGTAAAAGCTATATTTCCCAAAATTAATAGGAAGGCAATAAAGGGAGAAATGTATATCGTGAGTCCGATGTATTATTGCTGCAGTTACTATAAAGCTCCGCGCTTTTGTCAGTACATGAGAAAATGCGTATACTCCAACATAAGGCGACATGGCCGGATAAAGGTGATGATGCCTGGTGGATAACGACAGTAGCCCTGAACGCGGAGGCTCCCACATTGTTGACTGCGTAGCCTATACTTCTTAAAATGTTGTGTACGTCAACCATCTATCGTTAAGGCGTTTATATACAACAGAAAGCAATGGTCTTCAGTCTTGATTGATGCTATCATTTTTCCAGATCACAATAAGAAGAAGAATGGTGGTTAACTGTATGTATGGCGAAGATTCAGTACATCGTGTTAGCGTAATAGCACAGTTGTCGATCGGAACCTTATGGTGATATGTGTGCCATATATTCCAGTGGGATTTACACGGTGGTGTCATGTAGGTCGCACATTGCTATAAATAAGGACAAAAACAAGGGCACCATATATGTTCCATCTTTAAGCTTGAAGTACGATGGGCTGTATGTTGGTTGTCAAAACCATCGTAAGAAACATTTGAAAGACCGACATGTCAGACGTGGTGTTTACCAGAAAACGATGAAGCTTGTCAAGTTGAGTTGGTAAACTATGAAATGTTTGATGTCGGATAAGAAAAAGAAAATCATAAACGTTTCCGTCATTAACCGTGGTTCTGTGAATATGTTCCGCTTAAGTTGCAAGTGGTTGGTAGCTCCGTAATATAACAGCCTCAACACATCTCATTCATGATTTATCTTATAGAGTTGAGCATTTACTTGACGTTTTAACGAATGCAAATGCGATGGTGGTGCCATAATGGTGCGATAATGTCCATCGGTTATTCACGTAAACGTATTACCCGTTCCGCGTGAGTTTACGTCTAATCATGAAGAGCTGAGCCATCCTGCTATGGTCTAGAGCAGAAGGCTTTTCATCATTCCACCGTTTATTGAGATTAGAATTATGAAAGACTAATATAGTATATCCAGCTTACCTGTCTCTTTATCCTTCTGCATCTTTGATAGTTCACCTCAAATTCTAATTAGTATGATTGACAGCCCTGTATCACCGTTTTACCAATGTGTGTCAAAAATCCCATAAATACCAACATCCAGCAAAAATCGAAATTTGGCGACCGAACCCCAGCCGAGAAGGATTGTGAAGCTTTTCTTCACGCTCTGGTACAATGGAAACTTTGTATTCTTCTCTCATTTGGTTTCAACATATTATAGCTCTTCGTTCCGTCTGTCACTCTGATAAAAATTTTGGCTATATGCGCCGGTTGACAAACGTATGAGCCATTCTTGAGACAACATCATTATGCAACGGCAGTGCAGTATATCTGCCTGCATCGCTCCGAAAAGACCTCTACAGCTCTAGACATAGTCTTCTCTCTGCCTGTATAACGACAGCTCATCTTCTTCAACCCAGGCTTTTTCGCATCCTTTTGTTTTTGAACGTATACAGGTTAAAGCCCTGTGCGCTTGGTTAAAAAGATCTATTTACTTAGTGTATCATCATTATTCGTTTAAAATCCCCATATATCCAACGATAAAGTGAATCAATAGTCCTAATAGCTAATGTATCAACAACATTTCAAATGGAGTATGGTGAGTCAATATTTTTGAAATACTTTTCTTTAAAATTTCTTTTCTGGAAATTCCACGTTATTGGCATCAATGAACGAGACACGGCGCATGCGTTTACCGTTTATTTGATGCCATTGCTGCTTTCCTGCCGCTTCCTTCCGGCTGAGGTGAGATGCATCGATTTGAAGAAGGCAGCGCAGGAGGCTGCTGTTGCCGCCTCTGCTGCTGTCAGCTCCCTGGATAGCGGTGTGCTTGAGAGTGTCTACACTCGGGTGCTTCAGTCACTGCCCAGACGGGGCCGTGGTCGTATGTGCGAGCTCGACGCACTCATCCCCTGTTGTCTTTTCATCGTCTTTCCTCTCCGTTTTCTGTGTTTGTTGGATCTCTTTTTGCCAATCAGTTTCAGTTCGAAAGACTGGCTGCGACGTCATCCCACCGTCCTCATTAGCCTCTTTTTTTAAATTGCAATATTTGGGGGGTGGCGGCTCGTGGCAGCAAAACAAAAAAGACTCGTGTGATTATTTTGTTTGGTTTTTAACGCTCAGCTAGTGGTCGTGGCTCTTCAAAACTTTAATTAAAACAGAACGAGAGTGTGCTATTGGTTTCTATTTATTCTCAACGACAACATTTTCTTGCTTCCTCCTTTATTTCGTACAGTGAAAGAAAAACTAAAAAGGACTAAGATTCGCAAGGAGACGTCCACATATTTTCAAACGATCCGGAACAACATGTTGAGCCCCACTGCTGGTCGTCGGAGGCAGCAGCTGGTCGTTCTGTTTGTCATCGACACGAAGTTGACGGTGTCTACCTTGAAACTTGAACGTTGACTGAGCATGTTTTTTACTGTTGTGTACTTGGTGCTTTCAATTTTGTGATGACGATGGAAGCCTCTATCGTCGTCATCCTCTTACTAGCTACCATTCACGGTGAGTTCTACTTCGGCCAAGTTTTTTCTTGCAAAAGTTGACCGTTTTTTTTTTGTTGGCTGCAAACGTTTCAACCGGCCAATAGAGTTTCTCCGGTCCGAACTCTACACCAGCGAAAGGCTCTCGGGTAGATCATTAAAACGTACATATACAGTATACCCTCGCAAACGGACTCAGCTGACTCTTTAGAACAGTAGTTACACTAGTCTAATCTGGCCTTGCTCGATAACTCTGTTGCCTAGCCTGTAGGCATCAATGTTTCAATAGTGTCTCTTAAGCGGTTTTGAGCTCGAATGCGACCCTTTTCAGGCTCCTCTTCCGCGCTACTTGAAGCCTTGCTCTTCTTCTTTTCAGATTCTACTAGTCCTCGCCTTTCCTTTGAGCTTCTTTTTTTTTCTTCTTTTTCTTCCGTTTGTGTGTTTACGTGTGGATTGTTTGCTCAAAACTTGATGCACTCTTGTCAATAGCTTGGCTAAAGTTCGTGAATGTTATCTGTGTAAGCGAATTGAAAAGCTGAATAGGTTTTGGAGCTTCTCAAGCAATGCGAGATCTACGCGAAGAACTCATGGTGAAAAAAGATGATTTTCTCAGACTATTGTCGATGAAATCAAATCAAAAATCTTTTTTGGCACGCCCGTAACTGATTTCCGTCATTGAGGAGTCCATTTCCCTATAGACGTAACATCTAATATGAGCCTCTCAAATGTTCAGTAAGTGATCTGTTTCATGTTTTTCTTTTCGCTGGGTCTGTTGGGTACTCAGGAATCCTTGAGTATTCGTTTGATGTGTAATAATGACTACTGACGGGGCTGAATAATAGAAAGTTTTTATCGTTACCTCACGACTCGTCCAGCATAAGAACTGACGTGATGGTTGGCAAAAGATTGAAGCTATTTGTGAGCTGGCAAGATGAAGTGTGTCATTGAAGACTTACGTTGTATTAGCTACATGCGAGTCACTTAATTTTTTTTTTAGAATTCATGTCACTTTGACGGTTGGCACCTTGAATTATAACGGATTGTTACAGGGACGTGACGTGGTAATTGAGTTCTGTACACTGTGTTGCATATCACATTTTCTTGGGCGTGCACGCAGGCAAAATGCTCCTTTGTCAATATTTCACAAAAAGATACATCGAAAAAGGCTTAGGTCGTACACACACAGACACACACACACGTTTTGCGACTGCTCAAACAGATCCCCATATACTGTCGCATTCATTGACAAAGGAAACACCCACTACCTTAAATGAAAATCTGACAGGTGATCCCTTAAAAGGCCACGAAAGTTACTTCAAACAGAGTTTTCCTGATCAAACAATGGGCACTAGGTATTGATTTCGACAACAGCATGACTTTAAACTTGAGGTTGAATAAATTTAGGTGAGCTATTAGGCATTTGAAAATGGAAAATTGCTTATTGATGTGATAATAAGGAGCGCTGGTGTTGACTGAATGACATTCAGATCGTTTTTTTTAGTCTTTTTTTCCGCGGCTGTACGTTCTCTTGGTTGTTTGTTCCATTGCTTTGTATTGCATCTACCAAAAAGAGGAAAAACGGTAGTCGTGGGAGGGCAAAAAAAAACAAACATTCCAAACGCGGAAATCTGCTATTGAGAAAAATAAAAAATATAGGAAAAATCTGACAAGGAAAGTCCTGGTGACAATATGCAAATAAACTCAAAGGATCAGAAGCTCAATGATAAAAAAAAAGAGGGTAAGAGGAGATGGAGACAAGAGCGCGGCAGGAAAGGCCAAAGGGCCTATCGCATGACTGCCATCGCTCCCGATGTAGTCACGCTACGTCGCAGCCGGATGGCTTTTCTTCGACGTCGCCGCTTCATACATTCAAATAGTCCGTTTACTCTCAGTGGTGGACGCAAACCACCCACGTCAAACAGCTGAATGGCCTCAGCAAAGCGGGGAAAGAGTCCAGTCGGCAAACTCTTCAACCCTTTCCCGAAAATGAGGCAATATCCTTAGTACTCTTTTTGCACATACTCAAATAGGCTATTCATTTCCAAGTAGAGACGCCCTGCTGATAACCTCGCTTTACGCTCTTTGAAATCTATTCCTGCAGCAACCAACCCGCTTACCAGTTTCCTTGTAATAGTCCATACAAGGTTGCATGAGAATTGATTGCAGCGTTCTTTCGTGTAGCTGCTTCAACATGCTTGCTGCATCTGATATACGTATAATATATATAGATATACTGTAATCCGAACCTTCCACTTTGGCTATCGGTTTCAGACATAGCGGAACGATGATTTATAGTGCCACAAGTCAAGAACACTGCTGGGCTTTTTCGGAGGGATTTACGGCGTAATGATTAAGCTGCTTGATTAACGATCCCCATCTTGTCTGATATCTTTGATAATCTCCAGCCACATTCTTCTACCGTTAAGTGTTGGTGAAAAATTTGAGACGTTAAACAAAGAAGCACAATTATCAATTTCTTTCAAAGTGGCTGAATTGGGACTTGAAGTGAGTGATAGTTTCAGCATTGGAATGGTGCCATTCCGAGCTCTAATTGGATGGGAGCGGGCTAGTTTAGACAATAGCAAATCGATAATCAGTCACCGGTTACATTACACGCTGATTACCTCTGCTAGTGTTTCCCTTTCTTGGCTACAAGAACCCTCAAGATTGACTGCTGTAATTTATGATTTCGACATAATTGTAACATTAAAAGTCAAAAAGATTATGTAGTACATAATGTTAGATAACCAGTTTCCTTTTGTAAATACGACTGCCTTCATAGACTCATTGTGCCTAGTGGAATGCTGATGGTCAATCAGCAATAACATGCTATCAGCTTTATTGCGAAAGACATGCATCCATATTATACGCGGAATGTGCTATAGCACAGACTCACGCAATACTCTTGCGGTAATGATATTGCTGCGAATAAAAATTTCAATGCTCTTCGACTAACGTATAGCTTAACATGGCATGCACGCTTAAAAGAACAGCTCTCGGCAAAATAACAATGCGCAAAAGCCTTTATCCATGTTTCACGGGCTGTACAGACTCAAACTTTTTACGATCTCATCATTTCGAATTTTCTTTTATGTGTTTTAATTCATTCGCAACGAAATCTTACCGTGCGGCAACAAGAGTACCAATGTTGAAAGAGGAAATTTCAAAACAACGTATTCCATTTCCCGTTGGCTGTTTTACTGAAAAGCCACAGTTCATGCAGGCATTAAAGCTAGAAAATATTCGAGGCAGGTGTCCCCCCAACGTATTTTAGGCTGGGTTATTTCGGTTGGCTTTTATTCGTCATCAAACCGCCAGACGCTTATTTTATTCTATTGCTGAGTCGCAGCAGACAATGCCGTTAAATTAAAAATAAAATAACAAAAAATAAATCGTTGAAGCATTAATGAGTTATGACGGTAGTTGATGTCCTCTCGATGGTCAATGAAAGGGAATACATAGAAAAAGTCCAGAGGACGCGTCTTCTGAACGGCGCCATGCATTCCGGAGAA
Source organism: Daphnia carinata (assembly GCF_022539665.2). Taxonomy (NCBI): domain Eukaryota; kingdom Metazoa; phylum Arthropoda; class Branchiopoda; order Diplostraca; family Daphniidae; genus Daphnia; species Daphnia carinata. The sequence continues at coordinate 1,397,075 of NC_081331.1, forward strand.
CGCAGTTCTCATTAGTTCGCCCTAATTGACTTCCTCTTCAGAGACTGATGATACCTTCATTAGTCAAATAAACAAAAGAGGATTTTCGTGGGTTATAAGATAGACTCAAGATGAAACTTTGGATATTGAAGTGCTTGACTCCACCCACTCACTCCAATCAGAAGTGGTCGGAATCGGGGCCCGATATTTCAACTACCGTGCACACTTCGTTAGGCGATCTTGTCAGAGACGAACTGAGACGGTTTTCTAAACTTTGTGGGCACGCAAAGTTCAGCTAAGGAGAAACTGACGAAAAAGTTTTAGAAAAAGAATTAGTTTGTTCCAGATCTTCGTTTTTTTTTTGTTTCTTCACGCCAATCGAACGAAATGAAAATGGAAAGATCCATGTCAAGTGAAGCATGAAACACGAAATTCGCATGAGCTTTTGCAGGGTTATAATAATAGAATTTTTCCCTAAAGAAAAGAATGCTTGATATCATCCGAAAGGTTTACGTATAGCTCGGGTACATTCCCAAATTTGAAAAAATCCACCAATAGGCCCCTCCTTTATCTCCTGCTTTCCTTAAGCGTAGGATACGTGCCCTCACGTAGCTATTCTGCTATTCTTCTCATCCCTTTTCACCAATAATCTCAGCTTAAGAATTTCAAAGTTGAAATTGTAATAGGATTCAAACCTTTTCGAAAATTGTTGTTACACAAATCTGCGCATTTAATCCCGAATTTTCTTTAAATGGTATAATAGATTATTCATACAAAAAGGATGAACGATAATCGAGGACACGAAAGAAATAGCTTGCGTAGTCTCTAATGAAGGAGAAGCTCCTACGCGTGGCCAATTGACGATAGAGGATCTATGTGGAGCTTAAAGAAGGAGCTTCACGTATATAAGCGGAATCGTCAATGTATGCAAGAGAAACGGATCAAAAGCCCTGGGTCGAATGCCACACACACACACTCTCTATGTATAGTAGGCTTTGGTTAGAGCTATCATTTGTCTTCTTCGCACCCCCCCCCCCCCCCCCCTGTGTGTACCGCCAAAGTATAGTGGCAAGCACACACTCCTGGAAGCGCCAATATGTTTAGACGGAGACTCAAACAAACCCTCTCCGTCTTCGTTATTTTTGTAATCTTTGCTCAGCGAGGCACACAACAGTCGCATATCAGCCAGAATGCAGCTGTTTTCTTTATCTCCGCACGGCTACATGAAAAATCACATCATTGTGATGTTCGCTATTCTCCCCATAGAATAAACTTTTCAACATCAGTTCCCCGGACGGATGGTCGCGTGCCTTTGAACGCTGTATCCCGTGCCTCCCTTAAAAATTTTGCCCATCCTCTGTGCCACATGGTTGTGTCTCTACTTCACAAAACGTGACGAGCTTGCTGCAATAACTCATGCATTGAAAAAGTTGTATCATCATATAGTTGAAAAGGTAAAGAGAACGCTTTTTATCACGTAAAATGTCGACAGAATGACCGGCACTGTCCAGCCCTTGACACACATTTTTCTAAGCTGTCACCCATGACATTTCGTCTTTGACTCGCGCACGTGTACTTCCATTTTCATTGTTCGAACACAAGCATTTTGTCACGAGCATCCAACTAAAACTCTTGATTTTTTGTTGCGTTTTTGCTGTAGCTTTTTGACTAGTTTTCTTTCAGTGTGTTACATCAAAGAGCATCATACTGAGTTACAAGTGAAGAAAAGAAAAAAAAAATACATGTCTCTTTACTTTGTTGTTGTGAAGAATGTATTTAAAAAGCCGTTGGCAACAAAGCTAAAATTTGATTTACAATGGAGTGAAATTCGGGTATGGGGAATCTCGTGTTCTTCTTTTGCCCTGTTGAACTCGTTGCCCATCGTTTGCCCGTTGATTTTCCAGTAGATGGATCACGGCAGAACTATTTGAAATTAAATCTTGAGCTCACTTTATCTTTTTATTTTTCATCTTCCTTTTATTTAGATGAGATAAGCGATAGCCGTAATACATGCGTAACGACTTTTAAGCAGCAGTAATTGTCACATACTTTGGTACTACGAAACGCCTTCTTTTTTACCCTTCAACATGGAAAACTATTCTTCCAAACTGATTTGATTTTAATCTTTCCGGTGATGATTCTTTGACACCGAAATGTTTATTCCCTTTCTTCGGTACTGTGCTCAAGATTGTCAGGCAAGTAAAGTGCCCCAGACAGTTAGGCTATAGTAAAGTGTTCCGGACATCATTACATTGTCAAAGTCAATATACACAAAAGATAAAGTATGAACGATTTACTTTGTGTTGCAGAGTCTATAGATACAATTCTCTCTATTTCATTTCATTTTATTTTTTTGCGTTTTCAATTTTCCGGACAATTTGACGTATTGTGCGCTGGGTTAAAAGGACGTTAATTTAACGCCGCTCATTTTTCAATTGTAAGTGTTGAGCCAGTATGGCATTGACAAAAAAGAAAGGAAAAAAGGAAAGAAAGTGTCGGCTATGCATGAGCATGTATATATAACAGAGCTCGTGAAAATTCCATTTTACATTAAGACGTTTGGAAAGCGACAGCTTCACTTTGTAAGGAACCACTTAGACGTCAAGAAAACTTTTACCAACGTTTGGAGCCTGCCTTACTGGACAAATACATAGATAGGCGATCTGATGGGCGTCTGTGACAGTTCCCCACAATCCTTCCGGCCTTCTCCTCGTGACAATGTATCTCGCCTAGCACGGTTCACGTATATGAAATGCTGGGATATAACTTATGGTAGCGCCACGTTTTTTCGTGGAGAGGGCTACAGACTATTGCGAGAGACCCGTCATCCACATTTTCACTTGACTCGACATTTATCCGAGAAAATGAATGCTGAACAGCGAAGACTGCTTTTATGTGCGACGTTCAGGTCTTTACCCTTATATCAGACTGCATGAATTATTCAGTCTTTCTAATTTCGTACCGTGACAACATAATGCTTCCGGTGCCCCAGGGTCTTCCGTTGCATTTTTCCCGACACACAACACTGCGCGCATCTCTTTCCACTTTTTTTTTTCCTTTACTCTTCATCCAAATGTCTTACGCCCATTTTCTTTCACTTTCATTTCTCTTCAGGGAAAAAATCTTTCAACGTGTTGAATAAAGTAAACATTCGGAGAAAGAAAAATGTTTCACTCGGAGCAAAAAGAAAGACATGTTTATACAGACAGCTCGAATGCACAGGGTGAAAAGGAGTGCAATATATTCCTTTTTCTTTTTTGTATAGATCTTCTTTTTATCCAATGAATCACGTTTCACAATAGTTCTAAATAAGATGGGTATTCTTTCCCGTCATGGAGCATTTTCCACATGTCCCATCTTTGCTTCACAGTCTTTTTTTCCGGAATCGAAACGCTACAATTGCCACGCAGCCGACACTAAGCATTGGCAAGTATCGAAAGTTCAACGAGATTCAAAGCGAATCCAAGGAAGAAGAAGAAGAAAATCTACACATTGTATATATATGTACACATAAAGACGTTCAATGAAAATGCTTCCATTTTCAAACAGTCACGTATGCGATAGAAAGTCTTTCGAAAAAGAGAGAGCGCTGCACTTTCATTGTAATACCATCTACTGCGCTCGCCTCCATGAAACGACATTGACTCTCACAAAAGAGGAAAGCCCGCAAATGTTAAAAAACGGAACAAATGAAGAGGAAGAGTACTAGATTGCGCTCGTTATCAACGACGATTCAAAGGGCTCTTGATTCGGGTTCGTTATTTCAATGAACGTAAAGTGTTGTCACACATTGTGTCATTGAAGCACAGCTGGTTATACTGTAGTTCCACCTTTCATATATTTGTTTTCAACAGACAGGACCGGTAAGACGTTACATCACACACGATTTATTTGAGCTTAAAAATGTTTTATTTTGATCTCGTCTCCGTTCTTCTAACCAAAGCTATTACGTCATATCGCATCTATCCTTTTTCTGTCTTCAGAAAAACTCGGCCGATTTACCCTGCTACTGGTACTGCCTGTTATACTAATTTTAACTTGGAATGACATGTTGATGAAGTCGTCATCATTGCAGACAAGTCAAAAGCAGCCTTTACTTCACGTCATCGTGCGCGAGACAAGTCATGAACGGCGCAACATCAAAAACTTTAAGATGCGCATCTTAATGAAGGGTCCCGTCTTGGTAGGCGATGACATTTACAACTCGAGACACTTGACTCGCGAGAGAATTATTAATCATTTACGATGGAGCGTGATAATGTCTCAATGCTGTACAAGGGTTCTATAGCCTCAGGATGTCGCGAATAATTAATGGCTCGGAGAATAGCAGCTACTCATTATCATTCTCAGCGTATCTTAGATTTGAAAATAAACAAACAAGTCAAACGGTAGACCGTTGAAAGTCTCTACAGCACTAGGATATCTTGCAAATAGACAGTCATCTTTATGGCTTTTCATTTTTAACTTGTGCGGCCAAAAGTGCGTGGTGATGAAATATGGTTTACAAATATCGAAGTATAGTATCTCCCATTGCTTTTGCTTTTTTCTTCCTACCCATAATTTATTCACAACGCTGTCAACTAGAAAAGGCGAGGCGTGAGAAGTTCCAAGTGCAACTGCAACTTTTACAACCAGACTAACTTTTCCCAAGAAATTAAATTTTTGCCCGCGTAGGTTCAAAGGTACTTTATGTTTGCATAATAATTCTGTCTCTGCAAACCGAAAGCTCGTAAAAGAATTTTTTTTAAATATATACAGACATATTAGTAAACTAACACCCCTAAATTTTGGTGAACCCAATTGTACCTCAACGTCTTTGATCTCGTTGACAATGAGGAATACGCAAACACATTTATTTTCCAAACGCGTATTGTAATGATGGGCAAAGAAAATTATTCCCGCAGCATATAACTCGCGTCTACAAAGTTGGGCCCTTCCACAGCTAGAGCCTGATGTACTAGATCGTTTGAAAAAAATACGTTGAAAGAAAATTTGTTAGTTGTTCTGCCGAACCAAGTTGTCCCTGCGGGGGCATGAAAAGGTCTTGAACCTTTTCTTATTTCAAACACAACTCTTTGATCTTCTTTGTCGTTTCATTCGCGAAAGAAACTCGTAAGGGCGAATCATCACGTTCTTAGCTATAATTTTATAAAAGTCCTTAGGAAGTTAGTGAATGCCAATAACAAACAGAACGGTATGCTAAACGGAGAAAACCTTTGACGAGCAGCTGATTGAAAAACCTAACATCTAATAATAGTTCCCACTGCTATGGTAGCTGATTGTCAGCAATCCCGATAAATTTTGCAAGGCCCAAGAACTTTGATGTGAAACTTAGCGAGGCGGTTAGCCTGTTAGTCTTGTTTCTTTTCGTGTTTGGCGGTGAAAACAAAATAAATGGCTTTACGTAACCTGCCTGTATCTAAAGATCGGAATTAGAAGGAAAAAAGGTTTATATTTGTTTTCTTCTTCTATCTTTCGTCGATGTTATTTGTTCGTCGCATGCCATTCAATCGATCCAGACCAAGGTGGTTTCTCGGAAAAAGGGAAAGAAAAACGACAGAATGACAGTGACACATGCCAGAATGAATCCAATATGGAAGAATCTCTGTTCTGTGTCCATTGATTCGATTAATATCCGACCTAGAGCTGATGGCTACAGGCATTTTATTATTGCTTTGCTCAAAGCAATAAGGGAAAAGAAAAATTTTCCTGTCAGAGTGTCCTGCTTTCCGTCAGGTACGAACTTTTTCTTTCAACTGAGGCTACTCGTTTTCTCTTTCGTTGGCGGAAACATTTTTAATATCCCTCAGCATCACCGTGACTTTATTGAGCGCTTCCTTAACCTTTGCTAAGTTCGTTTTCGCCTGGGTGGCTCCCGAACGTGTCCGGCGTTCACGTTGATCTTAATTCCTGTGAAAGGATTTTGGCCTTGCATTTTTTAAGTAGACGTTTAAAAGAACAAACAATATTTTTATCTCCTTCAAGTTTCCTGCTTTAGGAGAAACGGGCACAAACATCCGTGTATAAAAATGTAAACAATGCGACACCACTTCAAACCTTTCTATCCAACGAAGCGTGAAACTTTCCATTTCGACACCTATTTTGAAAGTACACGTATTTTGAAAGTACACGGTACGCATTTTGAATCACGCTTCTTATGTCTTGCACATTAGTTTTTCGAGGCTTTTTTTTCCATTTCTTTGTTCCTTTTTTTCGTATGTACAAAACAAAAAGAAGCTCAACTAAAGTGTGCTTAAAATTCATCGATTCACTTCGGTGACTGTCGCGCGGCAGCGGCAGTTTTTCTCTATGCTGCTGGAAACATGGCCGTTGAGAATGGAAATTCCCGAGTGGCCCGTTTTTTCCACCATCACCAAAACCCAGACGTGACATCGCACTGAACGCAGCGAAACCGAAGCGTTTCGATGCTGTTCACCGAGCACTGAAAAAGCAAAACACGAAAGAAAAAAAAAAAGTTTGGCTGTGGTAACAGAACTTTTCCCTTGGTATTATTCAAAACTGAGAAAAGTGCTTCGTAACTCTTCCGCAACCTTAAAGGGCAATTGAAACTAATCACGTGATCGTGATCTGTCACACCGTTAGAATAACTCTTATTGTTTCTCCATGTTCTCAATTTCATGAGCACTTGTATATACACGCATCAAAATGGCTGTTAGCGTAGAAAAAAGTAAGACATTCAATTCTAATTAAACGAATAGAATAAGTTACGAAAATTCTTGATAAGAACATACAACGGCAGCTTCTGTCAACAACCAGAGACGGCAAAAAAAGTTTTCTATGTATACTGAAAGTTATTATGTTTGTCAATAGTTTGTTTAAAACTACATATCTGCTTATATGCTTCGGTAAAGTTGGAACCTATTTGGGAAAAACTCGTAACTAGCTTTTTTTTAACTGACACCTTCATTAAACGCGTAACTATACCTGTGCGCAGTTACCGTGGCGAATCGTAATACGATATCTTTGATAATTGCGTACACGAAGCGTAACCATAAGAGCGAAAAAATTGTATAAACCAATCATTTGTTCCTAGGGTAAATCCATCAGTAACAATTCCTTTACAACTACCACACCTTGAAATCACAGAGAGGTAAACGTAGATGTCAGATGTTGATATGGCAAACATGTATTTTTATTTTTTTTTTGAGAGTGCAACGCGTATCAGAAACCCTCTGATATACAGCAAATATGTATCTCAGACTAATGTTTATTTCTAGCATCTCCAGTTCCCGTTTTCTTTCTTCCTCTTCCCGGATTCTTGGGTGTGTCTTCGTGGGTCAGCGGATCACGTCACGTAGTAGCCTATAGTCATGTCAATCAAAGATGGCCAGTAACAAACAATTACATTTGTTATCGGATACTTAGGTTGTACCTTAGTTCGAATGAATTCAATCTCTGGCGCTTTACGATTTTATGGGGCTGAAAGGGTTGGCAAGCAAAAGGTTTTTTCAAAAATAGCACGAAAAGATTTTTGAGTGCTTCACATGATAGGGTAGACATCTAGGCCCAAATGTGCCTTGGTATCGGATGACGTTTTGAAATCGATGGAGTGAGGGGCATGCGTAATAGTTTCGCTTTACGCAGCACCCAGGTGCAGTTCAAATGCAGTACGTACTTTCAGTGACACATTAGTCTTTAACACGGTGCTGCCTTGCACTGGGTCACCAGTTTTACTTTACTGGAACACTTTGCAACTTAGGACGTAATTGCACGACGAAGGGAAAGATTCTGTATGAATGTATAACTGCGGCAGAAGCAATCATATTAGAAGAATATGAGAGAGAATTACGGCAGCAGTAAAAAAACGCACATGCGTTTTTGATTACTTGGGAATGCAACAAAATTATTTGAAGCTTTTATCTATCGAATTCACTTTTCATGGATGGAGGCAACACTTAATTTTGTTATCAAATTCACTCGCATCGGTTTTCATTTTACAACGACGCATCGAAACATCCGTGTTATCAATTCAGGTCGGCCTACGCAACTGCTTTATTACAGGCTTTTTCTTTCCAAAATTCCTAGAGTTGGACGGAAATGAGACGTCGGACGCGATTTTTAAATGTTTCATAACCAACCGTGAATTCTTCCTTTTTGAATGTTTTCTTGGGTATCAATAAGTAGCTATCCTAAATTACTTTTGTTGTTGGGACCAGCAAATCGAAACTATTCGTTTATCTCTACCGGAAATTAGTTCTGGAGGGAGATGGAATGGCGTTTGTGTATTATAGGCCGTTACTGTGCTGCTGTTGAGCTGCCGAACTCATCGGTGACGACTATGGTTAAATTGCCTCTAATGGGAAAATTCTTCGTTTTCCATTGCTCTCCGTAATTGCACCTTTGTCACACTTTCTGAGATATAATTCCATTTTTTTTTCAAAGAAAATATTCGTCTCTTATTTGGGTGGGGTGTCAAGTTGACACTGTTATCGGAGAGCGTTGGATGAGTTCCGGTCGGATGACAGGGTCTTCAAGAACCGTCATCTTTACCGTGCGAATGGAACTCTTGATCGATATACATACAGACACACTTATACGGTCTGCTATGTATGAAGCTCAGCTCCAGTCCTAAATCAATTTCCGTCAAAATCCACAACCAACAGACTTACAGTGCCATACGGTTATATGCACCGTGATTTCTAAGCCCACACTGTAGCATCGTTGCAATCTAATGCCAAAAAAGAAGAAAGAAAAGATGACATCGATGGAGATTGAAACTGAAAAAATGTCATCCATAGCGACAAAATTATAGTTGACGTTTAACATTGCGTTTTTCTTCCTTCAACATATTACCTAGTAAATACGTTTTGTTTTTATCGTGTTCCCTCTAACCGTTTCTTATCTTTAATAAACATGCGCTGTAATCTCCATCCTACGCACGAAAAATAAAAACGTTTGCTTTGTTAACCTTTCGATTCGAATATGAACGCGATGAATCCCGATAGAAAGTTGATACTGACGGCATTATGCCATCCGCGTTTTGATGGCGCAACGTCTAAAATGATTAAAGTTTTCCTTTTCAAACAAATCTTGCATAAGTCGATCATCTGCTTTTTTAAGGAGGTTGAAGGACTCAAAATTGATATTCACGCATAGTTTTCGATGGTAGGATGTTAAGCTTGGACTACGGACCGTTTGACAAACATCGGATCGAACTCCTCAATACACCTTGTGCAATAGATAGCGTTCATATTTGACGTGAGGCCTTATAGGATACTGTCTAATTGATCGTGACGAAACGCTACCCTCATGTAATGAAAATGAAATCCATCTCGAGTATGAATCGAACAAGTCGCATCTTAGCACAAGTTCTCTGTTGCATCCACCGCACCATTGACACACGTACATTCACCACTTTCGTCTCACTATAATGGCTTATATACCAGTTTCGGGATGTATAAAGAAGTGTCTGTCATAGAAATTTTAGTAAAATGTCCGAAAGACCCGAAAGGATTTGAAAGGGATTTGTTGCCATGAGCGCATATTCTTATGTAACTTGTTGAAAATTCATTTTGGCAAGTTATCATTCCCTAGAGGAGTTTGCATGCTTTATGTGCTATTACTTTTCGTCGGTGCCCTCAATTATTTTGACTCCCACGTAAGCAAACTTGGTTCACTATAAGGTTCCAAAGTTGTAAGTTCCATTTGGCGAGTCCATCTCAACATCAAATGCGAATAGGATATAAAACATTTTGAAGGCCAATTGAAAGTAGCAAGGAGGACAAAGTTATGTTCAACAAATGATTTTTTTGAAATTCAATCATTTTAGAATTAATCATTCTTGTTCCGTATTTTCCACAGGTTGTCACGGTGGCCCCAATGAGAAGAGATTGCTCAGTAACCTGCTAGACAAGTACAACACACTGGAACGACCCGTTTCTAATGAGTCGGAGCCAGTCGTCGTCAGTTTTGGACTAACCCTAATGCAGATTATTGACGTGGTAAGAATCCACCGTACTAAAATGAGTACATTAGATTACTGTAGCATATAAACGCAGCGCTTTTTTCCGGTATCTAATTAATCTGTTTTGAGCTTTCATCATCAATTCCGTGTGGTACGAGCTTTAGAATTCAATTCTTGATGATTTACCACAACGGTCATGGTAAAATATAAGTGAATCAAAATGTTAAACAGTAACTACCTATTAAATTCAGATGAGGATGTGGAACCCATAACACGGCAAGTCGGTGAAAGTGGGTTTAAAATGCATGACTGTTACCTTATTAATTGAGTTGCCCTTTGTCCAGAGAGACTGTAACGTAGGCAAAAGGCAATTTGACTTCTATGCAAAAATCATGAGACATTCGTATATTTTTTTAAATAAGGGGAAAAAGTAACTAGTAAAACTTGATTACGCAATTTTGGGGGGTTGTTGTTTCAGTAGTTTTATTTTGAAATCCACTGCGGTAGCAAAAGATTAACGATCTACTTATTCTGTTTTATCTGCTAGGATGAAAAAAATCAAATTCTAACGACGAACGCCTGGCTTAATTTGGTAAGAATATTTCCCTATTTTTTTTCGGCGACATCGCCGTTTTTATGTTTTTCTTTCCTTGCTCTCGTTTCCTAAACTCTGCGTGCCGCTTTCTAGTTGGGCAAAGAGCATAGCAGCAAAAAGCACCATGCACTTAAATATTGAATAGTCCTGCGTCAGATTTATCCGAGTGAAGCCTGTCCTCAATCGGCATGTAGAGAAATCCGAGAACTCGTTCTTCTTTTGTTTTTTTTTTTTTTTTTTGCTTTTAGAGCATACATATCTAGAAAATTAATTAGTGCTCTCTCACATAAGCCTGTTCCTTTTCTTTCCCTTTGTCTTACGTTTTGTTGTGACCACTACAGGATTGGAGGGATCAAAATCTGATATGGAACCCGGCGAACTACAGTGGCGTAAAGGACGTCCGCATCCCACCCAACCGCATCTGGAAGCCCGACATCCTTCTCTACAACAGGTTATTCGATTGATTGCTATATGCATTAATTTAATCTATAAAAACATATTCTGTTGGCAGGCCGGATATGTTCGGTCCTTTCAATTTCAATATAGAATGTTTAACTATAAAAACGAACATTGAAAGATATAAGACTAAATTGTGTCACAGGAGTTAGAAGAGTCATGAAAGATTGAATCGGGATGTTTCGAATTTAGGTAGGCAATATAGGTAACGCAACGGTGAGGTATGTACTGTAGATCAGATAGATCGAAATCTGTAGGGGAGGTTTGCGTGCACTGAAAGACCCCTCGAGTGTCGAGTGCGCCGACGTTCAACTAAGAGGCCTGAGTTCAAGTTACATTGGATTTCAAGATTTCAATAATATCTCTTTACATTTTACCCGCCATTCCTGGTGCCTCTTTTCTGCGATTCGGTGGCAATGCGTATAAGAGATTACGAGCTCGAGAATGTAAATAAGGGCTCACTGATTCTTGCACGTACACCCAGTGGGCGTACAAAAGGCATGCAAATGAAACGATTATATTCCTTTGACAAAGCTCACGCAGCGCACGTCTATGTAACTTTAATTTCAAAAACATTTCAAATAACGTGCCTGAAAAAATATAATCAAAGATATTCCTCTGTCGTACACGCAGTTCAACTGACTCGTCGGAATGTTTTTGACTTCGTCCTACTTTGCCTTGCCTATCAGTTTTCATAGCCTCACGCAAACGTGAAACTTGAAATAAACTATTTAAAGAAAGGGTTTCGACAAATCCAGCCAATTTCAGTTCCGAATCAACAAGTGGAACATTCGTGCAACCAAACACAAGGCGAAATGAAGCATCCACCCTCGGTTGCCAACTTGTCATGTTTCCATTAACACTGGAGCTGACGCAGAACTTGTGTGTTCAAGCAATTGCTGCAACTGACAACCTCTTTCGACAGAAATAAATCATTGTACACGAGGGAAAATGAAGGAAGATGCCTGGCCGCTGAACAGTTACTTCTTTGCCTCGTGAGAGTTATAATAAACCCGAGACCTATCGATCGGCATAGTGAAGGAAAACTGTAAAGAGTTGGAGGGCGACCCAGGACCAGCAGGCCGACATAGCTGTAAGAGAAACAGTGTGTGTGTCGCCTCATGCGCACTCATCTATTTCCACCGGTCCAACTGACTGGCGCTCCAATTACTTGGATGCCTTCTATCCAAAATGAGAAAACAACGCGCCATGGAGGACCATCAATTTTCGGTTTCTCCAACTTCGTTCTCCCATTCGGTGCCATGTTTTTGCTCATTCTATATTACAGCGATGGAGAAAAGGAATCCACTCGGAAACAAAATGAGAACCAATGACTGTAAAGTTTGGCTGTATATGAGTTTCTTTTTCTTCCTCCGTTTCTTTCATAACTCCCACTACTTCCTTTCTTTCTTTTTCTTAAACCAGTGAAATGCTACAGACTTAGAACAGTTGTTCTCCTAGCGAACCCAATCTAGTTCCTAAACAAATCATTGGCGTAGAAGGAAGTGGCAATGATTTCATTTCGCCTTTCGGTGTCGAATGGAGTGGGCCCTGTATAATATTGTCGAGCCTTCTCCAGTTTTTCTTGTTAGCTGTGCTTCCTCTTAAAATAATATTTGCCGTCTTTTACCCTGCTAGTTGTGATTAAACTTTTTCTTTTCGTTGGCTTCTTGGCACTCCTCTCTTGAAATTCAAATTTCTTTTGTTTATTGGTGCGAAATGTAGCGCTCACGAGGGTTTCGACAACACATTTCAAACCAACGTTGTTGTGCGGCACAATGGCAGCTGCAACTACATCCCGCCGGGCATCTTCAAAAGCACTTGTAAAATCGATATCACCTGGTTTCCCTTCGATGACCAACAGTGTAAAATGAAATTCGGTAGCTGGACTTACGACGGTTTCATGGTCAGTTTCTCCTATTTCATCTCGTTTATTTTACGGCATTGACAATCTGCAATTTGCAAACGCAGTTGGATCTGGTGGAGAAGTCGACGGACGGCGGTGATATTAGTGGTTTCATCACCAACGGCGAATGGGACTTGATCGGCGTACCTAGCAACCGCACAGTTGAATACTACACATGCTGCCCGGAGCCTTACGTAGACATCACATTCACCATACACATCAGGCGGCGGACACTTTACTACTTTTTCAACCTTATCGTTCCCTCCGTGCTCATTTCTTCCATGGCGCTTCTCGGCTTCACCCTTCCCCCGGATTCGGGAGAGAAGCTCACTTTAGGTATGTCATTACTTTGATAAATTCCAAAATAAAATAAATACGTCACGGGGTCCCAAGTACTGCAACAGGAAAACGATCAACATTCGTTAAGATACCTTTTCGTTATCGATTTGTGGTAGCCAATTAGGTGTTAAGTATGGCGGATCACTACAGACAATTGCATTCCCAATTTATAGGACTATGCATAGGATAAAACTAAAAGCACGTACCCATGATGTATTAGGATATCCTCTACGAATAAGAGACGACAACATAGGGGCGCACCTATCGATTTTGTAAAGACAGACAGCACCGTGCAGGCTTGCACTTAAAATAAAATAAAAAATTCAATCTATTACATCACGTTAAACGTAAAGTATGTGTTGCGTGAGGAAATAGGGAGGAAACCGATAAAAAAAAAGGGAAGAGAACACAACATCAAATGGAAAACGGTAGCAGCTCTCCAAATCTGCGACTCTCGTTTTTATCGTTACGGTCCATCGCTCGTCGTCCCTGCTCCCCCCTCAATCGTGTCTTGATTATCGTTATTTACTTTGAACTTGGAAAATCTAAGAATCGATCACCTACTCCTAGTCTTCGCACAGCTGAGAGACAGGGGAAGGAAAGCGTAGGATTATGGCAGTGTCCAATCGCGATTTTGTAACACTGCCGAGATGCTCATCTGTTCTCATGTTCTTTAGAAAAGATATCGACCGTGAATAATCATCGTCGTTCAAATACGTTCCAATGAACCTACAGAACTGTAGAAATTTCAATATGATGATACGCGTGCGTAGGCTTTACGCATACGATATAGAAAACCTGCGTGACCTCGACCTGTAACAACCGTAATTTTCCTAAATTAACAATTTAGTTGTAATCTCGAAAATCGCCATAATTACACGACAGGTTTAATCAACTAATGAGCTGCACAATAGTTCTAATTGGTGAGTTGCAAGCAATATTAACGGAGCGCTCCGGTCACTGCATTGCTTTAACAAAAGCCCTATGGGGGAAGATGATTCGGGGCGAACGACAATGTCACTTGTTCTGTTCGTCAAATTCATGATTGCTGCCGTCTTCTTATATGTTGTCGATGAATCTTTTCGAAGCCAAAAAAAACAAACAAAAATAATAACCATATGGGAATGTCGGTCTGTCAAGGTTTATCTTGTTGTATCAATCGGAGTTTCACGAACATGGAGGAAAACAAACGGGAAACGTAAGAAATGTCCGTCGATCAAAAGAGTCTGCTTTCCACCTTGCAAAGGCATTATTCCCACTGGACGGACTCTATATCGCATATCATACATTCTACACTGGGCATTGGCTATATGTACACTCCTGGGGTGGGAAAAAGAACACGTGATTTCTGACTGACAATAGGCCTCTCTGGCGCTCAGCCGTTCTCTTTTCGTCAGTTGTGTTGAGCGCACAAGCGCCTTAGCTGGCGCAAAGGATGCAGGCATCAAACACAATACATGACGCACAGGAAGGAATCTATTATTCAGGCAGCGAGCACCAACCGACAGCAAGACTCCGGCCGTCCAACGCTGGACACATATTTAGTCTAGAATTGTAAAATCTATACCACACAATGCGTGATACGTACCTAATGACTTTTTCCATCTACATATCATCCGTAAACACAGTGTAGCACTTTATGCCGTACTTTCAAGTTTTATGATTGCCAGCGCATAACCAAACATCCGCACATTGAAATGTAATATTTGAAGAGCTCTTCATATTAGACGGATTATTGCCAGTTTTAAAAGTTGTTAAAGATACTTTAATCGGTAGATGCTCTGGTTAGACAATTGAAAGTTTATATACAAGTTCGTGAGTTTTAGGGTATGTAAAATGTTGTTTTTCTTCCAGCGTGAGTCTGACGGCTATTGTCGGAGCCATTGTTTCCGTCCGAGCCGCTAGGGCAGTTTAGTGGCACAATATTTCACGTATATATTGCCATGTTTCCGACATGGCCGGGAGCTTTCGCCTATATACAATTGTCTGTACCTTCGGGGTTAGGTGTCTACCATTGCTTTCCACTAGACGCCTCTTTGGTACATTTTTACAGCGTGGGCGATTACCAGCAGCTGTTGTTGCATCCTTGTTGCATACTTCAAACTGTACACAATTGACAACAAACTTTATTCTTTTTCGTTGTCTCCTTTTTCACTACCCTGCTGATTGTCAATTGTTTATTTTTTGCGTTTATTCGCAAATCGTAGGAGTTACCATTTTGCTGTCTTTGACGGTATTTCTCAACCTGGTTGCCGAAACGCTGCCCCAAGTTTCCGACGCCATTCCGCTTCTAGGTAACACTAAATTTAAATCAAATTTTAAATCCCTTTCCGTGTGGAATTTTGCCTAGTTCTGCCTTTACTTTTCCTTTCATTCTATGTCGTTTGTCGCTCAAACTTGGCACTAGATAAACTGTTGCATATTACCACAGAGCAGGGCTGAAATGCCAAATAAGAAAAGCATGGGTTATGTGGTGCGATGAATGCCATTCCTTCTTGCTCTGTTTCAATTACTTATTGTGCATGTTGTATTACACGTCTGGCAAGTGTCGGAATTCACCCATGTTACACCTCTCGCATCGGCAACCAGCTGCACACGGTGTAACTGAAGCGCATGAACTATTTATTCAAACAATCACGTTTCTTCTGTTAGCCTAGACATAGAGCATGAATGCTTAATGAACATTTGAGTACTGGTTCGCACTGAACTGGCGCGGGCTTTCGCCGTCTCGTTTCAGTTCTTTGAATATACCGAAACAATTTCGAAAGTTTGCACAGAGACTCAACCTAGCCGGAATTATGTACCTTATTCATTTCAACGGGTAAACGAAAAATCCTGAGTGCGTTTTATGATGTGTTTACAGAATGAAGCACACATCATAGCTATAAATAACGGGAGCGTGAGGCAGTGAATACAAAAACATACTCGCCCTAATGTTTTCCTTTCACCAAAAGAGGAGGCGTTTGGCCCATTTTTCTTATTGCAAGTGAAAAGGTTAATTTACCGGATGAAAATCGCAGAACAACTGGCACATAAAACTGTAAATTCATATTTTCATTTTCTATCATATTTTCTGCTTAGTTTTCCCAGCCATCTTTTTACCGCAGGCTGGTGTCGTAGATTTTGCCAAAGATGGCTGTAATTTTATTCATAGCAATAATGATTAACGAGGGTTTTGAAACGAAGTCCCCCCATAATCAAAATACGGGAACCGGAGCCTAGGGATGATATACGAATGGCTCTTCAGCTCAGAATAATTGGAAACGGTTCTGTAAAAGTCATGTCTAGCCTCGAATGACAAAAGAGACTCCGTTCTACAAGTAGGTTTCGTGTGGGTATGTCCAGCAGCAGAAAGAATGGCGATAGAACGACCACATAGCCGGCGGATAAATGGTTTTATTTTCTGCCCAATGATAAAAAGACCAGTCTGTTATAGAACAAGTAGATTGTTTAATCATTACAAAAGAAGACAAGGCTTTTTTCGTCAAACATCTGCTCACTTGTCTAACCCAGTTAGCCAACGTCCAGCACGAACGAAGAGCGATGGTGATATGTTGACGACCAAATTTTTTGCCATTCCGAGAAAGAAAAGAAGAGGGCAGCGGAAACTAATTTGAATGCTGTGCAATTGAATATGCATGACATCGTGTTTCAATGCTTGTTGCCAATTCAATGTTTCAATGTCAATATACGAAAGCGAAGCGTCTCTATCCAATCAGTCGACGTCCTTCCATGATCGTGAAAACTGATATGACCAAATTGATTTGTTTAGGCACTTATTTCAATTGCATCATGTTCATGGTGGCATCTTCCGTCGTCCTGACCGTCGTCGTCCTCAACTATCACCATAGGCGGGCGGAAATGCACGAAATGCCTCCATGGGTAAGTTAGCCCTTTATGTGTTTTTCATCCATACTACAATTACATCACGATTGCAACGGTCTCTTTACTTAAAACAATAACAAAAACGTTCCGAATAAAATCAATTTCCTCTAATAGAACTTATGATTGATGGTTAGGTACGAACATTGTTCTTGCTGTGGCTGCCTTGGATACTACGAATGAGCCGGCCGGGCAAGAAAGTGACGCGCAAAACGATCCTGATGAACAGCCGAATTAAAGAAATGGAATTAAAGGAGCGATCGTCGCGCAGTCTGCTGGCCAACGTCCTGGACATGGACGACGACTTTCGCAGCGCGTCGGGCATCTCTTACGCGCCCACGTACAACAGCAATCTGACGAACCGTTACAGCAGCGGCGGTGGCGTAGGATCGGGATTAGGAGGCGTAGGAGGAAATGGCGGTAGAGGCGTCATCATCGGTGGCCCTGCTGGCGGAGGAGTTGGTCCAGGAAATAGCTCAACATTACCCCATTTCCCGACTTCGGGCTCCTATCACCAGCAGCAGGCGTCCGTCGGCCAGCAACAGTCATCGGTGCATCTCGTCGAGTCGTCGCTCATTCACGGCAACATGATCTCGGCCAACGCGCAATCTTCAACGTTCGGAAGTCGGGCAGGAGGGTTCGCCATCGACGAGGACAGTCCGTCGACTCCCTACTGCATACAGGTAAAACGCTTATTCTTTCCCCCGCAAGCCTTGACCTAAAAGAAAGAAGACGATCGTTTATCACCACTTTCGTTTGGAAGACATGAGAAAAATTCGAAAAATGAAACGAGCAATCTTGGGTAAACTATTATTCACGCTTGATTGCAGCGCATAAACAAACAAAACAATAACAAAACAAAGGAACCGACAATCGATATCGTTCTTGTTCCGGCCCTTCAGTCATTTCACCGCCTTGTTTAATATAAGGCATACTTAAGGGTGTAGGACAGATAGACGGCATTCCTTTTCCTCCTTTTTTCTTTTGTTGCTATTTTTACTTCTTCGGAAAGGAAAAAGAATGAAAAAACCCGTCTCACTAAAAAAAAAAAAAAGGGAAAATCGATCGAGATCCTACACGACCCCGTGTTTATACGCGCATATAGAACAGCACTATCCGGATGAAATAACGGCGTTGCACATTGCTAGAATTTAACATTATTATCAATGCCACAGAGAGTCGTGGACGGTTGGAAGCTTACAATGGAAATAGCCTTTATAGCGTGGTTTATCGGTTGATAAGGCTTTAGTACCGAGGAAAATGTAAATGCGCGGTGTTATAGCTACACGTTACTGCACGTTGAGTGATATAGTACTTTACTCAGGATCTCTATTGCATGCAGATTACTGAACTTTGTATGCTGCAGCTCAGTTAGTATAGCTAACATGAGATCCATTCACCAATTGGTGACGAAAATGCGTTGATTCTTTCCATTTCCGTGCAACACGTACGTCAGTCAAAGTAAAGTATAGGTACTTCCAAGAAGAAGGAGAGCAAAGTGGTGGAAATAATCAAGGAGAAAACACATTATTTCCGTGAAACATTTCTTCCTTTTCTCTTCAAAATTGACACTCCTCAGATTCAATGAAAAATTGGCAAGTGCACAGACCTGATGCGCAGCTCTCTCAAGAATTTTCTGGCCAGCATAAAAAATTGCTGTAAAAAAGGCTGTCGCGACGCAACTCTCTTAAGTGGAAATCGATTCTTTGCATTACACAGAAAGGAGCTCGTTCCCTTTAATTTATTATGATCATATATTTCGCTCAATGCCTCACCCTCTCGTCTTTACACAACTGAATTTATTGCTTTTTTCCCAATTGAATTTTGTTTGATTACACGTCCTACAAACTTTTGGTATAACGTATCTCGTTACCACCAACAAATTAAAAGTTTCGTTTTAAAGCTCACCATTCCCTACCAACTCCTCGTCGAATAATCAGAGAGAAAAAAAGGAAATGAAAATCTCGGATGCAATCGGGAAAAAAAGCTGCACAGTATTAAAAAAATTTTAAATAGTATCTTCAATCTATTTATAGGCTGATGGTATATGCTCAAGGGAAATCTAACACGTTGTATCGGTCCCACGTATCAAACCATCGCTATTAACGGGTCTACGTTTCTTACGTCCACTGCCTCGCTTTCTCATCCAAATCGTCACGATTTACGTGCCCCTCCAACCGATTTGTCCGTTGATTATTACTCAAGCAATAACCTGTGGGAGATTCAAATCCTTCTTTGTATGCGTCCCATCTTGTTCCTCCTTTTATTCTACCGTTTTTCTTGTTTAAAAACGATCGACAGCTTACGTGTGGGTGTTCAAAGATGAAGCTCATATGCAGACTCCTTAGTTGTGAGACTGTTGAAGGTAGGCCCCTTGCCATTATTGTCCTATTTAACGACGTTTCCTTCTTAAATGGGTTTTGAAAAGTTTTTCGTAGCGTTGGGAATGGAATCCATTAGTGATGTCGAAAGAAATGAAATGGGAGTGAAAAAAAGGCGCTTTCATTCTTCTTTTCTTTTTTGCTATTTCCCAAGTGTTGAATTCACCGAGTGAAAAAAAAAAAAGAACTTAACGAGGAATGAGGCTAGGATGAAGCTTATGGTGTTGACGCGTCGTTTGATCGTCACCAATGGTAACACCTAAATCGTGTTTCGGTGAACTAAAAGTGCTTCAGCAGTTAGTTCAACAATTCAATAGATTTCCCAACGTAGAAAAACATAGGCAGCATATTTGTGCTCTATAGTCATTGAATAGGACACGCCATAGGGTCTGTCTACGTGTATGACTTATGCTTATTGTATATTGCATCCCTTAGAACAAAACAATGCCACTAGGCCCAAATCTAACATTATCGATTTTAATTCCTGTCAAAGACGGAGTCGCCTGACGGTGCATGTCTAAAGGCAAAAGAAGAAATTTGCTTCAGGGTCATAAAAGAGGCAGTCGTCAAACTTCATTTCCGTGCTATATACTTGCGCATCTCATGAAATTCACGCTTGTGCGGGTTTCATTACGTTGAGATGAGAACACGGACGACAAGCCTCCGCACTGCAAACTCGTTAGTTGACTTTAGACTCCTATTGACAATGACTCTCTTCTCTTGTACTCCGCCTAGAGGTATACGACAAGGAGACTGCTTCATACCAGTGTCTTCTTTTTAAAGGGCTTTCAAATGGCACGAACCTGAATCTGTGTTAGAGATCATGAAGTCAGGTTTTCATTTTGCAATATCCGCCTATTTATATGTACACGGGGAAGTTAGTGGGAACCTGTCAGGAACAACAGGCGGCGTTCGGAGAAGCACAGGGGACTTCTAAACAGTTACGTTAGACGACCGCCATATATATAGAAAAAAAAAGTGCAATAAATAAATCAACACGATACAACTTTTTTTTCTTCTCCATTGTGAGACGTTGGCAGCCGCACATCTAGCACGTTGCACGTTCCTAACGCTGTTTTACGTAACTGTGCTGGGCTATACAATAGCCATGTCTCACAATAGTGAAAAGGGAAATCACAAAGTTGGACAACACCAAAGTTGTTTTCTGCTATCTACATTATATTATAACTCTTTGTATATACACGCATCGACTGCTTCAGTGAATCAGCTGCTAGCCTTTTCTCGGACACTCGGACGGTTCCTTTTCTTTCTTTCTGTGTGTATGTTTGTGTGTGTGTACTGCACTCGCAACTGACACACACAAATATAGAAAGAAAAGGTCCATCACTGAGGAACTCGGTCGTCACTCGGCCCATGTGAGTGTAGGGAGCTGCGACAACACAACGCTGTCCATTTCTCTTTTGCCTCTCTATCTGGAACTCTCCTTCGAAAAGTTTGAGTTTTCACTCGTCTTCACCATCTAGTGCCCTTATCCTAACCATTAAGGATGCGTGAAGAAGCCTGTGGTATAGCTTTATTACATATATAATCAACGAACGCGCTACCCGCAGCACAAGAGCGACTCGGGGCTATGGACTGCCTCTCACACGACTCCTACCAACTGCTCAATTCCTCATTTCATTGTTTAATTGGTATCTGCACAACGCATTAGTTCAATGTTGGCCAACAGTAACATTGTTTTTTTTTTAAGACAGACGTAAAAATGCGTTTAAATTTTTTTCGTTATTAGGTTTAACGACTACGGGATTAAAAGCGGTCCCGAAATTAGAACAAATCCTTCAATACATTTTTTTCGTTTTCTTTTCACCGTGATATAACGTCAGTATCTTGAGGGGAGCGCATGAATACGACGCTGATACGCAGAGACAATGACAGCAGCTAAATTGCAAACAGCAGACGCTGTGCACATGGTGCAGTAGCGCCAGTTCACGCCACAATCCCAATCTTAAGCAGGCTACTTAGAATAGTGTGTTTCTAAAATGAAAAAAGGGCCCTGCAGCTTCTTGCATAAACGATGAGCGTCGCCCGGATGCTCTGATACTTGTTGCCTCAACTTGTGATATGGAGAAAACAAGAATGGAAGCGTATGTAAACCTATAAACCCATACCGTTATAGGCTTACATAAGTAGCAATAAGAGCTGTAGATATGCAGTACTCAGTATGCGAACGTGTATATCGATCGACTGATTTTTGCCAGGGTAGAATCTGACCCCTGTGTGGTGCTTGTGTCATGCCTTTCGATTTCGAACTTTGCGAATTTTTTTTTAAGCTATTTGTTGTGCTTTCTTATCTTTGTATGCAAGTTTAACACGTTCACGTTGGTCAATTCAGAATAATAAGAGATCGATGAAATTGGTCGTAAATTATCTTTTGAAATCTCGACAAACCACGTAATATAAAAAATAAACTCGGATCTTTTTCGTTCATTGGTTGTATAGGCTCAACGGGACCTGCAGGCGATCATTCGGGAACTGCGCTTCATCACTTCAAAACTGAAGAAGAAAGAGGACGAAAACGATTTGATTGCCGACTGGAAATTCGCCGCCATGGTGGTCGATCGCATCTGCCTCTTCATCTTCACCATGTTCACCATTATCGCCACGCTGGCCGTGCTCTTCTCCGCTCCGCACATCATTGTGCAATAAAGCAAAAAGAAAAAGGGAACATAAACGAAGAGAAAAAACATTGAAGATTAGATAGACTCGATCTCCCCCTTGCCATCAGAGTGTTTTTGCGTCATCGGGATGCGCACGGGAAACTTGTTGTGGAGCGTGGGATCCCCGTCGTCTTCTCCTTTTTTTTTTCAGCCGATCCGGTGTCTCCATTCCGCTCCCGCACACGCACACACACACACACATACGCAAGTGTATAAACACGGTTTATATGTGTACAGTATACAGGGCTGTATATCGATCTTCATATGTTGGCGTAGAGTCACGTGCGATCCTGCTGCCGCCGCTACCGACTTGCTAAAAGGAAAAAAAAAAGTTTAGAGAAATGATAAAAAGAAAAACGAATAAGGAACTTTTACTTACCGCGCGACAACCGTCGACACGACTGCCAGAAAAAGACAAAAATTGCGTAACCAAAAAAAAAAAAACTCCAAAAAAATGTATAGGTGGGTTCCTGCCCCCACCGACATGGACCTGCTCTTTTGATAAATGTATTTCTATGGTATGCTGCGTGTAATGCATGTGTGTGTATGTTGCTGCGTATAGTAACGGCCTAGACTAGGTTTTATATATATATATATATACGACAGGCGAATGTGACGGACATTAAAAGCGTTTTATAATAGTCCTGCGAGAAATAAACCCAAGTGGCGGGAGAGTGAAGTAAAAGAAACACGAACGCCAAACCAATGCGATGATGAGGGAGTTGGATGTCGGGCGGAAAAAAGAAATACATTAAAAACAAAAGGATAGAATAAACGAAGTATGTCAAGCAGTTGAAGATTGGGCAGGGCATATCTCACATTTCATGATGTGTTTCGACTTACAGAGAGAAAACAAAACGATCCGAGATCGTTAGAGCCTGGACGGACAGATTGAGAAGAAAGGAAACAGGGCAAACCATCGCTAACCAGCACAATCAACAACAACAACGAAAATCAGCTCGTTCAAGGATGTATACTGTACATATAATACTATCGTTCCTTCTCTTTGTTTTCTTGGCTCTTACAGCAACACATTTTTTCGTTGTCTTCCTTTTCTTCCATAAAAGAGAGAGACGTCCTAGATATACACTTATATGTAGCGTAGTATTTTTTTTTTTTTAAGAGGAAGGCCGTATCGTAAGTTACGCAAGTCACGTGCCCAAACGCTCAGCATCTTTTTCTTCCTACTTCCTTTTTCCTCCCCACTGTACTTCCATCATCTGAAGAATATGAACACTTTGATTTGGGTAGGTGTGGCATCATGGAATTTTTGGATCTCTCTCTCTCTCTTTTCCTTTAAATATATACCCTGGTCTTTCTCATTTGTGGTTTTGGGTTCTTGCTCCTGTTTCTGTTTTTCAAAGCGACATTAACTCATTTGCTCCCTTGGAGCTCAATTCCTCTGTGTTTGTGTCTATGTTTGTGTGTGTGTGTGTGTGTGTGCGTGTGCATTGTATATATTATTATACTTCCCTTCACCGTTTCCCTGCGTGCTTCGTCTCCAAGTGCTCAATCAATATTTCCTTTTTTTTTTTTTTGCCTCTCTTTTCTCTCTCTCTCTCTCTCTCTCTTCGATAAATATACGATGCGACCCTCCTCAATTTTCTCTTGTCATTCTTGCTCGCTCACTCACTTCACATTTCTTATTGCTATTTACTGCTTCTTCCCGGTGTGTCTTTTCATCGTCTTGTTCACATTTACTTTTTGTAAAGATCGAACTCTATTTCCATCTACCGTGTCATCCCAATCTTCTACTGTCCCACACTGTCGTTAAAACAAAAACAAAAATACGGAGATGAACGTGCCCGTTTCTACCGGAGCGAATTCTTATGGTGAAAATGGATCTTAACTGTTATATAGGGCACACATAGACACACGATGCGTCACGTCTCCAAGGCCAAAGCAATCCATCGTTTTTTGTTTTTTTTTCAATTCCCATCTAGCCATCATACCATCGTATAACATACTTGCCAAAAAGAAAAGAAAACAAACTTGGTGTTTCTCTTTTTAATAACCTTCCCCAGGCCTGAGATTGTGTGTTGTATTATCTGCGTGTCACCTCTACAGTCACCCACGTACGCCCACCTGTCAAACTGTTGTATTCTCAATATGATCGATACCGTACGTGTTAGGCGTGTGCGTACCCACGGAACATCAAAGTCTTTCTCTCTTTTTTTCCCTCCCCTCTTTCATCTACTTTTTCTTCTTCAACCGTGTCGATCTTTAATCGTCAACCCCATTCCGTGAACATCCATCATGATTCAACTTTCTTTAATATACATATATCTTTTTATTCACTTTTAAAAAGACACACACCAACAAGTATATTGCGAAATGGACAATCAGTATGTCCTAAATCCACTTTCCCTCTTTCGATTTTTTGCCAGCCGATCGAAGCCACTTTGCCCCACATGCACACTGAATAATTTGCATATCCCCTTGGTCGTTTGAAAACTTCTGAAATTGTTTTTCGTTGTTGTTGAGAAGTGAAATAAAAATCAAGGAAAATGTATCGGTGAGAATGGCGGGGTTGTGTGGAAATGACGAGTGATTTACGTCTTGATAAAACATCAATTTTGTTCGGTAGTTTCGGAAAACTATTATTGATCTACGGCTGATGATTAATGTACGTCATTTATGTCAGTTTCTGTTGGCAAAAAAAAAAAACATTTTCCTTGTCCCAACTTTTCCTTGTCCGTGCGTATGAATGTGTGATTGTTTGCTATGTAGTGCAATTAGTTGATCTTACACCAAATGTCCCTCATTCTGTATCTGCTCCCTTGTTCCTTCCATTTTATAAACGGTACTATACCTTTATTATATCATATATTATTACACGATGTTCGGTGATGACAAACGGCAAGGGCGAACCGGGAAATCATGTTGTTCATTTTCGTCTCAAAATTTCCCAAATCTCAAAAACCATATAAATTGTTTCACGAAGAAAGCATTTCAGCAAGATCACATACAATTTCTTTTCGAATTATTCTTTTAATTGTCGTATCTTCGCAATATTGTTATACAGAATACGTATTTCCAGACTGCAAGTGGAGATATAATTGGTTCAAGATTGCAAAGGTCAGCAACGATTTTCCTATAGAATGTTTCGGCTTCGGCTGAATTTGGGCAAATAGAAATAAATTGCCTTCTTGTATTACAAAATGTGTTAGATGAATAATGGGTTGCTATACACTCTTTTGCTGGTGTACATATTTATAGTTGATGTATGACAAGTAAAACATATTCACAGCAGGCCAGACAGTCGTGCCACAAGACATTACTTTTCCTCTTCGTTCAGCATTGCGAAAACACACACACGTTAAAATTGTTTAGCTGTTTCTTGTAATAGTTGTTCTATGATGGAGATGGCAACAGGAAAAACAAACATCAGTGCATCATTGTCTCCAATTGGGATACATTTTGTTTTTTAAAAGAAAAGAAGAATGAAAAATAAAATTGATTCTGTGTGTGTATGTCACAGAATAAATGCGTATAAGTGCTAAACAAAATCTCCGCGAAAGAAACTTTTTCGCTGATGTTTACGGAAACAAAGTTGATGAAAATTTGATGGAGAAAAACCGCGAGACAAGAAAAAAAATTAAAGTATATAGCCACTTCCCAGCGAAAAGCTTTAATTATTTACACTGCTACATCCTCGCTAACTCTAAACTAAAATGTATCTACACCGCACATTTTCCGACTGCTCGACTATCTTCGCCGCTCACAATTGTGTTTACCATATGTGTATGACGCGTAAGTAAATATGTATCGTACCAAAAACGAAGTGATCAAATAATAAATGCCATCCCCAAAAAGGCAAAACTATTTATCCGTTTCCCCTCCATTTTTTTTTATCTATCTCGCTCGATCCTATTTGATAACCGGCCACTACAATTGAGCAATTTCACAGAGCCGGACGGAAGGGTCGGGAGTCCACAAATCGTACCACGGCCCGCAACGCTGGTCATCGCTGGCATCGTCTGATAGTTGATCCAAACTGCGCGAACTGCCCGATTTAGCCGATTGCAAACGCTTTTTCAAACGCAAGCTGTATTCCTCGAATTCGGCCTTCATTTGACGCTGTTCTTCCCCTGCCACGATTGTAGTCCTTCTGGCCATCTCCAGCGGCGATGATGTCCCGTCTAATTGGTCTAGATTGAACTGAACTCGTAGCGACGGCGAAGAGGCATGCAGCCAGCAATCCGGCTGAAATTTGCGAGGCAAGGTGTGCGGCATGATGCCCGATCGATCGTAGTCAGCTCGAGAATAAGGTGACGCTTCAGTACCTTGGTCGGTACCTCTGTCTAAACGTCCAGGATAAAATGGATGCAATAGGGCTAACGTCGGCGGCCAAGACGGCAAATTCGGTGGCAAAAAGCGGTCGATGGCCATATAGCCAGACTCGCTGGATCCAGGATCTAGTAGATCTGACTCGCTTCCATATTTGCGCCAGCCTAAATTAGAGCGACGGCTCTCCGATCGAGTCACTCGACGTCGGGCAGTAGTACAGTTCAATCGAGATGGTGGGCGGGGATCTGTTGCTGGGCAACTTTTGGGTAAAGGCATCGGAGGACGCCAACCGACGTAACAGGGCACGGACGACTTGTGCTGCCATGGTGTCACCTCAGCAGCAACTGACGGCTGTTGTTGATGAACGTCCTGGAAGAACAGCGCCGTATCCAGGAAGGAATCCTTTGAACGGGTGCGAAACAGCGCTGTTTTCAGTAGACCTGGCGCTGCGGATAATTTGTTTTTGATCTTGGCTGCAGTCGCCATGCTGCTAGTTGTTGCCGCCGTCGACACCGGATCACGTGATCCCACCGATCCGTTCGATGGTGTATTCTTCGTGAACAGTCCCGACAGACGTCGAACAGCTCCTGAACGATCTGTCGTTTGTTGATGTTCATTCTGCTGTCCTGCACCTTGATTTTTCTCATTTTCAAATTTATTAATTGCAGTCTCCTCGCTTTTCTGGGCGTTGCAATGTCGCCGCAATTGTTTTGATGCTTTAGAGCGCGTCAGCGTTGCCAAATAGCCCAACACGGGAGGGTAACTCGAAAGTTTGTTATTAGTCTGAACGATAGACGGAGAACAAGCAGAAGAATTATTAGCGCTCGGTTGCTGTTTGCCCCCGTTCGTCGCGATGATGTTGTCCACGTTAGGGCGTGTCTTGGTCGGTCGATCGAGTGTCATCGAAAGGCCTTCGTTGTAGTAAAATGGAGTTTCTTCTCCTTTTTTTCGGCCATCATTCGATCGCTTGGTGCTGCTTTTGCGCGGCCTCCAGTCGGCTGCCTCCGATGCGCTACATATGCTGTTTTGGCTCACGTCCACAGCTGAGCTGTACAAGAGCCAATGACGCGACAGGTTGGGTGGAAATCTGTTGATTTTCCAAGAGTCATGTAAACAATATCTCTAGATATACACGAAAAACATTGTCATCTAAAAATGTAAGCTCTGCGTCGTCGTGGATGGCGTGCACCGAATAATAAAAGGAGTAAACATATTGCTGTGAAAAAAGATAGTAAGAGCGGATAAACGAGTATTACGAAAGAAAAAGAAGATGCCAATAGTTGAGCTTTCATCGTGGATGAAAGTAAGAAGCAAAGGAGAAGAGCCCATAAGGAAGAAAGAAAACGAATAAAAACGTGTGTACACTACATATAGCTGAAAGGTAGCTGACGCACATACGTACCGAAGAAGACAAGAAGAACAAATGAAAAACGTGATGAAGAGATACGCTACGACATACGTTTTCGAATAGAGTCACATGAAAGAATCTGTAGGAATATAGCCCGTCTTCTTTTCCCTCCATTTTGTTTAGTTAATACACCCATTCGTTGTCTGTAAAGCTTTATGATCATTGTTGTTATTATCAGAGCGTGGTAGAAGCAGGAAAAAGAAGTAGAAAGGGCAGACATATATACCGAACAACCCACTCGTAATAGGCAACCGAAGATCGTGTATGTAATCACAGGTCAAAGGCGTCCAAGACACGATGGCGAAACGGGAAAAAAATGATGGGAGTGAGAAGGGGGGAAATGATAACGAGATCATCTCTCTACATGAGCCAGCACTAAAGCAAGAATCATATACAAATGGAGATGTGACACAACAAGAAAACAGACATACGAAAAAAAAGGAGAAAACAACATAATGTCTAAATAGGTTTTTTTTTCCAGTTGCCCTCCGCATACCGGCCATTGGAGCACGTCGAATCGATCTTCCGCACAGTCGACTACTCCAAGCGGATGAAAAAAAGGGAAGGTTTTTTTGCAAAGACGTCAACACAATTGAAATTTTCTTTTGTCTTTTTCTTTTTTTTTTTTTTTGAAAGGTTTTTTTAAAAAATGTCTTTTCCACTTCGAATCAAAAGCACCATCACCGAAGAAGCGTTGCCATTCTGGGTATACTGTCGTCACATGGAGAAAAGAAAAGAAAGCCAAAAACGACAACAACAGGTTGATTTCAGTCTTGTAAAAGCCAAGTCAAGCACCAGTCAAGCAGAAACCAACAGATTCTTTTTCAAAATTTCTTTGTGACTTAAGAGTTATGAGAAATCGGAAGAAAAAAAAGGACGGAAACGCGACGTGAAGTAGAAGGGAGCCCGTCAAGTAAGAGAGAATATGTTGTGAAAGAAAAGTGGAGGGAGGATTCAGACGAGAACGAGCTTCCCCCCCCGGAAAAAAAAGATCCAAGAGGTTGCGATAAGAGAAGAACGAGTGAAACGGAGAGTAGGAGGAAATCAATAAAGCCGCGCAGCACCCCCGACCAACGTGACGTTTCCGAAAGACCCGCTTATTCAGCCCCATCCATCATCATTCGTCGTTTTTCCAATTGACTGCTGCTACTATAGCACTACTACTACTACTACTCCTGTCTTACTATAATATGGACTGACCTGCTAGACTACCTCGTTCTCTTATTTCGGAGTGCACCAAGAGCTTTCTACTTCATCAAGCGTCTAACTCTATTGCTGTTCTTCTTTTTCGCTTAAAGGAAACCAGAGATTCAGCATTCTTCTTTGACCGATTCCGGAAGAACCGAGACTACATTGTAACGCCACGGCTAGTATAGATTACGAGCGTTCGCAGATCTGATTGACGCGTCAATTGCGTTTAGCGAATGAGCCTGATTGGGTTACCATTTTTGCTTTTCCTCTTTCGAATTAAAAACGCGATTATTGAAAATGGGAAGAAATGAAATCAGGGAATACTCTTTTTCGATCGAAAAAAATTAAATAAAATCCCGTTGTGGAACGAAGTGCCGTCTCTTCTCAACGGTCTATCAACATTGACATGATTGTCGAGACTATGACAATCTATCAAGTATAGTTTGCGAGAAGGAAAAAAAAAGGAGATTTTTGAGAAGAAAAGAAAATGTTATTGGCAATAGAGTGTTGAGGGAGAAAATGGATGCACATTGGATGGAATTACGAGATGGAAAGCGGCCCGTACAGGCAAAGGCTACACTATCTATAAACTTCTAGAAAGAATGATGTAAAAAGAAAGGAAAGAGAATGAAGACGAATCGATAAATATGACTTAGTCTGTATACATACGGAGGCGTGGCCTATATTACCACCACTCTATACACCAAGAAGGGCACCATATGCTTTCACGGAGAAGAATTGGCGTCTAACGTACTGCACGTATCGGTGGTTCTATAGACAGCGCCGCTAGCCCGATAAAAATCCGATAAATCTAATCAGAAAAAGAAAATGCGGCCAGCACGGGCAGATGGTAGGCATTGTGGTGATGGCGTACGACGATCGATCCCCATCCTTCTATTTTCTGTGCAGAACCCCAGCACGCTTCACGTCAACTCGCATATTGACTATACCTACATATTGACAACACGCGTGCATGGAAATCAGAACGCGGTCTTTCACGCACCGGATAAAGTCCCATTATATCGCAAAGGTCTATTTTCTTTTCACATGTGTGTCCACACCCGAGTGGGCCCTGCCTACACCTTAACCGTCCTAACGTAATTGGATCATCATTTCAAAAAAAAAAAAGAAAAACTTACCGTAAAACCAGGGCAAAAAAAAAACTAAAATAAAGATAGGACGTACAGTTTAATAATTGGGGCGGGGGGGGGGGATGTAAAAGGGGAAACGGATCCAGTTCAGCGAACGAAAATACTACAAATAAACGAGAACCTAACAAAAGAAAGTGGAATAACGGCCGGTGAGCCCTAATAATCCTCGATATAATAACCACATATATCCTGGAGCAGTTTAGAGAACCGCCACATTAGAAGATGAGGTGATCTATAATTACATCTAATCATCAACTCCAAAAGTAGAAGATAGTGGCTTATGTTTTTCGAGTTTTCCCTTTTTCCAATACGCTGTGATTTACAACTTGCCTTATCTTCTATTAGTATTGACTGTAATGAACTTACTTGAGGCTCTCCTCGTCCGAGTAGTCGACTTCGGGTGCCGGAGGAGGCGATGGCTGTTCCAGCAGAGTCGACGGAGGTTGTTGATGGACGAGTGAAACTGATGGCTCATTGGCAAAGCCGCTATCGCTGCTGCTCCGCAGGCTAAGATCAGCTGTGTTGGTCATTCCTAACAGGAGCGAGTGCTGCTGGATTGAAGTGGATGCCGGAGTCGTTTGGATGCGTGGCGGAGGGGCGGGTGCTTTCTTGGTCGGAGAAAAGACGGCGGTGCTAGTAGTGGTGGTGATGAAAGGTGAATTGCTGCTGGACGCGGAGATGTTATTCATTGTGGAGGAGCTAAACATTTTAGGTGTTGAAGCGGAATGGGAAAGTGGTAACATCGTCATCATAGTAGACGGCGAGGCAGGGGTGGCGCTGGTGGAGGGCCGCCTGTCGTGCTCGGCGGAGGCAACTGGTGCGGCGGACGGTGTCGTTGCTGGACAACTGGGTGCGGAGGGCGTTGCTGCTGGGCACAGAAGCCGCTCGGCGAACGCTGAACGCGACTTACGAAGCTGACCGGACGCAAGATCAATTGCAAAAAGAGATTAATTCAATTAAAATGTATACAGTAATAAAATCAACATGTCCACTGTTCATTTCCAATTCAAAATTAAGCAAACTATGCTAATTGTACTAGGGATGGTTATCGGGTGGAGAGAGATGGTTCAAGCGCTACTGTACCTTACTGAAACCAGGCACCTTATTGAACAACGCACGATCGCCTCCTAGTAAAAGACTATTGGGCCTGATGGTGGTCGCATTGTTATTCTGCTGCTGTTGTTTGTTGATGGCTTGCGCGTTACGGGCGCAAGAGCTTTGCAGTCCGCCGATGGACGATGTTATTGGCGTGATAAGGTGCGGCATACCACCACCGCTGGAATTGGAGGCGGAAGAATTGCCGGACGTGGTCGATTCAGCGTCTACATTATTAGCCGCTAGCACGACGGGGCTGGGGCTGGCAAGACTCGTGTCAAACTGCGAGCGCAAGCCAAGGCTAAAATGCGCCAGGAAATGAGAAGAAATCATAAAGGCTACTAGATTGGAATCATAATTCTGCGAAAACAATTTGAGGTCATCTTAATGTCATATCTACAGTGAGTTACTAAATAAGCTGACTGATGGTAAAAGGAAAAAGGAACTCTACGGCCTTATAAAAGCTAATTTCAGAAGACGATGATATCGAATGATCGTACCCGGAATCGACGTCAGCGTCTTTCACCTGTTCCGTGTAGGCCAGCGGGAACCATCCGCGTTTCCCCGTTCGGACATTCTCGCCGTAGTACCAACCTTTATTGCGATCCCCTGTGTGTTCACAAAAATAAAACGAAGAAATTGAGATAGCTAACAGCGCCTTCTGCACCTAGACTACGTCACTATGTAGCGCGTAACACGCGAAGACTGAAAATGAATCGCAATCGTAATAAAAATGCTAATAGCAAGTCAGATGTTGTTCGAGCCAACCAGATAACGGATGTGCCTCATTCCGAGTTTTGTGTGGAAACAGAATCACGTCCTAGAGTCTGGTTATTTATGTAATAAAAAAAAAAGGTAAATTCTGATAGTACCGTTTGCGTTTGAGTGAAAGGAGACGGGCTCGTCGCCGAGCAACAGAATCAAATCGCCTTCAAGGAAATTGATTTGATGCTCGCCGCTGGAAAGATAGGCGTACAAGGCCCGGACGGTTCCTTTGGTGCTGCCAGGCAGCGCCAGAGATTTGGGTCGCGATGTCGTTCCAAAGCCGCTCCTTACTGCAACGCAAATTTCGTTTCGTCAAACACATAAAACAAATCATTAAAAGAAAAAAGACTACGGAAAAATTGATGGTTTGCTTTTTCCTGAACGCGGGAAAGCAAAAAATGTTACCTGAACGGGAAGGTGAAGCGAAAGCCAAATTGAATTCAGATTTCGATTTGCAAAGATTAGTAGATCCTCCCGCGAGACGGCCGTGGCTATCTGCGGCTGCAGAAGCCAGGCCTTGGTTGGCGCTTATTTTTGGATTGACGGCCTCAGCAAACGTCGATTGAGCTTCCTCGTACAGGTAGGAAGTATCTATCGAGTGAGACTTACGCATCTGCGAAGCCGAACAAAAATCCACTTCGTCCTCTAGCGTTAAAACGGGCGTCCGCGGCAGGGCGTAAAGGTTTTCGTTGTTCGTCTGAGATTGTTTTTGATTTCGTTTTTGTGAAGTTGTCCTAATTAGATTTAATTTCAGTTTGAAAACAAAGTGAGTGATTACCCCGCTTTGTTGACCCAAAAGGAACTCTACGCAAGGTGGCAGTTCTTCTCGTGCTTTGGACGTTTCCTGCCAGCCGTCCAGGTGTTTTTCCAATAACGCGGCTCCTTTGCCGTAGTGAGCTAAAAAGTGTTTCGACAACGATGTCTGGCGTTCCAACACGAAACCGTAGCGTTTCCTTTCTTGGGCGATGGCCTGTCCAAACGGATACATGTAATTTATGCTTTTAATATTCAGTTATTTAGTTTATCTCTACCTCTTTTAGACTTTGCTCGCAAAATGCGTCCAGCTTAGCTTTCTCTTCGTCCATTGACTGTAAATGCTGAGATAAATGTGATTGTAAAAAATAGCGAATTCTTTGAATCGCAAGTTTAATTGAATCATTTGTCGACCGTGAAAGCGACTTAGAGCGTCAGCGAAACACGTTCCACAATTTAAAATGTTTGCTTTAAATTTCGTGTCGTTCATCTGCAGTGTTCAATTCACCGTTCACATAATAGATGGCTGTAGCTATCTGCACGAGCCGCTCTCGTGTAATCGTGCGAACGCGGGACGGGAAGAGGATTTGGGACTACTTACCGTTAAGACTAATTGATTTTTCCCCATCGAACTAGCTGATTGCTATGCAGCTATTTACCTTGATCTCTTTGTCGTACGAAGCTGACGAACGATTCGATTTCGACGAGCTCT
The DNA here is from genome assembly GCF_022539665.2 of Daphnia carinata. Classification (NCBI taxonomy): domain Eukaryota; kingdom Metazoa; phylum Arthropoda; class Branchiopoda; order Diplostraca; family Daphniidae; genus Daphnia; species Daphnia carinata. The sequence continues at coordinate 1,430,581 of NC_081331.1, forward strand.
TTTTGCTGTGTTTCTTCACCAGGGACATGGCCTTGCTGTAGACGTCATATTGGCTGCGATACTGTTGATTGAACTTCTTGTGATCCGCCTTTCAATCGTTTGAAGAAAACAAAAGGAAAAATCAATTATTAAAAAGACAACAGCCAATTCGAGCGGACTCTATTAGCTCAATAAAATCTACGTGGGCTTCTCTAATAACGTTAATAACTGTTGAGCCATGCTCTGCTTTGTCCTTCATAACAGTAAGCAAACCGTATTAACTGAACATGAAGCTTTTGTTCTTCAAGTTAACTGCAAAAATTTGCAATAACTGTGGGCTTCGGTAAACGTAGGACATTTGCAGAGGGTGAAAAAAGAAAACCGTAATAGAAACATTTCCGTTTAGCTTTTGTTCGCTGCTGTTTGAAGAGTCCTTACAGTTGCTACTCATTTTTGTATGACAAATGAACTTCAAAAGAGACAATGCGTAACGGAGACTTACCTGTACAACTTTGGTGTCCTTTTCAATATTGGATTCTAAGGGCACAATCAGGTCAACGTAAAAGGCCTTTAGCTGTAAAAAAGAAAAACGAAAACAAAATAAGAAAACAAATGACAGGTGCATCCCTTTTTTTCTGCTTGGACAGGAGGAAATTCAAATTCTATTTCGCTAACGTTATTCGATGTTCCAGACGAACGACCTCGTTCATCGGCAAAGCAAAGGCCACAACAAGGAAATGATATTATACCCTCATAATCCCATTATAGCGCTTACTTAACACACATACATATCCCCCTTCTCTATCAGACGAAGACCTAAGGTGCTGTCTAATCAATACTGATTTGGCCAGTTAGTTTTTGTTCCAACGTCTGTGCACCCTAACCTAACTCCTCCGGCCAATTTGTAATGTTTTTGGATACTGATGAACCAAATAAATGTCGAATATATGCAATGCATCATTCAATTATACTAGTTTTCCATTTAAAAAAAGAAAGCCAATTGAAATCAATAAACGTCTGTTCGTTTAACGACGTTGTTTGTACTCACCGTATTGAGCTGTTGGCTTTGAATTTCCCGCTGGACGTCGATCATCTGCTGCATGGCAATACCTGTTATGTCCATGAAAAAAGAAAAAAGAAAATAAGAAATCAACAGATGGCTCTATAATTTTTCGTTTCATGCAAAAATACTTGATTTATTCTGATAATTAAACAGATATGCTAAAACAAACGACCAATGTAGCCGAAAGGCAATTTCAACATCAAGGCAAACATGATTACATCCGCTTTTGATTTACTGGTTCTCAATTTACTCGTTTTTTTTTTTACTGATTACCATCAGGTCCGCCTTTCTTTCTTTCTACATGAACGACTCGTAAACCATTGGCTGCCGAGTTTCACGACCAAACTATAGTTCTTGGATGTTGTGCTCTACTACACCCTCTCCCTCTTAGACAGAGATAGATACGCAGACACATCCTTTGTGTAAATATAAACTAGGGTGGTATGTGGGGAACGCACACGGACCCTCTTCAAGAAACGAAAAAGAAAAAAAAAAATGAAAGAAAAATAAACCCGACGTTAGATTAATGGACCAACTGAAGAGAGGAACACATCAGTGAGGAATGGTGCGGCGGGATGGCTGGGGAGGTTTCAAAAAAAAAAGTGAAAGAGCTAAAGAGCTAGGGGAAAAAGATTGACTTTGACATTCCCATCGAGCACCACTACACAGATTGTAGTAGCGCGCCCTAATATAGTTTATGGACAATCCTAACTTGTGCAAGAACAAACTTAGATACATTGTGTGCTTTTTTTTCCCCCGTGGCGTACGCGTTAGCTATTTGAAGACGCACGCTATACTTTTCGGACAGTTACTTTTCATTCAAAATAGAAAAAAAAAAACCGTTCCCACTTTTTTTTTTCTTTCCTGTCGTTCAACGACACGAACAACAGCTGAGTCCCGCGTCCGCCTGCGTCACCAACATTGAAAAAAAAAAAGATGGTGAGGGGGACGTTAGAGATTGGATAGAAAAAAGACGTTGATGTAAATAAGCTAAGGAAAACTAAGAGGTTAGGTTTCTGTGTGACACGAAGTGAAGTTGAACGTTTCGAGATCTTTTTTTTTTCTACCCTGATGTATACCTTCACTGCCGGAGAAATTTCATTTTCATAGGGGTGTTTGTGCTGAGTGAGGTCGCAGTTATTTCGTTGCTTCGTACTGGGCCAGTGTATGGCATCCCCTTCGTTTCACAACGGAGGATGGATGACGACAATTTTGTCACGAAATGAAGCAGGGGAGGGAGGACAATATATTTATACACATCTAGAAGATGACGGCGTGGCTGTGTGCAGGAAAACAAAAAAAAAAGAAGCGAATGGAGAAAACAACAACAGCTGATGCAGCGTAAATAAGAAAATGCGTAACGTGATTAAGAGCTCAATGAACTTGTCCAATAATTCAACATATTTCAAAAATCATTCACGTCACATTCTCCGTTCAATCTTCTTCCCTTAGAGTTCCTGTTAACTATACATACTTTCTGATCTAAAATTCAGATGGGCAGCACATGAAAGAGGCTGGAACCTTTCCGATTACCTATAGATGGGGAGGAGTTTTTTTACTTTAAAAAAAAGAAGATGATAACCGAAATTATATCGACATCGGTAGGAGGGAAAGTTTTGATCAGCGCGGGTTTCACGAGATACACGTTTCAATCATCCGCCCAGACGATGCATAGAGTCAACTCCCCTAACTATTCCTCGCTGTGGTTCTGTAGCTACATCTCTTTTTTGTGTGGCTTCCCTCTGTTGGTAATGACTCTGACATGTTGAACGATAATGCTCCGAAAAGAGTCAACGGATATAATCTCTCTATTCTGTCCTAGTTCCTATGATACCTCGTCTCACCATGCAGAGGTAAAAAAGCCATTTTTATTTTCATTTTTTTCAATTCGTATCCCGCGGGTTTTCCTTTCTGACTTTGAGCCGTTCAGAAAAAAAAAGTTATGAGGCCGGTATTCACAGCGGGAGAGGCGCAAGCGCGTTCACCAGACTGCAATTGCTTGGCTTCTTTGCATTTTTCACGCTCGACACTTTTTTTTTTCTCATTTCGTTCTGAAATGTTTTTGGTAAATAGAGTTTTTCATGGAACCTGTTCTACCCCTCCAGCTGCCATGGCTGAAAGAAAATTTCACATTCCATTTTCACACACAAAAAAATACGTTGAATATGCTGACGTGTTGTGTTCAAGTCTTATGTGACGCCACATGACTGCTGGACACGACCTTGCCGATATTGCGCATTCCGCACAGGTTTATAGGAGCGTAAAATGAATAATATTGAGATCACTTGCTGCTACTTGCTGTGAAAATGTATTATCCAGTCCGTCAATTTCTCGGCTTATTCATGAGATCATTTATTCCCGTGAGTATGCCCTAGTATGTAATAGCTTGCCCATACATTTGCCTATGTAATATAGTCTAAGCCTACGTTCGCTGTCCATTGACTCACCATCGCACTAGTACTCTCTCACACGGGCGTTGATAATATTAAAACAAAACAAAAAAATCGATAAATATTTTTCTCAACTGCTTTATTATCGTTATTACATGCTCCGAGTGCCATGCATACGATTTATAGACTATAACGCTATGGGAGGAGATTCCGGGCTGCCTGTTCATCTTCAAAGTGAAGTTGCATTCGATAGAAGAATAAATGTGTACTCCCCTCCAAAAGGAAATGTTTAGAAATAAAAGCATTAAAAAAAAAGAAAGCAGTAATAGTGTTTAATGCGTACGTTTTTTAATAGCAGCGCTATGTTTTCCCTTTATATATATATATATATATTGGCCACTCCATATACTTATTCTGCACATCTACCGCTATGTTATGTAGATGAATAGCCATTTTTATGCTGGTACACATTGCGTTTGCTGACTCACTATCCCCCCGAAAAGTGTTTGTACCTCTCAATCGAAATGGCCCCACTTTTTATAACAAATAGTAATGCTATCCGCGGAAACTAAAAGCGCAGTGAGCAGGGGGGGGGGGGGGGATGTTCGTCCATGGCATAAAGGAAAAATATAAAAACGATATGGAAAAGAGGGACAGCTCTATATCGAAGCTGTTGGGTTATATACCTCGAGTCCATTTCTTTCCTTCTCCCCTTTGTATAACTTGTTCTTAACTGTCTGAAGATAAAACGTTGCAAGAGCTTCGCATGAAGGAGAAAAACGAGAAGACGGAAAGAGGGGTTAAAAATAAATATTGATTATCTTTAGCCGCAGTGTCTAAGTCTCTTTCCACCCTATTTCTATTCTCTTGTTATTCTTTCGGCTTCTGTGCTCTCGCTCTCCCTTACCGTTGTAAGTATATAATAGTCATTCTTCCGCAGTACCGACGGCCCAGCCCATCTAAAATAATACGAGAAAAGTTTGCGTCAACGGAATTATTCTTTTATTATGACTTCTGCCTGCATTTCCTACGCTACCCTCCATTTCCTTTTTTCGCTTCGATGAGGTACCGTCTATCAGTTTTGCCGCTCCGTGCGTTAGTTATCCGTGTATGACATCAATCAAAACACGTTGCCTCTAAGAATAAATGGGTTCTTCTTTTTCGTACGTCTCGTTATTATTCAGCTTTTTCATCAGTAAAAAAGAAAAAGCAAATTTCACGATGAAAGGAAACGACGCACTCGTGAACGAGATGATCAATTAGTTATAAAATAAAGGATGAAGAAAAAGAAAAAGGTTCGTCATCAATTGGCTTGGCCTGATGATATTAACTATAAAACACAGACTTTGTCACTGAACATTTCTCTTTCCGGTATAGGTCTTTCTTTTTTTCCTCCCAATTTCTCGTTGCCGTTGCAACGGATATGTCGTGAGCGGCACGCGCTCCCCTGCAGCTAAAGAGTCATCCATCAGATCATGCGCTGATGCCTCGCTCTATTATTATTATTGCTTCAACTGGCATAGACATCACGGAGATCGCAACGCTTCACTATATATACCACACATACATCTACTTCCCTTTTTTTTTTTTTTGGCTTTGGTGTCGTATGAAAGCTTAACATTTTTCGCTTTTAAGGGCTTGACAAAAGGGCGCTTGAGCCTACAATCATACGCTCACTCCTGCCATGATTTTTTTTTCTCATCTCCTGGAATCTAATATATCACTTGTTCTAGAAAAAAAAAAGTAGAACCCTCTGAGGATAGCGTAATATTTTGGTATTTATTTTATTGCGCTAGACGGGGATGTGTTGCGAGTGACACAACGAATGGGGGGGGGGGGGGGGTGATGCCAACGGGCGCGTTATTACAAATGTCTCGACAACAGTGGGAAAACCAAAATCGTTAGCCAGCGGGAATGTGTACGTTGTACGTAAGGCAATACTATCTTAACATATCGAGTCATCTATAATGTATGATTAGATGATGGGGATAGCCTGTCGCTGTTATTAGGACATTGAGGCTGCATGTCCCCCTCCTGTATAACAATCATTTTGAGCCTGAAAGTAAAGGGGAGAGTATATTATGTTTGAGAAAATACCTATTAGTTGGGGTATAATCGAAGGGCGTGCCCTTTTTCTGAATAACACTTTGCTGCCCTGAAGTACCTAGTCTTGCATTTTTTTTTCCCCTCCCTATTTCTATCCCGAAACGTAACGTTTCATTTACTAAAAAAAAAGATAATCAGAATAGCGGGGCTTCTGCGCTTTGGGATGATACGTTTTTTTTTATGTCTCTATAAAAACGGCTGTGCCTTTTAATAATCAACTTGCTTCATTTGACTATTCCTATTCCCAGTATTAAATGTAGCAAGTCTCTTGTGCCTATGTTTGCTTTCCTTCTTTCCTCCTCTCAAGCTGAGTGTGTACACATACTCCAGGATAAGGCATTCCACTGGGGGGAGTGAGCAAAGGGAAAGAAAAAAAAAGCGGACAGACTTCCTCTGATGTACAAAAGCGAGAGCCTCGATCGTCAAGTTCCAATTTAGATGTTGAATGTATACACACAAAAAAATGTCTTGCAATGGCTTAAAGCTTCCCCTTCTTCCGTCCGACGGTAGGAAAGATCAGGAAATCCATCGGGGTTGATGCCAACACAAGACACCGATGTACGTAACGGCGTTACGGAATTGTAAGGGGTGAAAGTTTGGCTCTCGTAACGGTTTTTATGTTTTGCAGCGAGCTTTCTTCTCCGCTTCATCGCATTTAATGCGAATATCGGATCGCAGTCAAGTTTGATGTTATCGTGCATAATGACTTTGCGACCCGGCAATAGTAGGGGAGGAAAAAAAACAGGTCATGTAAATGGTAGGTTTTTTAAAAAGACAGTCTCTATAAAAAGCAAAAAGCGGTATAGTTTTCAGGGTACAAGAATGAAAATTACGCGATGCTGTGTAAAACCGAAATCTGTGGAAATCTATTTCGCGCGTGAAACCCAACCATCTCATATACCGTTTGAATTGATTTTGTTTCATGGAAGAAAAAAAAAAGGATGAATTTGTATGTTTCGCTTCCCTCTTTTGTTATTTTATTTTACTCTAAAAAAGTAAAAAAAAAAAAGTCCTTTCTTTTTCTTCCTCTTCGATGCGCGGCTCTTAAAATGTTTCTGGAGCAATAATGTTCCTTACCCTTTCCACCGTGACACGTTGCCGAGACAACAGCCATTCGTTCCACGACGACGAAAAAAATCTTTATTCTTGTAATATTCCGTGGCTGATGCCAGTCCTTTTATCCTTTTATAAGGGAAAGAAAAAAATGGGTGTGGGGACCCGTTCAATTTGAGGCAACAAGCGGCTGCTATTGAAGCTTTTTACTACCTAAACGTACGCAGCTTACGTGCACAAGTTTGATCCTCAGATATATTTGCTTCGACGGACGGCTGCGTTCCGATCTCATCCAAAACTCTTATAGATTTTCTACTAGCGGCTTGCGTATTTGAATTTCAAATTTTTTTTTTTTTTTCTCGCCAAGCCTTTTGTTTTTTTTTGTTTTTTCAACCGACTAGTCCGTCTGTGCCAAACAGCCGACACGTCGGCATTCCGCCGATCTCACGAAGTGCGGGAAAATCAAATCAAAAGTGCGACTGAACACGGAATGTCACATTCTGTTTTTAAAATTTTTCTCTTCCACATGTTTGACGTCGTTCTGTATTACCATTCCTCTTCTTCTTTTCACGACGGACTTTAAAGTTCGGTTTTAAGCAAACACATCAAAACAAAACTATTGGATTATTTCGATGAAAGGAGAAACGAGGACAAGGCTCAACATATTGGACAATCAACGAGACAATAAACGTCCTACGATGTGCCGTACGGTCGTTGTCACCACCAGATACTCTGATCAAAATGAAAGGCAAACAAAAAAAAAACACGATATTCACCGATGATTGCGCACCGACAAAAGAGAACGCAATGACAGGCCGGCGAGAGAGGAGAAAATAGGCTTGTTGCAACGACATCATCGACGACACGAAAAAAAAGGGGGAGCTCTCTAAAAACATCTGATTCCGTCGTCGGCTTCATCTTTTATTGAACGACTAGCCGTGTAAAAGTCAGAGAAAAAAAAAAGACTCTGGAGAGGGTAGAAAGAAAGTGAGCCGATGATTTTGAAGAGGATCAAAGAACAAAAAAATAAAAAAAAAAAGAAGTAGGTTGACGGAGGGATAGAAAATACATGTTATATTGCAGTTTCAGAGGGCTAGAGAAAATACTACACTCAAAGTGTGTCTACTACACGTATATCTAGAGCTGTTGACCTAAACGTTGGGGCACGATTCTTCTTCATTGGCCTCCGCTTTCTCCCCCCTCGACTGGACTCGTGTCGTCACGTCAAAATGCCCACGAGACAAAATCCCCCACTTTGGGTTGGATTGATTACACAGCAAACTAAACTCCCCCTCTACTCCTCTCTTGGTCTATATAAGCTCACGCCTCACCACAGCAGTTGCGTATGTGTCTGTCATGTGCCATCCAATGCCCGTTTGCTTGAATTAGAAATGCACCATGTATAGACACACACACACACACACACGGCAAAAAGTGTATAGTTGATTCTCTTCTTCACCCTTCGTTGATATATTCCGTTGAGGCGACGGAGCCGATCCTCTTTGTTATAGAGTTGCGGTTGGCCGGCCCGTTTGTTGGATGATAACAAAGTTACTCATACACGACTGACAGGGACTTTCTTAGTGATTCACGGACGCAGACGCTTTGCTCCTCTTCACTTCACTGTGAACGAAAACTTGTTTCCGCAATTCGGGTGTGGTACTTAGAGAAACAAAAAAATGCGGACTGCACAAACGTACTCTGTTTTTGTTGCGTAGCTTTTCATGCGAAATCAGCAAAAAACTCAAAGTTTAGTTTTCTTATTCCCCTCCTCCCTTTTTTGGGGTGGGGTTGAATCCGAGTGAAGTTGACATTTTTATTTTATATATTGGCTTTTCTTCGACGTTTTTGGGGTATCTCCTTTTGCGTCGAGCGTCGTCCTTTTTTATTTCCGCCTTCTCCTTTCAAGTTGGCATTACCATAAATCTCGAATAGAACCCTCGTTAGTTGACTACTGTCTATCCGCCGTGCCGAACCTTTCCGCTCTTGATTGTGTACTGCTTCGTCACCGTCGGCGGTCGTTGTCTTTTATTGGATTAGGTACGAAAAGAGAGCCACAATACGGACGATGAGGTGCCAAACAGAGCGATGGGTGGGTCATCAACTTTACAATTTCTTTTCAAATGTATTTCGTTTTTCATCCCACCCTGTTGACATAAAGATTCTCATTTAAAAAAATCATGCGCACCCATTGATTGCATCATTCCATTGAATGCCGAGCCATTAAATCGACCGTAACATTCGGACTCGGTGTGTGGCATATACGCAACAATCAGCCTGCGCAAAAGATGAACTTTTATTCTTTTTTCCTTACCAATGTCGGCCGTTCCGCCGCAGGTTCCCTGTTGAGCTTGCTTGGCCACCCGCGACAGAGATTCCAAATAGATTTTGGCCGCGGCTGCCGCTCCTGAAAAGAAAAAAAAGAAAAACAGTAAAATTATGTATTCAAGGAGCTAGGCACGAAATACAATTGTATGCACATCAAAAAGGAATGCAAGAGAGAAAGTGAAAAATGAAGAATCAATGCCAGGGTTATTATGGCCCATTTTTTTTTTCGGTTTACGCCACAAACGAAAAGAAGCTATTCCTGTCATCATTTCTTTTTTTTTTTTAGAGATAGTTTTGAACGGGTTCGTGGTCCACCACCACCTGGCATCGGTCTGTTTATAGTACCATTCGAAACTGTGCTATAAAAACGAAATTTCTTATTATTATGGCAGGGCCATGCTAAATAGTGCCATCAAAATCCTTTTCGCCCCAATGACGTTGGGTCGTTATGTTTGCCAAACCTATGAATATACTGGGCTATACTATGAACTGAGACCATAGACGACCGATTTCGAAAGTCACGAGAGTTAAACACGAAAGTCACGCTTAGAATGTTCCCTCCGACCGTCATTTGTAGGACACCATTCATCAAAAACTACCAACCAAATGCGTTTTTTTTATTTATTTTGCCTGTATATAAAAAAAAAAAGGTCCTAAATTCATTGGCAAACGAAAGTGAACGACTGCTTGCTAGTTTTCGTTAAAGGCCACTTTCGTGTGCAGAATAAAAAAAAAAAAGGGACAGCGCAACTCCATCAACATTGCGAATGAGATGAGTTCAAAAATTAGAAATAAGAGTGGGAGTTTTAATATATTTTTTTTACTGTATCGCCCATGTGTGCGTTAGTGTGTGCGTAAATAATTGCTTCTCTTAGAAAAAAAAAAGAAATAGGAATTTCTATAGACGTTCCAAACACGTATTGTATAACATTGGACTTCGTGAAAGCGCATTGGGCTGGCCGTCTCTCTCTCTCTCTCTCTCTTTTGATGTTTTTCGCTGTCGGACAGATGATGCTTCACGCTTTCTTTTTCTTACAGGCGCCGGCGCAAAACGTGTGGAATCACATTAAGACGGTGGAATGAATTCACGTGTGTGCCGTTTTTGTGTGTGTGTGTGAAACAACCAGCCACTGCCCAGCCCAGCGCGTTTACATGCATATAACAGCATCCTCATCATCATTTTCGAATAATAGTATTTTTATTTTTTATTTTTAGGCGTCATAACCGCAATAACAGAATAGGTTGAGGCTGTCCATTTGTTTTGAACAGTGAGGGGTTAAGATTCATTTTTACCGGTAACCGCCTTCAGCCGCACGATGGCCTCGAGGCCATCAACGCTAACGTCAGTTAATCCATTTTCCCTTTTTTGAAAATTTTGCTTTGGCATTTTGGATAATCCAGGGTAAGCAGCTGACTGCTCCTGTCTGGAATGTTTAGGCGTATTATAAATACGTTCTGTACTACACTTTCTACATAACGAAGAGCGTAGTAATAGCATCAAGTTCCTTTTTCTTTTTGCATTTGCTACTCATTTTTTATTCAGCATTTTTTTTGTTGTTGTTGTTTTGTTTTGGCGTTACATCGACATCAATCACAATCACAAGAAGAAAAACGTACTAGGGAAGGCCGCAGGTATGGAAGGGGTTTTGTACGTTACCTCATTCTTTTTTATTTCTACGTGCTTGTTCAATAGGTAATTAATAAACACCCGGACGGGATAATTACTTCAATCTTTCATTGATTGAAAAGGTCCAAAAAATCATAAAAACATTTTTTTTTTCTTCTTGTTTGTCTGTGTGTGGGCCTCATACTGAATATTAAACGCTACACATTTCGTCAAGCAAAAAAAGAAAAAAAAATTCTAGAAAGAACAAAGAGTGTCCATAACTCTATCCAAATAAATCCTTCCTCCTTTTTTTCAAGTTTGGAAGTGATATCGATCCGATGAAGCGCTCAGCTCTAACGTCCACTCCAACGAGGGCGAGGGGAAAAAAATAATAATAAAACTGATTCCCCATCTACGTGTCTTTTCCCTTTTCTCTGTACGACGCTTCAGGTGCTTCTTTTGATCTCCCTGAACCTGTACGGAGTGGGGGAGATCGAAAAGCTTGTTACACACAGGGGAACTGTCTATTTTTATGACACTGCTCCGACCGTGTTAGAGGGCCACTGTTGCTATACTAGCGGAAATATGTAATATTATTTTCCCTCCCTTCTTTTTTTTTTTTTTTCTAAACAGGAAAGTCGGCCATAATAAATGCAAGAATTCGTGTATAAATAAAGTCATCGTTCGACATCTGAAAACAAAAAATTGTTCCTATTTTCGTTTATGTTTTTCGCAGTCGTATTTATTTGCCGTCTATAAATGTGCGAACAATTTTAAGGCCACGCGTGTGTGTTCTTACAGCCCTTTTGCCATCATAAAACATCCGAGCAGGAAGAGAAAAAAAAAAAAAAAAATGCGAACAGAAACTGGTGGTGGGGGACGAATGGAGTCGATAGTCAAGTTTAACCTCGGCTGCTTATTTAATGCTTTTCCTTGTTTCGTTTCTTGTTTATGTGTCTAGCATTTGCAGTAGACATTGATACATTTTCCCATGCGTCGGGGACCACACCTGAAAAGAAGGTTAAAGCTATACGGATGTATTTCAGCCTACATAAAGGCTGAATCGTGTTTCTGCTGATATCTGCTTCACGGAAGATAACGCAAGAAAAACAACATGATCTCTATTATTCGCTGCATTTTCATTGTCATTTTTTTTTTCAAGGCTACGCTACTCACGACCCAGCAAAAATTAAAGCCAATTTGGCTTCGTTTGGCTATTGTTTGGTCTGCTGTATTTATACAACGCGTGTCCCTGTGCTATGCCATACCTGAGACAAGACAAAAAACATTTTGTTTCGTTTCACATGTCCCTTCCTTTACCGTACACTAGCGTTCACTACGTCTGCTAAGTGTTGGAGCGTGATGTGTTCACAGGACGCCTCTGATTGGGTAAAACAAGTAAATGGAATGGCAAACGCAAGGCTGTATGGCTAAGCGCATTCTTGCGAAGGACGAAGAACAAAAAAATGGCTCTATATATCGAATGCAAACAAGAGTATTTACTAAGGTTACCACACATTGCGTAATCAATGTCTTTCTTTAAAGAGTGGAGGGATTTAAACTGATCGTTTTTTGTCTCCAATCGTAAAAAGAAAAAAACGTTTCCAATTTTTTTGTTGTTTTCTACTTTTTGTTTTCCAGATTTTAATTACGAACTGACTGCAATATATAAAGTTATAAAGCTCCAGCCTTGGTGGCTATACCACCAGTCGTAAGGTATTCGGTGTCGGTGCAATTACACGCAACGAAAAAATAGTAAATCGTCATACTACACTGCCTCTGGCAAGAATATCACATTGCGGAACAAACAACAACACGAACGAAAAAACTCGTGAAAATAAACTATCAGGAATGCAATTACATGATTCGTTTCTTTTTTTGGTCTAAAGTTTTAAACACAAACCCGCATTTTTTTTTTCATAGCTTTGCGGCTAAAAAAAAAAAAGAAGAGTGTAATGTAATAAACTTACCGTGTAAGGCCTTGAGATACGATTTCCCAGCGTTGATCAGTTGCCTGGCTCCTGGGTTAAATTTGTCCAAAATGTTCTGCTCGCGCGTTGTGTGTCGTCATCGCGCGCATTAGAGCGGGGGAGAGAGAAATAGAAACAACAACAAAATATTAATGAACGAAACTATAACAAGACCGTTTTGCTGTACAATCGTTTAAAAAAAATAAAGAAACACTGACTTCGAATAAGACAATAAGAGAGCATTTATAAAAATAAATAAAACGACCTTTGCTCACATGATACACACACACAGACCAACGAAAGAGGCCATTATACGCAAGTCACTCTTCATGATGATAATGATCCTCCAACCTTTTCTGGAAGAAAACCACCCAAACAAATGAAAAGTAAATTTACGAGTTCGCCTAGAGGTCGATCGGCTGTCTACGTAAATCCGTAAGAAAAGACAGACATCGATTCCGTCCTCCACCGACCTTCTAACAGCCAGTTATTTACCTATTATATTCTTTAAAATTACGATTTCAAGGGAAAAAATGCGTATCTATGCTTTCCAGCATCAGTGCGAATGTAGAACTAGCTTATAACTATCGCCTCGAGAAGTTTAATTTATTTTTAAAGTTGTTTTTTACGCTTGTTAAGCGCGCCCTATAAAACCGGCGCCACCATAAGACATAGCCTATATATGCGCATAACAATGGGCAGGTAACGAACTCGGATCAACCCCGTTTAGCACGGTCGCTTTTTAGGTTTTTTTTTTTCTTTTAACATTAACGACAAAATAATAAAGAATGAATAACAGTGAGCTATAGACGTCGAATTGAAAAGAACGTCGTGTTTCTTCTGATGAACAAGTTTTTGGCTTTAGATAGGAGAGAAAGTTTTCGACTTAGTCGTTAAGTTAAAGAACAATGCTCTTCTAAAGAAAACAAGACGTAGTGTTACAAATTCACAACCGAAAAAAACAAAACCGTACCAAACAATTTCTCTGTGCGTCGCAATTCGACAAGTGCCGACTTCACCAATGGACGTTGACGTCGACAGCAGCAAATCGAATTTGCTTCGCACTTTGGACGTCTGCTCCAGTCTTGACTGTTACACAATAAAGGCGGGGACTTGACTAAAATTAGAACAGGCTAAGCAATAAATATATATATTTTTTTTCTTCTCTCTTTTATTATTTCAAATGGAGGGGAAGCGCCCAAAGAAAAAGTTCGCATTTCAAACATTTTTTTTGTGTGTTGTGTTCCGTGTCCTCCTCCCTGGAGGCAAATGCTCTACTTCGGCTCATTAAGATCCGTCGACTTTTATTTTATTTTCAATTTTTTTTTTTCCTTTTCCTTATGTCTTTCCTTTACGTCGACGAGACAAAAAAATCCGTAACGCTGAAATCTTCCTGCCATGTTTTTTTTTCCTTCTTTATTATTACTGTTCCAGGTGGAATGCGTTAGGTCTGCCAGACGTCTTGTCAGTGCCGAAGATCATTGGAACGACGACGTTCTCCTAATTTTTTTTTCCTTCCTCTCTCTCTTTCATTTTTCTGTTGTTATTTCGTTCGAGTTGCACCATCGATCGTTATCTTTTTCCAATTTAATTGTCATTAAATGCAGGTCACAAGTTGCAAAGAGCTTGGCCTGGATATCTGTGAAACAGAAATTAGCGGTGACGGCGCGGGCGTTTATTTTTGGGCCCGTAATAATGCGCTCAACCGGCGACAATAACCCGATGACGACGCCTTGTTTCCTTTTTTTTTTTTTTTTTTTTTTTTCAATGGGAACAAGAACGAATTGTTCTGCCGAAAGACAGAGAGCCATTTTGCACCACAATCTAAAAAAGAAATGTAGAGATGGCTGGTAAACGGATGAAGACGTGAAAGAAGTCAGAAAAAAAAGACGTTTCGTTATTATTTTTAAGTATTAGACTTTCTCTTTCACACGCTGCGAGTTCGCCTGATGATCGTTCCCCGCTAGCAAAAAATTCGGTTGGTGCGCAGATGAGCACTGGAGCGAGGGCGTCGCTATAGCGGTAGCCCGTACACAACAGTTACAAGTAGAATAAAAGCTGAGAGGTCGTGGGCTTGTTCGGGTCGGAGAGTCTTCATCATCTTGTCGTCTATCGTCTATCTTTATATATACATATACATACGCTGTTTTCCTATTATTTTTATCGTGCGGCACTGTATGTCAATCGCTTTCTCTCCTGGAACACATCAACCGTCTCTCACATTGCGCTATTGAACACAAAACGGGGACGGATATGTGCTAATGTTTCACCGCCGTAACAATCAAAAAAGAGCAAAAATGTCGGAGAAAAGATTGCACGATTGTTCTTTCACTCAATTCACTTGTCTAACCGCTTGCATTCCCGTCAACTCTCTCTGATGTTTGCAATCGAAAACAAGGCAAAGTGTTCTCTCCCCTTCTTTCATTCGGAGGTTGGAATTTACGAAGTCAGCTGATTGTAGACAATGAGCGACAGGAACTTAAAGCGGGACACGAGACCCCGTTTCTTCATTTTTTTTTTTTTTTTTTTTGTTTCTTTTTATCGCTTTGCTTTGTTGTTTTGTGATGGGAAGAAATACATCGAGGACCGTGAGAGGGGCTTGTTAACAAGGAGAAAAGTGATGCGGTGAAGCAACGGACATTATGAATGTTTTGTCTTCGAGCACCGAGAATTTATTGGCGGCGCATTTCCTCATTTCTCTTTCTGCATCGTCGAGACAATTGAAGAATACCTCTTTCTATTTTTTTACTTTTTCACCGTTGTGCACACAAAAACACGGTTTTATTTGAAATTCCACTCAAGTACAGACCCTGTCATGTACTTAACTTGTTTGCACACCGTCATCATCGTGCAAGGCGGCAATTATTCTTGTTTACTCGCTGTTTTAACATTCGGTGATTAGTGGCCGTTGACCAAAAATTCGAGTTTTTTTTTAGTTGGTCTTAGTTGGTCCCGTTGTTTATTGGTTTCTCGTGGGGTGGGCCGAAATACTAACAATTCTATCCGAAAAACTTTGTGTCTGTTTCATTAAATACCTTCAGTCATCCATCGAGAGTACAGCGCTCCTGCGTTTTTAGCTTTTAACTAAATAATGAAGAATCATAACCGTGAAACTTGCAAATCATATTGTTGTCTTTAACTGGTGTTTTTCTCTACTAAAAAAAAAAATTGGTAGTGGAGAAAAGTTGAACGCACCTTGTTGGTTCTTTCTCAAAATGTTTGGAAGAACATTTTTATTTAGCGGTAGTTGTTTATTGAAGTCAGCCGGCTTCTCCCTAACTTTGCCTTCCCCCTCGTCATCACCCTCCCCTCGTTTTTTTCCAGCAGCAACGTGAAGCTCATTATTCACGGATATCACCTTTGACGATGATCTTAAACTCGAGTGAACGACACTTGCCCGTCTTCTTCTGCCGAGACGGTGAAAACGATATTTGTGCACGTTAGAACAATGGGAGGAGCCTGCCTACATTCAATACGACGGCGTTCGCATTTTATACGATGGATTCCATTTTCTCAGAGAAATCGGGGATGCAAAGATCAGTAGGTTATCTCTAGGTATGTAATCAGATTAATGCTGCATTTTGATGTTCTCTAATCGAGGTGGCTTTCATCACTCCCCAGTCGTTCTGATGTTTCTTTTTCCATCAAGTGTCGTCTCCGGTTGCCATTTTGCATTAAAAAAAAGCGCTATACACACAGATGAGAGCGAAAGTATGTGTACAGAGGTAAACCAGAGAGAGTACCCTCTTCGGTGTGTGAAAAAGAGAGAGAGAGAGAGGTAAAAAGGTAAAGAGAGAGTGAAAGAAAAATGAAAATGGCTTTTTCCATCTTCTTCCACTTGCTCAATTCTTTTCATTGAGAAGTTGAGAGAGATGTGAAGAGCGGGTCAAACTTTCCTTTTTTTCCTTCGTCGCGAGCACATCGAGGCTTGTTACCAATCAAAGGACGTGAAACAAAGAACAACAAGCGAAGGGTTTAGAGAGGGAGAAAAAAAAAAAGAGACACACAATGTAACTGTAAAAACTGTTGGCGATTAATAAAGTGGCACGGGAGAACAAGAAGAATAGAACTGCAAAAACCATAAAGCGAAAAGATCGAAAGATTTGGAACCTGCACACAAAATCTCCCGTGGATCATTAGCGCGCAATAAGTAATGTTTTCTTTAAGATTGTGAACTTCGTCACCTTCGCCAGGTGTTTGCGGTCCGTTTGAAAACCTTTTTCCTCTCCTAACTCTCTGGTGTAATATCCGATTTGTTCTGTCGTTGATCTTATCTCCCCCCTTTTTTAAAGTTTCGTATTTTGCTATTCAAAGGTTCTTGGGAATTCTCGTTATTTATAAATCGCAGCGTCATTTGGGAATATAAGCGACAATAATTAATCTTTTGGAATTAAACTCAGGAAGGACAAGGGCGCCAGCACTCCAGTCTACCATCCACTCCATCACCTCAGAAAGTAGGATAAGTGCATTCGGGTCTTGCAGTAGCCTTAAGAACAAACTCTTGGGAAACACGACGACCGTTTGGAATTTAGCTCGGAAATGTATAAAAATAAATGATTTCCTAAGCGACGAGGTGATGTGGCGCATACACCTGCTGTTTTTATGTTTCTAAGTACTACCCCTGTGTATATGAACACACCGAGGCGTTGTATGCACGCTCACGCAACGTCGCACTCCCTAATTGTTTAATAAGAGGACTACCGTCAGGGAAGGCCCATTCTCAACGTTGGGTATCACGTGAAAACAGAAATTGGACAGGCGTTTGCCGTGACGGTGGTTGTCTGGTGCACCCTTTTTTTTTTCTCGTTTTCACCATTGACCCTCTGTCGTTAGTTGTTTTCCTACCTTGTAACACGCGTCGACGTTCTTGGCCATCTCTTCCGGCTCCATTTTCAGCTGATTTGATGGCAGGGGCGTGTAGAAACTCGCAGCGACGAAAGAGCTAGAAACGGTGACAGTCGTTTCTTAAAGATAGGCACACACACACACACGCGCGCAGAGCATAAGAGCGAGGTCTATAATCAGAAACGAGTGGTATGTAAAGCAGGTGTCCGGGTGAATCCAAATGTTAAACGTGAAATGAACGAAGTGTTAACGCCAGCAGCAGACACATCACTGAAAAATGTCAATGTCAAAACCTTTTGACTTCTTTGCCGGTTGATGATACAGAATGGCGCAGCGATAGACCAACTTCCCAAGTCACTGGGCAACATATACGAACCAAAAAGTTAACTAACAAGCGGCGAGGCCAGAAATTGAGTTCCAATCACGAAAAGTTGAGGGAGAGAAAACAAAAACAAGGAACGGGATCAAAAGATAGAAACGTGAGGTGGAGAAGGTGTAGCAATAGCCGGGAATAGTTGTATAGGGATAAAAGAGAGAAAGAGAGAGAGCGAGTCTCGGACTGATGGTGACGGCTAGCCGGCTGGTTCGTAACTGAAGAGGGGCCGTCAGTCGCGCCTCCTCTTTTTACGCCCAGCAGAAAAGAAAGAAAAAAAAAACCGGTCGCAGTGTGTAGAGTTTGGTTGGTGTGTCAGTGCAGAGCCAAGGCTTCAGGAAGTCCCGATAGCTCTCTCTCTCTCTCTGGCAAGCCCTCGCCCCTCCTCATCCTTGCCGACCCTATACGATGTATATTTGCCTTTCCCGATGTCATAACGTCTCCTCTTGCCAGGCATACTTTTTGTGCGGAATTTCAAAGCTATGTGGCGATGAAAAACAAGAGACTGTTGCTAAAATATGGGCCGTATTTTACGAGTGCTTATTGCCGTTGAGCCTTCGCTGAAAATTTTTGTTCTTTGAAAACAAAAAAAATGGCACTGAAAAAAATTGCCGATTATAAAGGCACTGCTGTAGCCTCGTTGATCCTCGACTTTTTTACTACATGTGCAATCTCAGTGGCGTGCGTGTTGAACGAATCCGCATTGAAGCAGCCCGTAAAATTGGCCTAACAGCTAATAAATCTCTGCCCATCTGAATACATTTCACTTTCTTTATTCCTACGGTATTACGGGTGATGATGCAATACATTGTAACATGCACCTGTATAGAGGCCTATAAACCGACACGTCGTAAAAAAAACAAAAAAAACACAGACAAATAATAAGTGTTTCTCACAACGCTCAGATTTTGATCGTGTGACAATGGCTTCGGAATGACCACCGCGGTGTGGTCATTACAGTGGTATAAGCGTCTGTGAAACTTGGCCCGTTTTGTATAGCATGTGGGCAAAAAAGAAGGAGTACGATACATTTGTACGACAAAATTTCAAGGTAGTAATCATTCGTCACAATGGCCGATTTTGCCGGGCAGTGAAAACACTAGTTTGCGGGAGCGTGATAGCCGGCAGCCGCAGAGTCGCCGAGAGAAAATGTCGTGCAAATGCGTTCAATAAACATGCTTGATTGGATAGCAATAAGACAAGTCTCAATCTCTTGCATGTTTCTTTTCTTCAGAAAACAAAAGGGAGGCATGAAATCTGGTCCGTTTGATCACGACGTTCCCTTGTTTTATTGCATGTCGAAAGAATAGAGGAAAAACAAAACACAACAGACAGATCAAAAGAAAACGGACAACATGCCGGGAGATGGAATTCAAGCTGTAAAAATGAATTCTCTTTCAGTTTCGAAAACTCAACGAACTCGTAAACACAATCCGCATTATGCACCGTATATGCATAACATCTTCCTCGTTGGCCATGACCACCTCTTTAATAGCCAACGATAACGCAGGCCTCATCTGATGAAAAAGAAACGGGGAATGAGGACAAGAGCAGAGGAAAACAGATGAAAAACGACTTGTAACAGATGCCCATTTTCACTTTTGATTGGTCTCTTAGCATTCACGGTTTCACCGCTGCACAGGTAAAAAATAAAAAACACATTCCCGTAGGTGAAACCGGAGATGGTTGTTCATGTTGTTTTCTGTGCGCCTTTTCGTTTCGATGCGAATAAGAAAACGGAAGGATACCGTACACCATAGCACCACCTTTACCTCGGCCCACTTTCGTTCGGATGATATGCACTGTGTGTTACACAGCTCAACAGCACGCCCGCGCACCATCACCGCCAGTGATTACCAACTGGCCAAAAACTGATGATGGCCCAACGTCTATAATCACGCACATAGCCAGAATTCGTTATTTAGCACATTATTACTAGTACTACTATAGCACTGCTTCAATCTGTTGTTATTATATCATTGCCTATGCATTGTGTGTTACGGTAAGTGCTGACGTCTATATACTTTTATTTATAGAAGGCAAGAAAACAAACAGAAAAGAGAGTGGGAACATGTGAAGTATTCTTCGTCGTTTTCTGTAACGTTCCCTCTCTATGTAGGCTAACAATGAGGCCTATGGCAGCGATTGTTTCATTTCGTTTCTGATGTATTCGTGACGTGGGAGAATGTGGTAAAATATGTTTCTTTTTCTCAAACTTTTTTTTTACACATATGCCACCCATTTTTACGTGTACATTTTAATCGCTATGTTTTCGCATGCATATTTGCTATTACTTTAGTATATGTACGTAGCCTGGAACTAATTAGTTTTTGGTGTGTGTGGCTTTTCTCGTGATGAAATCTGTTCCATCATCATTCGTCAGTGAACTTCACTGACTTTCTCTCTGCATTACACTCAGGTCGTTCTCGATGAGTCTGACATCTTCTAAGAGTAGTCCCTTGTTAAAAAAAAAAGGATAACAATTAGCTGGAAGGAGACGCAAAAAAAGTGAAAATAAAACGGAGAAAGGGAACGACGACATTTTCGCGACCAGTCATTTGTCAAAAAAAAGTTCACGCACGACACAGTGATGATTGCTAGCTTTAGCTATCTGGAACAAGAGTAACGGGAAAGTGAACTAATCGATTTTCAAAACTTTTGGATTGCCGTGTGCAAACTGCAATTCTCATCCATTTCGATCCGTCTGCCGCTGTCAAATCTCGAAGCCAACCAGCTTCGGGTTTCTTTTTTTTTTTCTGATATAATTCCCAGGGTACATCATTCAATTATCCTGCATAAACGTCAGCATATTAAAAAGGCAATAGAAGGAGATAAAAAAAAATGTATTACAAGTCGGTCGCTTTTGTACCAAGACATCAGAGCCCCTATACTTAAGAATATTCCAGGAAAAAGGAAAAACGTTTTTTAAGCTGCTTTTTGTTAGCGTGATACACAGAATGATGTTGATCATTCAATACCCGTTTATAGCAAACGACAATTTTTTCTCCACCATAATGTTTGATGAAATCAGTGTTGGTTTCCGTCATCTTTCAGCAGCAAACGAGACGTGAGACTGTGAACTTTCTCTCCTCACTCTTTGTTTCTTCCGAGCGTTCTCATCCGTCATCACTTGTGCTGGTAAGCAAAGGCAAAGCGGCTTTTTTTTGTGAAAAATGATATTCAGTTGTTTGTTTCCTTCTGTGCCCATCTGCCCTCCTTGTGTGACTCGATGTCGTGTCTCTCCGACCATCAAAATGAGAAACGCTTTTCCCTTTTCGCTTCCTCACTTATTCTTGCAACACAGTCATGTAGGAGTACGTAGACACGCGTGAACGGACAAAAGTAAAAACACCAAAGAGCAAAAAAAAAAGTCGATTCGTTTTTCGTGGTGGCACTCTTCTTTCAACCTTTCGGGATCAAACGCTTTCGACGGCCAAAGCATTTGAAGAAATAGAAAGCGGACGCGGGATTTTTTTTTACATGTGATGTCGAGAGAAGAATCATTAGCCGACCTGCCTCTCACGTCATAGGCGTATCACGTCGGCAATAGATTACTCTTCGAGAATGTTACCCCAGTTTGTGCTTGCAGCATCTTTCGGTTCCCATCATTTCGTCCGTCAAAGCCTAACGTGTTCTGTTTTTACCTAATTACGAAAATAGGGTATTCTCATCTTCATCGGGTTATCTTGATCGTCCTTGTGTGATGAAGTAAAGGCAGTGTTGGCGGATAAAAGGACCCGTTTGCCCACTCGCATGTCAGAAACAAGTCCTTCGAATCCCCATTGTAATCTCATATTCAACTGCAATTTGAAAACGTTGGGAAGTGTCTCTTGAAAACATGAAAGTCAGTCTTTTCTGGCGTTGTTTTGGATCGCCTTTTTCAAGGATTTTTCAAAGTTCTTCTGTATTATTACCTGGCTCGTTTTTATTACGTAACGAATTATGCGGCAGAAACAATTCGCGCACGTCGCCCATGTCAAGTATTTTTCGGATTTCCGCTAATTTTTTTTTTTTTACATTCAAGTGCCGCCGTCTCTGTTACTATCCTGCCTTTTTCTATGCTGCTGATGCCATTCTGCACGGACGGACACACGCACGCAAGCGATGACGATCGCGGGGAGGGGGGGGACCGATCGAGCTGTGTTCGGTCGTGATGTAGATAACCTTGCCGGCAGAGACACTTGAGAAGATCATTTTTTTTTTTCGAAAGAGAAAAAAAGGTAAAAATCAAATTCTTTTTGAAAAACCTCTCTGGCCAAATGAATGGATAACATGTACGTTGCGAAACTTTAGATGGAGTTAGCGAACCTCCACCCAAGAGTTGCCGGTTCTTTTCTTAAAGACAAAAAGAAGAAGAAGAAGAAGGACCAATTAAACTCCTCCACTTCCATCAGTGGAGGAGGAGGTAGCAGGATAAATATTGCACTCTCTCCCTCGCCGGAGGCCCATCCGTTCTTCAAGGACTGATGATGACTATAGCACAGCAGCTTTTTTTTTTCTTTATTATCTTTGAACAACGTATTTATTCATTTATTATGCCTGTGTGGCGAGCTGAATCACCTTCAATCTGGACATTTAGCCGAAATATTTGAGAATCTATGCAACTAACAATTTCAACTGTATATTCAAAAATTGTTTTCGCTTCTTTAAAAAATCATGCTGCGGTCCATCTTCTTCATCCGCCTAGCAGCAGTCACGTACCGGTTTGATATGGCTCATGCATGATGTAACCCAAATACAGGCACGCACGTCAACGTACAGTACGTACGCGAAGGATAGCGAATCCTAGTGCGAGAATTTTTCCATGTAGATTTTAGTTTTTTATTTGGCCCGCAAGGCATGTGCATACGATATTCTGCTATGCAAACCTCGCGTGTTCAATCATCTCACCCAGCGGTATGCGTATGGAAATCTTTGATTCGCCTGCTAACTGAATGGAAACAGAGAAGCGAGTAGCAAAATAATATTCAACAAGCGACGTCGTTTATTGATTTCACTTTCCTATTTTTTTTTTCGCTGCTTCTCGTGTCCTCTATTTACTATGATTTCTTTTTCATTCTTAACTTTTCCTTTTTTTTCTGAAGAGGGGGATTTTTCTTCGACGATTGTCGGGAAACTTTGTGGCAATAATAGCCGGTGCCTGAATGCGGTGGCGTTGACGTTTGGTTTCGAAGAGGCCGTGCTCACAATATCCTTTCACTTTCATCATTCCAATACAAGAGGTAAAAAAAATATATATTACCGCATCATTAGCTCGATATTCACATGCGCATTAAAAAAAAACACAAATTAAAAATGTATAATGACTAGAGCAAAAGCAGCCACAGCCTACACCGCACCGGATGGGCAACCTCCCGTCGTGATTGGTATTGCCTAGTTGCGTCATCTGTGCACAGCGTGTACGTCTATAGATATACATAGGCAACGATATGAAGATCTTGAAAAGACATAATCGTAAATTAAAGAAGATGACCGTAGAGATGGTTGCAAAAAAAAAGAAGGAAAAAGAAAGCAAAAGGGAAAATTAGGCAGAGTTAGTCTAGAATATTGGCGGGACGCACTATTTAAGGGCTGTAAGCATTTACGTAATATGCCAGTAGGCTATTACCGACAAATGCACAGAAATAAAAGAGAGAGAGTGGGACTAGAGAAAACCAAAAAACCTCCAACAGTTCGTTATATCGTCTCTGACCTTTTTGAACTCACTGGCTTTGGTCCTACCCACAGCACGCCCTAATTATTCGTCGTTTTTTTCAAACGTGTCTTCGACCCCACCCAGTTTCACCGCCAACATCCGTCAACGGACGCACGCTACACAATCGTATTGCCTCCTACTCCCTTTTGTTTTGTTTTTTCGGTTCCGTTCGAAAGAAAAACAAATTTCTGTTTTGTGATTTTTTAATTTAATATATGCCGAGCACGAAGATGCTAATTCACTAGCCCCATCTGTATTATAGGGAGAATAGAGAGTTCTCAAGTCTTGTTCGTCCGTGATTGATAGCGCCGCTCTCAGCAGGTATAATCAACGAGCGCGTCTATACTCTACTCAGGTAAATCCTGCTTTGTTCTAATCAAGTTCTTCTTCTTGATTGCATGGGCAAAGGGTGGTGGTTACGCTATTTGACGATGCCGTGCTTCATGTTCTTTGATTGCTCGCCCTCACTCTCACTCTCTTCGCATTCTTGTGTGCCGATTCTTGATCTTGTTTCTATAGTTTTATCGGTTAACGAATGGGCCGCAAGAACGTGAGCTGGCCTTCAACGATCAATTACGATACAAGAACTGGCTCGGCAGCAAAATTTAGCAAAATGCCGTTTTCTAAAGCAATTAAATCAAATACATTCTCGATCCTGACTTTGTTCAACCAGCTGTTCGTAATTTCAATGTTACCTGGCCAACTTATCATGCTGGCAACACTTTTCCTGTCGAAGAATTGCCATTTGTCATTGTTGGAGGATTTCTAAATCAAATCGTGTTCTACCCTGGACGTAACGGAAATCATAGTTGCATTGTTAGGGGGGGGGGGGGGGCAATTCTTCGTAGTTCAAGAAACGGTCGTTCGGTTGAGCCAATTGAACAAAAGCAGGTATGCACACGTATGGCCGACTTTCGCCCCTCGTTACCTGTCTACTTGCTTTTCAAAAGCTGACGTGAGCTATGATGCGGTCTATCTTATTTTATTGTCTATACAAGAACATAAACCGGCCAGTAATAAACGAAGGCAAACAAAAAAAGGAAAGGCTGAGCCCCAGTAAACGCAATCACTCTCTCTTTCTGGTTCGCTGACGAAGATGAATTCTCTATACCAAATTGAAACAAATGGCGGAGCAAAAAAAAAAAAAGAAAACAAAAAAGGAGGCGATGGCAGACGTTTCTCGAGAGTATATGAAATGCCGTTATTACAAACGCGCCTGCTCAAATACGGCCACCATATGCAGAACAAGAGGTAGTCATAACAATGCAGAATGAATAGGTATAAGACACTTTTTTTTTTAAGTGGTTACGAAAACGCCAACTGGGGAGTAACATCTGTATACAACTTAAAATATAGCGATCATGACGACATGGGAATGACGTGGACCTTTACAAATTGAGAAAACAATGCAGTCGTTACACGGCCGATCGAATGCCACACCATCGGACCCATGGTCTACAAGGCATACGAGCTCCGCCGAGCAGAGCCTCTTTCTGTTTCGTTGCACGCAACGCACCAGCCACTAAAAAAAAGGGGGAGGATACATTAACCGACATTTAGTAATTTCAACATTAAAAAATCACAGCCTGTTCCACTTTTACCTGTCGGTGTAAATGAACTCGCAGCGAATAATTGGCTCCAAACGAATTCTATTGCTTATATTTACAAAGAATACCCCGAAGACTCCCATACCTTAGATTAATAAGAATCGTACAGCTTTTTTAATATTCTTTTAAGTCTCGGCAAGTTTTTCCAGCAACTCGGCATGTGTTTCACGCAATTCATTTGCGGTGTAAACCGCGAGCACCTTCCCCGTTCACGACAAAGCGACACGGTTGACCGGCGGGGGGTTTCCAGGGAGCGCAGAGTTCGCACCAGGTGCAGCGATAGCAATAACAGTTCATAACGGATGATATCGTCTATTCTCTCTCTCACCTTTTTTCTCACTTGGAGTTCAAAGGTACAAAGGCAAAACAACATTTTCAAGTTTTTTGTCGCTGCAATTTCACGTTACAACAGCACGCCGCAAAAACGCAGCAAAAATAAGAATGAGATAAATAGACTATTTAATTAACGTATGCAGGAACGCGCTGTTGCAGGCACGGAAGCGGGACCACTATAGTCACGTACGCTGCAAAAATAAAAGGGATGGCAATCATTCCGCCACATCATGCCAATTGGCCTGTATTATACGAAACGAGCTGTATAGCATAAAACTAACGCATGCATTTTATTTTGACATTCACGAAAGGCAAATTTTCAAAAGTTAGACAAGGCCCATTATTTGTAACAAACTGCAGAACAGTCATTTTGAGACGGGAATTCAAAGCACCATAACGTCAAGAGCATTCGGCTCGGATTTGCCACGCACTGAAAATGAAGCACGAACGTCGTGCTCGTTTTCATTATTTAGTACAACACATGCGCTGAAACCGACAGAGGACGCTATATGTTATGACGATCTCATTAGGCTTTCAGTTTCCATCTACGAGACCCCTCCAGCGTGCGGTTCAACTGGCTCTTTTCCTTCCCTCTAGTTACGTCTATCATCCGTGAAGAAAAGGGGATGACTCTGATTACCGTACACAAAAGGGCCCGCTCCAATCATGCCACGTACCAGAGTACTGTGATTGTAGGAAAGCAGATGAACTATATAGCCCGTCGTCCTAGAAACAAACGAGGTTGAATTTGACACCGACGCTGTGTGTTAACCAAAGCTGGAGCTAATGAGTGGGCAGGCACAAGTCGATTGACAGCAAAGCATACAATGGCGAGACTACATGGAAACGGTTGAATGTCCGGCTTTACGGTTGTCTATAACGAATGACCTATACAATCCATTCTTCTATTCTCTTGTGACTATACTGCGATCCAATTTTGAGCTTTTTTTTAGTATAGATGAGAGAGAAGAAAAAGGAAAAAAATTGTAAGTTATGACATCACTTACAAATGAATATGAACTGTAAATCGAGCTTTGGCCAACAAAGATTGCACTATGTTAATACGCCGGTAAAGAAAGTGAAATAAGGTACGGTATACACGTATCTACGTTTGTCAAACAAATGCGAGATGACAAGAAATACACCACCAGAATCAAACTAAAGAGGTTTGAAGATTTTAAAGTGTTTTATTTTTTTTTTTTTCATGTTTTTGTGAAAAGAGATATTTTATCATCTCTTAAACCGACATAATATGTACAGTATATGGGGTAAACTAAATAATAACATTGGTAGCGGCATATTTTTACTGTCGTAGAATTAAGAGACATCTAGCGCTACAGCATTTGATTGCCAGCTAAAACTGTTGTTTTCGTTCTCTTATAACCGCACGTTTCGGGATTGACTAACACAAGATACACTTTCTATAATATGTGATGTAATAAATTTTCACTCCAGCAAAAATTTGGAAGTGTATAAGCTATGGGTAATCACATCAATGTCAGCTTTTTAGTACAAAATATATTAAAGAAAGTAAATGTAACACCATAAGCGTGAATGGCACAAGTAGTCAATTGCAATCAAAACTCGAAAATGGATTTCTAGCAGCATCTTATTAGCTGTTGGTTTTCTGTATGGAAGTTAAGATGTTGAAGATGTGTCTTACCTAACAGGGAGCACTCTTTTTATCAACATGCTTCCCTATAGTTCTGGAATCATAAATAAAATAAAAGTAGATCATGCTTTCATAACTTGCCTTTTTGACATCAGCCGTTTTGAAGTATGAGACTAGCTGAAGAAGAGAGAACCTTACTAAGTTTTATCATAGGGTACAAGGTTATGTAGGCTGAATGGAAACTGCTTCAATCTATCAACAGGAAAACAAAGAAGTTTTGAATAGAAATGCGATGTAATAATGAAATGATAATAACTGACAGTTCTTCCTTCAATACAGCTTCTTTCAACTAGCTACCTGCTTTGCTTACCGTAACATACTGCTTACTTTGCATAGAATACGTAGAACGTCCAAGACACCCGAAATACTGCAACAAAAACAATTTTGTGACATTTCAGATGACAATTCATACTTTAAAGAAGCACTACAGTCAATCGATCTATTTTGAGAGAAGGGGTTCCTCAAAGCAGCCCACACTTGAAAACTATGTGTACTGACTATACTATTAAGCAAAAGAAATCGATTGAATATCGATACTCACATCAAAAGAGCCAATAGTTGAACTAGCTTTTGGTCACGTGGAGATAGCCAATACAAAATCATACATCTGGCGGTGCTGAGTGTCATCTCGAGTTGAGTACGCTGTCAAATACGGAGGTGTGTAACACAAAATTACGAGTAAATCATAAGCTGTAAAAAGTTGTCATCGCGCCAAATAAGTGAAACGTGATTCACCGTAAAAACCGGATAATTTAAGTGAACTGGTTCCTTTGTGTTTAATGTTCTTTCAGGCCTCGTATTCTCGTGCCATGCTGACTACTGCTGAGGAAACTACCATGCCATAAATTGCGTATATTTCGTATGCAACCAAACACTAATTGTTTACGATCCGCGCTTTTCACTGTAAATAGGGCTTTTCTTTACATTACCTTTCCCTTTGCAAGCTTTTTATAAGCTTTTTACACAAAACACTAAGCTCACACGAATTCCAGAATCCCGATCTTAGTTTTTCGCACGCCGCAACTGTGAACAAAGGCGTTTGACAGCGAGACCCGAAAAATGGCCAACAGAGCCGCATGTGCAAATCTTCCTCAACTATTATTGTTAATAACAATTTTGACTTACCTAGAGCGCGAGGTCGCCCACGCAGCCACCGAAGAAGGTAGGATCTAAAGAATTTTTTATGAAATTAATCAGTAAAACTGTTCTCATTCGATTGGGGAGAACGTTAATAGATAAACGCACGAAATCAAACTAAAGCTTGTATTTCATCACGCAGATTTTTCTGGGAAGATCCATAAGGAGAGTGGCAAGGATTTGGTTCCCGAATGGAAATGGATCGTGAACAAACCAAAAGAATTAAATTTTGGAAAACACTTTGACATCGTTCGCAGGACGCTTGGTGTCATCAGTGCCATTTTTACAATCTGGATTTTTATGGAGACGAGGGACAGGCAATACGAGAAACAAAACACAGATGAGTTGCTGGAAGAATTCAACTTGCAGCTGGAAAACTTAAATTTTCGTGTAGAAGAAATTAAAAAGTCTTTACTACATCTGTCTTGCCTATACGATGGCGTCCAAGTGCAATCGGAGAGTAAAGCCGTGATTAGAAATTGTTTACAGTTTATTCAACGATATCGCAGAGATGCTATTTATGCCTCTCTTTTAGTGCAACCGTCACACAGTGTGACGGACAGACAAATAAAAAAAAAGAGTTCTCTCGCCAACCTAAATGCAGAAGCTCGGCCAAAATAAGTAAATTTCAATAAACTTGGTGACATTTATTTCTTTTGCCATTGTATATAACTGAATAATACGGCTTAAAGAAATTATCGTGTAAACCTACTTCGAATTTTTTTCTGCATTGGAACAGTTTCTTCGTCGGTGATATCGTTGATTTAGTATTCAACATCGATAGTAAAAGCACGAGCGATATCGTTCTCTTGGGGCAATCTTCGTTTTTTCTTAATCCGATAATGGCTTCGGCTTTCCCAAATTTCATAATGAGGCATATTTTCCCCTGGACGTACCTGCCAAGGTCCGTCTGGTATCATTATAATTCATCATACTCCCCCTTTTAAGTTACGTAGGATTTGCAGTGAGCATGTCACAGGTTAGAAAAAGCGTCGCGATCAGCGGAACATGATTTTGCAGTAGTTTCTACCGTTTCTGAAGGCTTCAGGTTTCGTGTTCTGCCTCTGAAATTTCTTATTTTGCGGTGTAAAGTCCCAACGGCGCAGAATAATAGACATCTAGCGCTACAAGGTATGACTGAAGTGGTGAGGCATGAGCGCACGTTCCGTTTTGTACCGCGTGATAGCGGCATAAGTAGAAAAAAAAACAAAAGCAATAAAACGTAACTGAAAATCTAAGTAATTGGAAGGTGTGCCGACTACGTAACTGGCTACTCATTCACCAAATGCGATATGCTGTTAAAGAAGCCACATATTTCCTAATGTACTGCACCTGAATTATGTAAAAAAAGCAATTCACGGATGTACATTACGAAGCACGACTGATGATTTGCATCACAAACAACCAGCTACCAATCAGGTGCCTGTAGGATTTGAGGAGTCCCTTATTTCCTTCTGTGTTACAAGTGCCGTGAACCCTAGCCGTTTGTATTACTGGGCCGTTGTAAACAGCATTGTGTCATACTTCACCTACTCCACAACGTGTGTCACACTATATTTTGTACAGAAACCAGGTCCAGATGAATTGAGCAGTTTATATTATGCAAACATGCACCCAGCGCTTGTTTGTTTGTTTTGACATGGCTAATTTTGAATGAACACCTTCCCGAATAAGTTCAGCCTGGCCCTCTTCGCAGAGCAGAAAATAATTTTTGTGATGTCACCTCCGGTTGTTTTCTTTTGTTACTATCTCAAGTTCGAAGCTTTTGGCTCATGAACCCAAAAAACTTGTCATTTCATGATTATTGTGTTTTATTTCTTCTCCTGAATAATTCGACGTGTCGAGCCGTTAACAGGGTGTTCAGCCCACCTCTTCTTCATTCTTGAACTTGGGGATGTCGTACTCTTCTTTAACAAGCGCACGAAACGGAAGTTCATAGGGCGTTTACTATATATATGCGAAAAAGTTGAGTACAGAGTTCAGTAATCATTTGACTAAGCAACCAGTGAAGCTTAATAACTACCTTTGGTCTAATAAGTAACCTCCGCTTACTGGTAACAATCACTTTACCTAACTATACGTAGCTGGATTAAACAGTACGAATTAATACAAGGATTTCATAATGACCAATGTCATTTTTCGATATGTTAACGTGTTGATCTTGATGGTCTTTTGTGTTCAGCATTCAAACACCCATAGATTTATGGACGAAGGTAGGATCCACACTTTCCATATACGTGTCCTTAGAAAAATGAAAATGGAGTACGTTTTGAATTCATTTTTTCAGGTTTCTCAGATAAAGTCCATCACCTTTCTATGGAAAACGAGTCGGATTCGGCAACGAAAGAACACATCAGCGTTCGTCGCAAACTTAGTTTCTTAGGCGACACCCCCGGCGCAAAATTCATTAATGGATTATCGGTTGTCTCCAGTATTTTTACAATCTGGGGTTTTATAGAAACAAGAGAAGTCGTAAAACAGGCGAAAAAGATGGAAGATTTCACACAAACAAATGAATCTGAGAAAATTGAATTGCTCGAGGAAATTGTTCAGAAACTGGATGGCCTCCACTCCGGATTTGCACAAGAATTGGCCAGTGTCCGACATTCTCTTAAACAATTAACCTGCAGATTTGACGCCGTTCACGCCGAAAGTAAAGGCATCCATCAAGATTGCTTGCAATTCATTCGGTCGTCCAATCAAGTTTCCGCAAAGCTATCCGTGAAACATTCCCGCCACAAAACTAATTCTCTTGACGAATCTAATATGTTGTCAATCGACAATGATATACAATGAAGCGGAATTTTGGTGAATTTTATTCATTGAATATTTGTTACCGTTGAAATACACTTTTAGATGGAAGCCACCTAGGCGTGGTTTTAGTGTTTCGTGCTTTTTACTATGCCTCGGGTAACTTATTCCCCTACTTTGAGTTGCAATTAAACACTTGTAAACAAGTTTTTACAGCACAGTAGGGGAAAAAAGATATTTTTGTTTTATGTTTGTCTGCGAATACGACTGCAAGCAAAATTTAAATTTTTTTTTTGTATTTTCGTAACCAAGAGGAATGGTCAGAAAATCACCTGTCTTTCAAAAGGTGTGAGGATGGGTCTAAGTTTTTCACACAAAAAGAAAAGTCTGGCGCTTAAAACGATCTTTTCTGCCTCTTCCTCACATTGTCTATTTTTTTTCTCCAGTCGTTTCTATACTGCCAAACTAACGAAAAATGCCTAAAATCCTCTTCCTGCGGTGGGACATTACGTCAGTCCCACTGGCGCAGAAAAATGAATTAAGAAAAGAAAATAGTTGAATACTGGCTGTTGCGCAATAGCGAGTAAAAGTGTTCCACATAACAGGATGCCCGTAATCCATGGCCAAGCTGGCTATCAAATTCAAATGAGAACGCTGAAAGGTCATACCCAAGAAGAAAGTGGAATCTACCAAGAACAAGACTTTACCTTTAAGAATTAATGCCTGATATAAGGTAATCATAAACGTCGCGATTACCGGTTTTTACCACAACTATAAGCAAATTTTATGGACTCGACTTGTATAAAGACTGTAATGAAGCAAGAACTCTGCCATCCCCCTAAATCAAAAGGACCGGCCCTGGTAATTGGTTAGCAACATTACAGGTAGAAACTCTGAAAATTCCTTATCGTTTTCTACCATTCTTGTACTGTTTCGCAGCTCGAATTACACGATTGGCTATAGTTCTTATTCATGTCGTGTTGACATGCAAACAATGACAATCTGAGTAGATATAAGATCAGGACGGATCTAAAACTAAAGTTGACATTCAATACTTTTCTAACCATGCTTGCGTGAACAATCAGAGAAGAATTTCTGAGGAAAGCATCTTGAAAAGAAAAAAAAGAGGCTACCCACTCGTTATTACTATGAAAAGAACTGACTTCGGGTGGGGGCTTCTTTTGCCGAGTACTACTTCACTGGAGAGGCTCAAACATCCCTGACCTCACTCTACGTGTTCTCAGAATGAAACGCACCCTTCGTATTTTACAGCAGTAAGTTAAACCATTAGCATTACTACTATTTTTATTCTCAAATTTAGTTCAATACTTCACCGTCCCAAAATTTTGATGCTTCTAATTTGTATCACAACCCACAGGCATGGTGAAGAAACCATCAGGTAAGAAAGCCGGAAGATGAGCTTTGTTTCGAACGAGAAGTTCATTTACTTTTTATTTCCATGTCATGTCCTACCAGGTTAGTTCGAGTGCTGTAAAAACAAAAGTTGCCGATCGTATACAATGTCTTTACTGACTACTGATCATTGACCGCTCACGCCTTGGTCAACGTCAATAGTCCACTCCTTCATGTTAGCTTTTTCCGTTATGCGTGACACTCCCGTTGTGCAAAGAAACGAATCCCGAGCTATATATGCGTGTCAGTAGCGATCATCTTTCGCACAACTTGATTTGTGTGCGTGATTGTGAAACGTCTTCGGCATGACGCTACATTTAAGCATAAGAAACTTGCTTTGGCTCATTATCATTTTGATCTACCTGGAACCAATCCTTCCATTCGTCCTTATAGCTAACGAACGAGGTACGAATTTATGCAACGTATGAATTTAACAACACACATTTTACTACTTTGATTGTTTATGTTTTTCAGGGAAGACCAGACAAGAGGATGGCAATAGTTTGATTCCAAAGACCATCAGCCATCGCGACCTACGCTTCTTAGGCGAGAAATCCGGTCAGTTGATGATGAGGACGCTTAGTATTGTGAGCGCTTTATTTACCATCTGGATCTTTGCGGAGACAAGGAATAAGAAAAACGAAAAGCATGTCGACGAATTCCTTGAAGATTTGAATTTACAGCTCGAAAACCTCAACTTTCGAATGGAGGACGTTAAGAATTCCCTATTACAGCTAACTTGCCGTTTCGATGTCGTTCATGCAAGAAATAAGGGCACCAGCAGAGAATGTCTGCAATTTCCTCAAGAACGTAAACAAGTTGCGGCTCCCATTTTGGCAAAACCGTCCTACTTCATAGCAAATAGCCATATCAAGAAAAAGAGTTCCTTGTCAATCGCGCCCCAGTGGCCGGCTGGTACACATTGATTAACGTCAGCTTACGTTATTCGCTTAGCATTCCTCTGCGTGTAGCTTTCCTGATATCCAGTTTCTGTTCTGCCTTACTTTACTGAACATTTGATTGTCCCATTTTTTTTTCTTTTAACAATTGATTATTATGTAAAGAAGCATCTGTGAAAATTTAACGGAAAGTCTTTGGCAAGAATACAATGTCAGTCTTGTCGCCAAGTGAGGGGAGTATCAATGGCTAGCACGCAATCGTGACGTCAGCGTGAAAGCAAGTCTTGTTTCGCGTTTTTTAGAGATTTTTGTTTTCTAGAAAAGCGGGTCAATGGGTCACTGTTAACATCACGACCTTCGACAACACAGTAACCAGGGCCTTTTAGGGTTGATTTACAATATCCATTAATAAATTTTGTGTCTGTCAGTCGTAAATACTGAACGTGTAACTCGCTGTAGGAATTTTCGCGCTCGTTCCTAGACTCCATTCCTACGCAGTCGGGATGCTCAGCACCGGTTTCGAATAACGTAATGTTTTAGTGTGTGTGTGTGTGTGTGTGTGTGTGTGTGTGTGGAAAGCCTTCACTTGCTTTAAGTGACGGTTTCCTGTTCTTCACTTACTCTCGCGTGCGGAAGCAATTCTATTCGAGGATTAGGCTACTAGAAAGTATGGCTGGTATCCAACCGATTCAGTTAATTGGACGTCAATATGGAACTTGAAACTTTATACAATTGTATTGCCAAAACAAACGTTTAAGTTTTTACGTGAATGTTTTGCATTTCATGTGTATTGCGAAAAGTTGAACAAACCTGCAAACCCGCAAAGGCTGATGAACATTGTGTGATTTTCTTTCTGTTTGTGATATAGGAATAACGCAGAATGGTTCTACCATGCCGTATAATACTTTTCTTGGTAACTTGATAAATCGCATTTGATTGAAGAATGTTAAAAGAAAAATTTGTAGAAAATAAATCCCAACACAAGGAGTAGAATGAAGCGCAGTAGAATCCTCAACCAGTATAACCTATGGTAAACGAAATATGTGGATAATTAACCAATACAAGTACAGCTGGAATGCAACGCTATAGGTGAGATGGCAATGGGGTACCTGTTCAAATTTCTCTTGGCGATTGGTAACGTCTGTATGTTGTCTTTAAGCAGGAACCTCCTGCATCCTAGGATGTAGTTGGTAATGTAGCTTTCCCAATTGATGTCACGGACATCAAAATTAAACATGCGCCGATCGTCGGGAGTCATTTCTTCCAACAGCTGAATGGGATTGTTGCTGACAAATTTCCATTCACGTACCACGTAAAAATCCAGGCATGTTAATGCTCGATGGATTTTATTGTACAGGGTGACCTTAAAATATTCGCTTACATAACGTCAACAAAATTGAAATGACATACTTACCATAATAGGTTTCTTCCCGATAACTCGAGCAACAAAATCAAAGAAATAAGCCGGCAGATAATGGTAAATTGCTTGCTCAATTTTATAAGGTATTTGGCGAGTGTGGTAATTGATGCTGGGATACCATGCCATGTCTTTTGTTGGATATTCCATCCAGCCAGCCATGCCGTATTGATTAAACATACGCCAAGTGACAGGATTATGCGATCCTGTTACGCAATTGTACACTTTCGCTTCGTTGTCTTGTCTTAATGATTTCAATAAAATGGTATTGTTAGTTCAACACATTACTAAGTGATAATCTCTAACAAGATGAGGCTTACTGCATTCCGCCAATTGCGCTCTTCCAACCCGCGGCGATCATCAAATTGATGGCAGTATCAACGGGAATCATGTCTCCAACTAGATTACAGTCTGTTATAGCAGTTCGTAACAATCCCTTTCCAACGCCAACGATGAAGCCTGAAAATTGAAGTCATAATTTTTCCCATTGTAAAGTTTGATAACCTTGTTATTTAATACGATTTTTATTTACCACTAGGTCCATTAAGGTTGTCAATCCATCCCGGAATGGGCTCTTGTAACGAACACGTAACAATCGAAGGTCTCACAATAGCCAAGGGGATTTTGTTTTCACTGCAATATTTTTGAAGCACTTGTTCTCCCAATGCCTAAATTTAACGAATTGTTAAAAAAAAAATAAAGCTATTCCAGCAACGAAAAAAAAAGTTAATTGATAAACGGAAACAATGCCTTCGTGAACGCGTAAACGTTTGGGCAATTTCCCACTAGCCTGCATTTGAATATTGGACCAATTAAGAATTGCATAGAAGGATTTGGATGTTAACGGAACTAGCAATACTGTTTAGTTATGCTGGCAAGAAGTTGGTCATCCATGCTGTCTACAAATTCCGTTAACTTCAGAGGATCCAGGTGTGACGGATAAACGATTTCGTCTATCTCCCCTTTATCCAAATTATTGAATACGGTAGATACGTGGACGAAAGCCTGTAAAACAATCAAACAATGTATTCGTCCACCATTAATATGCAAAACTGGCATACCTGCAAATTTTTTAATTGACTGCAAAATGCGATGACTTTTTGTGGGCCTTTAATGTTCGCGTCAATCGCCTCACGAAGATTGTCGTCAAAATTAATGCGTGCCGCAGTGTGAAAAACGACGGAAACGGATGAATTTAGAAGCTCTTGATCAGCAGCCGAGAGGCCAAGAGATGTTAAAGAAATGTCACCAGCCACGGGAATCAGTTTCTTAACAATCTCCGGTTGATTTTGTCGCAAGGCGTGAAACACCTACAAAAAAATGTTTCATCTTCAGTCACTTCCGCGCTTAAGTTAATCAAATCCAGGAAGCTGATTAAATTTGTACTTCATTGTTGATGAGCTCTTCAAGACGACAAGTGACATCCTTTCCCTTTGAAGGTCTCAACAAGAGATAAACGCGTTCTATTCCGGGACAGGATCTCAATAGTTTTTCCACAAGCACTTTTCCCATAAATCCTGTTGCACCAGTAATGAAAATGCTTTTGTCTTGGTAAAATTCAGCAATTTTCGATTCTTTCATTTTTTTGTTTTGTTCTTCTCGCGTTATGGAACTACTAAAAAATTTAAGAAATGGAATAACAGGGTAAGACAAGCTTTAGAGACAGATACTTTTCGCGTTACAATTGCGGGTTGGCATCTGCTCATAGAATGGCGATCTAGCTTTTATCCCTTCTGCTTTTAGAGGAAAACCTAGCACCAAGTAGGCCAGTGGGGTAAAAACGTTAGTTGTGCAAGTAAATACTTGTCATTTTCTTTCTCAATACATTGCGTATTTTTCTTTCTTTTTTCATATTTGTAACCTATTTCATCATTTCTCTTTCTTCACAGTTTTTGGTTTCGATATTCGCTTCTTTTAAGTTTGTTATGTACAACGCCTCTACCCAATACGTTGGGTACGACTTTCTTCGTTCGGATACAAAGCATCATCATCTTTTAGGCAGTTCAGAGAACCATGGAAAATGTAGGTCGGAGAAAGGCTGGATCCAACATCTTCAAATGCGTGATGAGAACACGTGTTGGGCTTTTATCCTTGGCTCGGCCTGTAAGATATATACATTTTTTTTAAACTCAGAAACTTTTGTCGCAACATAAAAGCCGACGTCACTATCCACACTTTCTCCCGCAACGTTCCTGTTCTGCCAACCACTGACAATTGCTTGTATTTTTAACTGTATCAATGAAAGCTTTAATTTGCTGTAGTCCAACGGGAGAAATTTAATGAATATATTTTTCTTTTTCAAACATACGCGTGTATTGTTGGCATACTCTTAGTGAAATGTGAAATTGGATTTGTACTTATTTTGACAACTATTGAAGTATTTATTCAAATGCTAGTATTGACTTTTGCGTGATGAAGACGCCAGTGGAAGTGGAGGCAAGAACGGGGAAAAAAAAGCCTGCTACGAGTTTCAGAATAAAAATACAAGCTCTCGATGCGGTAACAGCCGAGTAACAGTACTGGGCAGCAGTGTGGAACATGTAGTGGTTAGACAGAAATCGATTAGTGTTTTCAGTTCCCGTTTTCTGTGGGAAAGCTACAGCTGTTTCCTCTTCATGTTACGTTAGAAATTTAGTTCTCTCCTATCGCCCCATTTTTTTTTCCATTTCGTTCAGCTGTGTTCTGTTGCTGTGGTGTAGATGTTAAAATGTAGCCCAAGACGCGCAAGAACTCTCCCATAATCGACCCCAAAAAAATAAATAATTACATTTTTTTGGTGGGATATGAAGCTCCTGGTCAGTAGAATCAGAACAAACAGTCCTACCTCATTTAAATAGCCAGTACTCCTTGAGTTTGGACAGACATGGAGAAGACAATGCCAGCAGTCAATTTTAACATATTCTTCTCATAAATAACTTACTTCCACCACTTTAGCTTATTTGGAGAGCGCGCATCATTTTAAAATGGTTTTCGTGTGTTGGCTACAACTTCTGGTGGCCCACACGAAACCCAATTCCTCCCCAGCCAACCCCGGCGGTTACGTGAAAAAAAAAACTACGGGGTGAAATAGCTTACATCAAGCATCCATCCCTAACACATTTGTCCTAGTAACCTAGTTTGTTTTTTAATGCGTTAATTTTGTCGGCTTAGCTTTTTTTTCTGAATACATCTTCATCCTTGAATAGTTGAAGAGTATACAAAGGCCTTATCTTCCTTTAAATGGGCACGATATCTTTAGTTTTTCTGTCGCGTCATCAGAATTGAATGTTCTTGTCCTTTTGTAATTCCAATGTCCCATTTTCTTCGAAAGAAAGAGACGAAATAAAGTGCATCATGCAATTCAATGCTTGCGGTCGTCATCGAAGGTAAAACGATAATAAGATAAAACGAAGAGTACTGTCATTAGCCTTTATGTCGATGTGAAAATGAGTGTCATGTTATCGTCATAACTAAATTTAAACGTTTAAAAGACTCATCGGCAACCACTTTCACCGAGTGGTCTCAGCTATTCAAATAAAATGCATGCGTACATGGTGTCTAAAGGA
The DNA here is from genome assembly GCF_022539665.2 of Daphnia carinata. Lineage (NCBI taxonomy): Eukaryota > Metazoa > Arthropoda > Branchiopoda > Diplostraca > Daphniidae > Daphnia > Daphnia carinata. Next base: position 1,468,763 of record NC_081331.1, read on the forward strand.
CGTGTACGCACAAAAGCCTTTGTTCTTTGATGCACATATTCATGTGCAATGTTAAAATAATTCTATTGAGAGGAAAATCTTCTCCCCATTTTTTTTTGAGAACTACCCAAATTAGTTTCCCTTTTCGTTTGTAATCGAATTGATTTTCATTTTCTCTCCTTGGAATTCGACGGAGTGGATCAAATTGCTTACCAAAATATCCGAACGCTACGTTGGAATTCGGTATGACCAAACCGTGGTTTTTCCGATTAGGAAAGAATACAACAATCCATTCCAAGGCAAACGGAAATCTGACGCGTATCCTTATTTCTGTAAGCTTTTGAGCATCTCAATGGTAAAATGTAAATTTGTATAAGTTTAGGGAAATCCCCGCCCTTGACACGCTTTTCACTGCTTTCACTCCAAGCACTTTACTAGGAAAAGGTGCCCTATCATAAAATACTATAGAGAATAAACAAAGAAACGAAGAAAACCGGTTTTCAGATGGAATTCTTCTACGGTTGGCTCCAGGATTGAAGAAGACCTTCGTTTTGATTAGGCTGGAAGGCATTTTGCTGACTATCTCTACGTACCACTGTATAAAATAACTACATATGTCTGCAACTCATGACGCTCAAGCAAAAATGGAAGGCTATTCAAAATGTTTATTGTCTCCGCTAATTAACTTTTAATAATCTCGTTTCTCTCAACACATCTTTTATAGGCCCCACAACTTCTTTACTGCAGTTTAAGCACAAATGAATTACGTATTGCGTCTTCTAAGAACATTTCCTTTCTTCAGAAAAACAAATAGACACAGATTTTAAAAAAAGGTATAGTCATATTCTAAATAGTAAAAATTTGTTGTGGCCAAACCTTTTATGGAATGGCGGATCACGAAAACAAGATGACCATTGATAAGAAGAATAAGCATTTCCCTTCTTCTTTGCGAGAATTACCTTGACCTGATAAAACACGGGATTTATGTAAACATACGTCTAGCGACTGGAGAGAACACACGGTCGGGTTTGAACAGCTTCATACGAGTCCCTAGTAGAAACATTTCCAGAAGGTGGTGGGCTTCGTATTGGATGATAATTTTTTTTTTATTGACGTTGGTGGACGCTACAAAACTTAGGCGCATTCATGTAAATTTTTGTGTCTGAAATGTGATTCGAAACACTGTGCTAGAATATATATACGGCCCTGGTTATCGATCCAGACAAACGCAGAAAGCATGTTGAGAATAACTGTCTCAGCGCTTTCTCTTACAAGACCGGTGTAGAAAGTTTAATGCGCAGGTTTTCTAACGTTGTTCTATTTTTCCACAAGCACGCATGAACACACGACTTTTTATGGAAATAAAACCTTAAAAAAACTCTAATTCATAAGAAAACTTTTGTTTTTAATGGCCTACGGAATATAGGGATTCTTAACGAATTTATTAATTGAGCCAAAGTTTAAACCTTTCCCTTTTTCTATTTCCCGGCAAACAACATGCAAAGACACAAACGAAAGTGTAAGCGTAACAGTAGAGCAAATCTACGAGCCTTCCGAAACTGGTAGGGAACAGTGCTGAGTATTCGACGAACGGCGCAGCCAGCAGGTTTCTTCTAAATATAGCTCTATATAGATCTCCTCCATATAGTTTTTTCTAATTAGAAAATAACAAAGGCTCCAACACAAATATGAATAAGGTCACAGATATTTGATTCGTTTTTTTTTTTACTTTGTCAAACTGCGGTTATCATATGCGTCTCTATCGCTTTAAAGTCAAACGTTTTTAGGACTTCAAAAATGCAGAGCGACCGAAATTTCTCAAGCTCCTAACGGCGAGTAAGGAACACGAAAAGAAAATCAGACGCAATAGCAGTCGGATGGTGTACAATCTAAAAATGAATTTAATAAAAAAGTGTGAGCGATTATTGTTTCAATTGTTCATTATCACAACTCGTCAAATACCTCTGCAGATTGCTTCTGGCAAGGGGTAAGGTGCTAGGATCGTCTTTAAGAACAAAACGACGGGCTCCAAGAATGAAAGTTTCAAAATAGCTTTGCCATTCTATCTCGCGGACATCGATGTAGAAAGTTTTTCTGTCCTCCGCCGACATCTCGTTAAGCAAGCGAATGGGGTTGTTGCTGATGAATCGCCATTGATGTGTTGTAAAGAATTCCAAACACGAGAAAGCCTTGTTTGCTTTGGCATAAAGCCGTACCTGCACGGCGGCAAATCAAACAGAAAACGAAAGAAAAAGGTGAAATTTCTATTTCTGAAAAGACACAGTTGTTGATTGTATACCCATCGAGCGCGTTTGCCAGTCATGGAGCTGTATAAATCGAATAGGTGGGCGGGTATCGTGTGGAACACAGCTTCGTTTACTTTGAGCCACAGGTCGTTTATTGTGAAATAAGCGCTAGGATACCACATCATATCCTTCGTAGGAAACTTCAACCACGAATCCAAAGACCAACGCTGAAGAAGACCCCAAGTGAGTGGGTTTTGATGCCCAGTGGTACAGCTGTAGACGGTGACGTTGTTTGGCCTGTTTTGCGATGAACATGTCAATTAATGTTTGATCTAGACGTGGGAATGATGTTTACCTTCGTGTGGCTGTGTGCCAAGCGGCGGCAATCATAAGATTGATTGGGTAGTCAACTGGAATTATGTCGCTGACCAAGTCCGCGTTAATTTTCATGACGCGAAAGAATCCTTTTCCAACGGCAGCGATCGTTCCTACATACAACTCGTTTGTCAGTCTAATAGATTATTTACAAAGCACGTGTCAGTAAATCTTTTTTTTACCTGTAGCTCCATTCATATTGTCAACCCAACCGGGAATGGGTTCTTTCAACGCTGCTGTCACGATTGATGGCCGCACTATTGTCAAAGGAACGCTTCCGCATTGCTGTTCGAGCAGTTGCTCGGCTAACGCTTTTGTGTATGTATATGTGTTTGGACATTTTCCGAGCAATCTGAAGTAAATTGTTGTTATGTTAACTAATTTCTTCTCTAAACAAATCCCAGCTGCAACAAGCTCTTACTCTTTCGCAATGTTTTTCACCACACTCTCTTCGAGACAGTCTAATAGTTCAATCAGTTTTACTGGATTAATTTTGGAATGATAAACCTCTTCCCTCATTTCTTCTCGATCAAGATTGTTGAAAGCAGTCGATACATGCACGAAAGCCTGTAATGTAATCAAGTTTTACTAGTTAGTGGCATATAAAGGATGAATTGGCAAGCTACAAAATAAGCCAACCTCAAGGCGTTTCATTTGTCGGCAGATTTCAAGTAACTGCATCGGTCCTTTAACGTTCATTTCAAGTGCTGCTTTGAGTTCTTCGTCGAATTTGATGGTGGCGGCCGAATTGAAAACAACAGACACGTTTTCCGTCAATAGTCGCAAATCTGATGGCGAGAGTCCGTACCCAGTAAAGGTAACGTCACCTTTCACGGCAGTAACTTTGGTCATAACATTTGGCTGCTGCCTCCTGACTTCATCAAATATCTACAATTAAAAAATGGATCGTTCGTTTAATTGTGAATTTGCTATTTGGTTGTAAAAAATCAGTGATACCTGGTTATTAATCAGTTCTTGTAGGCGGTACTCAACACTTTGGCCTTTCGATGGTCTCATCAACAGGTAAATACGCTCAATACCAGGACACGATCTTAAAAGCTTCTCCACTAGCACTTTCCCCATGAAACCAGTTGCACCAGTAATGAAAACAGAGCGACCTTTGTAGAATTCTACGATACTGGAATGCTCCATTTTTTTAACTTAATGTTGTGTTCTTTTCTTGATGAATTCGAACTTAAACGACACGATTTTTTCCCCCTGTCAATAAGACATTTGAGTTTTTGGTCTTTTAAAACTGACTCTGCAATGTTTAACGTAAAAATGTAACTGCACGGAGCGACAAAGCAACTGACTTATCCACAGAAATGAGGCCGATGTATGGATGGGTAAGGACAGAGGGCGAGAAACAGGACCGCTTCCCTAAGTAAGCTGCCGTGAATTGAAGACTACAGCTTTCGCCTTTCGCCTTATATATTTCTTCATGTTTTCTAACCTGTTGCTCAATGTCCATGCATGCCCCGAATAGAGGCAGTCCTAGTCCGACTAAATCTCTGTACAGTATTTTAGGGGGCACGCATGTCTGGCGCATGTTGGTTTTATGACGGTGATATCTATTGGTGTTTCCCCTTTTTTTTTTCTTTCTAGAAAAATCAAATAAAAACCTCGAGGGGTACGGCTGGAAATCGGGGCGGAGTACGCAGCCGAAGTGAAAGTATCTTTTTTTTCTCTCTCGTTGTTTGTAGACACGGCCAAGGTGTTGGTGTCAAGGCTCAAGGTAAGTTTTTCTTTCTTTGGCCACCTACTCGCTAAACCGCCGAATCATCAACAAATTTTTTTTGTAATATATACAAACTGGTTATATATGAAAATCATTTTTCCTCAGCCGTTATTAAGCTACGAGGCGTGAATCAAAACAGCCGCGGTCGACGCAGAAAACAATCATTCACTCAGTAAAAGTTCAGTCACGTCAGTGCCGGTCAGTGCGTTGCACGAACATCAAGCTGTAGAAGAATTACGTAATGCCAATCGATCTTTTTGATTCTATGACAGGACAACGAACCAACAGCAAAAAAGGCTTCTGTTTCTGTTTTTTTTTTTTTAAATGACCCAACAGCCCCAATTCCCTAAATGTGTGGGAAAAAACGGTAAATAAATAATGCATGGCACATGTAATAGCCTATACTGTGGCCAAAATGGGCGGATGAGGCTTCTAAAAACGTGGCCCACGGGCAAGAATCTCTCTTTCAAAGTTTTCCTTTACGACGACGACAAAGCAATCTGTGGTGGAGACTTGTTGCTGTGTTATTAAATTCTGTAAGTGTCGTCCGGTTACGAACGTTGCAGCAACTAGTCATGTCTCTGATTTGTCTTCGCGGCCTCATATTATTCGCAACAAAACTTTCAATGTGATTTATTACGTCGTCGGGGAATAAGGGGAGAGAAAGTTTGCACCTCGGGAAGAGGATTTCTAAACGAATTCTAATGTAACTCTTCGTCAGCAAGTTTCCGTAGTAAACGTCTAGGTGTAAAACATTCTCCCGCATACCCAAAAATGACGCACTAAAGCCCTGAGATGACATCATAGGAAAACACTTCACGATAGGTACGGTGAAAGTCAACGTTAAGATTTTCTTTGATAGCAGTGAAAGGTAATACATACAGGATGTTCTACTAAATTCAGCTGCTTATGGCTTATTCGGGATTTCCCTGTTATTACCCCCTCCCCCCCCCCCCAAAAAAAAGGTCGATGCCTGTCACAAAAGAGGCCTGTTATACGTTATATAATCCTGCTTTATTTCGGTTGAAGTTGCTAGGAGGGTTTCCAAATATTTGAGTGTTAGCGACCCCTCCTTCAAAAAGTTCAACGACTCTACCTGAACAGCTATCGGTCTCGATAAGAAAGTCACACAAGCCTATTATTGACCCGAATCCTCGTTTGACGATAACAAGCTTTCTTTCTTACTTTGACAAGTACTCCGTGAATAGGTCCTACTTTCCGAAATCCATTAACAAACAGCTGCAAGTCTTGAAGTGAACCCGTGTTTGACCAACAAAGTGAACCGTAGGCAAGATTGGATAGTAGGTCTAATATTTGAAAAGCTCGAAGTCGTCGTCAACATTCTAGAGACAAACTAGACAAACTGAACTGAAGTTTTCTACAGTTCTAAAGCGCTATGGAAGTGCGCGTGCGCCAACAGCTCTGGTGCATTGCTAGCCAAAACTTCCCACACCTTAATTCAATCAATCAAGGGTTGACTAAATATTTTCTATGCTTATTATTGCATCCAGTATGTTTGTCTACTCTGGTTATTAATACCAACACAATATCAATAGAAAAATAAACAAACAGTACGCCAGGCAAAACTTGATTGATAAGAACGTAATCATTTATTATTTAAAAAAGGTTTGGCATCGCTCTATTCAGCACTTTTTGAGAATTAACCATAACGATTGTAAGAGAGACAGTGATGAAAGCGACATTCCCCAACATTTTACCCCATAGCTCCATAACAAAATAATCTCCCAAATGAAAATCAAATAAAAGATAAGGCTGCACAATAGAACGTTGAAACGTCCATCATAACTTCGCGAAGTAATAAATTTTATTGGTCAAATGGTTTATTCACCTACTTTCTTTTTCTTCTTCCGTTGTAGTGACTTTTGCTTTTTCCTGCCGTGATGAGTAATTTCACTAAACTCCCATTGCTGGCTACGTGTAGGTAAGCTCCATGCAGCGACTCGAGGGGCAAAGTCTGCGGCCTCTCTACCTTGAGCCCGCAAAACGTTACTTGTGCGATCGTTTAACAAGCCCCATTGTCCACCAGGACTTAACACAATATTATCATCGGTATCCTTTTCATGTAAAGGAACCTCGTCGGTTGCTATCAAATTCGTAGACATGTGCGTCTCTTGGTTAGCATGCGCTAATTGAGCTTCTTTAACTTCCTCGGTATCAGCCTTGTCAGCACTTTCTGTTTCTTTGCATGGAGTGCCTGCGTTTCCTGGCTCCTCTATCTCCATATCCCAGCTTTCAGGGACATTGTCATCGTCATCCACTTTTGTAGCGACGGCTGGCTCAGATAGCAATTTCGCTTTAGGAAACAATGGATCGTATACGGGGAAAGCGGTCTCCAATGCCCGGTGGAAGTCGGTTTTCGGTTTTGGAGTTGGCCAGACGATGTATTTCTATGTAAAAATGTGAATCCCGCGTCTCGCTGATCTGCTGTTTTTTTTTTTAAGTTTTACACGAAAGACAAATTACCTGAATGAAATCATACTGTTTGTCGTAATAGCGGGAGAAAATATGTTCGTTTTTCACGCAGTGCATTGCGTACCAAGAATGCATCAGGAGTTTTGGAAAACGACTGGTCCAATAGTCACAATATTCTTCTGGATTTCGACCCATAACTCTTCGGACTTCTTCGGATACTTCGCGGTAATGGTTTTTCTATAAGAATTTCGAAAGTCATGGCATAACTATGTAATTCTACTCTCTTACAAAGTATTTTAACTACCTTATTTCGCAAAGCTCGCAACAGGTCTCTGACTGACCTCCCTTGATAGGTACGATGCCTCCGCAGATCTTCCATGACAACATCTTCTAAATGGGTTCTCCAGCTACCGCGTACTACGTCATGGGCTGCTCGTTCTAAACTTTGCAGAACGGCACTCTCGGTTGAGTCTTTCTCTACCCTATCTGAAACATCTTGGAAAAATGCCAAAACTTTCTCTTTTGCCCAGAAGATCGGGTGCTTTAAAATTGCGCGAGCCGGAGGGCGCTCTAACGGGTCAATGCTCAGCATTTTTTCAATAAGGGTATGTGCGGAGACGTTATATAGCAGAACACTAAGATCATACTCGCCAGCAAGGATGTTTGCTTGCCTTCGAAGTACGTCGCCAAAAGGATGTTGACCTGTCAAAAGAATTAAAGACTATATCGTTAGGTAAATCGAGTTGAACTACAGCGGCAGGGCACAAACCTTTGGACAAAACGTAGAAATAGACTAAACCCAAGGAGAAAATGTCGACAGCACAGGTAGTTCGTTTAGCATTTTCATCTAGCATCATTTCTGGCGCGATCCATCCTTCCGTGCCGGCCACACCAGAACGTCTTGAGAAAGACATTCTGCCGATTTTCAGTTTTTTGCACAAACCAAAATCGGAAATCATGGCCCTGATTTCTCCTTTGGCGTTGGGGGTAGATATCAGAACGTTTGGGGGCTAGAAAACGGAGGAAGTTGGCTAATCATAACACTAAGGTGGCACATGTGAAGATTACAACCTTGATGTCTCTATGAACGATATCAAGAGAATGCAAGTGTGCCAATCCGGCCGTCGCATGTCGGAGGATAGTAACCCCATCAATTGGTATAGAAGCATAGCGTCCTTCTACGTAGTCTTGCAACGTGGCTTCGCACAATTCCAGCGCTATGTACCTATAACGCGTTCGCAGTACAGTGTGAAATGAAAGTCTACAAATAAATACTTTCCACAAAGACACTCTTACTTGAATTGCCTATCTTGTTCAGTACAAAAATAACGGATAACGTTGGGATGGGCGTCTGACTCACGAAGAAGAGCAACCTCACGATCCGCTACCATGAAACATTCAGGTAACAATCGCTTGACTGCTACATCACGACTGTCGTAGAGCCCTTTGTACACGAAAGTTCCATCGCAGCCCTTTCCTAAGATCTCGACCGGGTTGAATAACATCTTTCCAACCTGCAGAAATAAAAGGGTTAATATCCAATTCAACTATTTGAGAAAATACAATCGATTTCACCACACCTGAACAAAGCCATTTTTCAGTTCCACTGCTGTAGAAAATTGAATGTTCTCCTGTTTTGGGCTGAATGAGGCGTCTCGTTGATTTTCTTTTTCAAAGGATTTCCAGACGCTTCCTTTAAACACGCCAAGAGAAAATGCAAATACGACAAGGATAGGAGCAAATGCTGCAAGTCCGTATAGAACACTAAATCCAAATAGACTGGAGAACGCCATATTGTCAACTGTTTCTCCGTCAAGGCGCTTCTCATCAGTAGGATCTGGATCACCTTTCGCGTGGTCTTCTTCCGCTATCTGCAGTGCAGCATTCAAACGTCCAGATTCTGGAACTTTGTAATGTCCTATTTTTAAAAAAATGGCAACATGTAAGCCTAAATTTCAGGCTCTTTGCGTGTGTGTCAGAAGGCATTGTACCGAAAAGCGTTAAGGGTGGTTTGGCGTTGTTGAATGTGTTGTCGTGATCTGCCCAACCGATTTTCATTTCAGATGGCAATCGGAGATTGACACTTATAGGACTCTTGACTGTAGATGAGGTTGATGTTTCGGTCGCGTCGGTGGACCGATCTGGTCCCTCTAGGAGAAGTCGTCCAGTTTGTGAAGCGACAAACGTGGTGCGGTCGTCTACTAGTGATGGAAAGGCATACAAGCCATGTTTATATTGCCCAATATATAAGGCCTGGCTGTTAAAAATTAAAAAAAAAATTATGCTAAATGCAATATAATCCTTCAAGAAACCTTCATTTTTTTTTAAATCTTACAAAAGTTTGGTGTCCCCGGTAATTCTTCGATCCTGTTCTGACGTTTCTCTGAGCTTCGATGCAAGGTTTTTTAAGGTGTCGGTCGAGAGACTGGTAAAAGGTATCGGCATGAGCCCAATACTATCATACGGGTTTGAAATGTCATGAATTAAGCTATACATTCCTACTATTGGGCTATTAAAGTCGTTTTGCCAAAGCAAGTCCCCAGAGTGTCTGTCTAGAGTAAGAATTTTTCCTGTTGAGCTGGTGGTAAAATGAGCCAAATCATATTCCTGGGGATCTTGTTGTCCAAGAGTTGATGATGTGTAATCAAAGTATGTTACATTCCAGTGTCTTTCCCTAGTCCTACTGTCTAATAAAATCAAAGAATACTCTGTTCTTCCTATAAAAATGGAAGGCCCCAAGGGTTTATTGCGAGGACAAGCAGCTTCTAAGCCCTGAAAACTTAAAACTTCCTGTTTTTCTCCAGTAAGTGGATCAATCACAAACCATGTGTCTAACTTTTTCCCCATATACAACATTCCATCACTACTTTGAGATGGACTAGCTGAAACAAGTTCTGGAATGGTAAATGGTAACTTTGTTAAGGCTTCAGTGCCACTATTTCCCAACATATAAAGGGAGCCATCTTTTGGATCAGGTAACAGATTAAATGTTTTCGAGAGTTCTTTAGAGAGCTTGATGACAGGTTCATCTTCCAACATCCACTTCACAATTCCAGTTCGTTTGTTAATGGCTATTAGGTTCCCTTCCAATGTTGACACTAACACCAAAAGATCGTCTCGTATAAACTTTGATCCTAAAACTTCTCGTGATGTATCTATGGGATCTTCATCTAAGAGCCGTGCACTTTGGTTCTCACAACCCACTTGGTAATGGTGGTAAACAATGAACGAAACGAACCAAAACAATTTCCAACGAGCCATATCTTTGTTGTGTATTCGGACATGGATCACTACACCCGATCACGAATCTGTTTACCAATCTTGATTGCCAGGACCAATAAACTTGCGCAAAATGGCTACACGCTACAGTAACAGAGAGCGACAACTTAACTATTAATGTGCTTCTACGTGTTGTCAGTCATGTCGTCATTTAATTGGGTAATGTTTTGGGTCTAAGCCATCTAGCGGTCAATAATTCCTCTAAAAGAAAAGAAAATTGTGTCGATATTCCCGTGAATGTGGCGCTTTCTATGGGGAAAAGTTTCGAAAAAAAGTTAGTCGAAATCCGGTTGGCCATTGGCACAAAGGTATAGAGTTTTCATAGAATTCCTATCGAAACACTATATTGGGAAATGAACCATAGAGCCGAAACCGTGAGCGTATGGTTCTGGATTCGCTTCCGCCGTGGCATATTCCATTCTCCAGACATACGCCAAATGTCAATCGAACTGCCGTTACAAGCGCTAGTGCGCTAGTGCGACAAACGATGCGACTAAAGACTTGGAGAAAAACTTCAGCTTTTATGTTTTCTCTAGAGATTTTGTATCCTAAGAAGGAATACCTGGTGGTTTAACATAACCTGACCATCGTGGGTCCTTGAGACTTTTTTTTTCACAAAAAAAGAAGTTCCACGAAGGTCAATAAACGGTAGATCAACCCTTAGATTAACCATGAGCCTTAGGCTGACCAGATTTTCAGTTAAAATTTTCACCTCATCTAGAAAGACGGCCCAACATCATATCGTTTTCACAGGAACATACATAGACATCACGTGAGTCTAGGAATCGGAAGGCTTGAAGGCCACAAAGTGTCGCCGTGGAATCCGCACCAAAGTTGCAACCGTCCAATTGTTTAACGTCGTTCTCATGATTTAGTACTTCTGTGGGTTCTATGAGCTCATAGCTCTAGCGAAACACAGTTAAAGAGCTTGTGCATCAAGCGTTAAGAAATCAGATCCTTAAACTGGGATGGAAATTGCACGTTTTAGCTTGCGCATTTTATTTCTATGCAAATGCCAAATACAAGCCATAGAAAAGGGCTGTCGTTCGTCCCCAACCTCCAATATCTTTTACCTGTGTAGTTGTATATCTTTTTTTCCTTTCTTTCCCTTTTCTTCTGTTTTGACGGTGGTGCATAAGAAAATGGTCACTCTTCCCTCGCATATGACACCGCAGGGTTCGTATTGCTTATTCCAGCATTTTTCCAAGTTACATTAGAAGTGAAATTTTACCATTGTGGTTCGTCCATAATGCCCTTTTTCTGGTTATATCTAGTTGCTCTGATGCGGTAACGGAAACTTCTACTAACAACTAATAAAAATACACATGTGTACTATACAGTATATATATAACAGAAGGCGTGTAATCCTAGTAGGGTGTTACGTGCCCTTCAAACTTCGTCTAGAAAACGTCTTGGAACTTAATTGGCTAGGATAGAATTGGTTGAATGCCGACGGCTACCTGACACCGCCCCCCTCGTCGTCTCCACCGATTCCTTCGCTGTGCTCGACTTTTTCAATTCAGTGCAATTCATTCAGCGGTACGGCTGTTATCTCTCTGTTCCTACACGACTACAATGTGTTCGTGATCTACCGTTGTGTCTACAATACATTCGGTGCTGGAAAAAGGAAAGGATTATTTTTATACGCAGGTAGATTTCTAAACTTTTCTGTGCTTCATCGCGTGCGTGGTATCAAAGTTTTGTATTTGCCGCTTGACAGGACAACCAACGGTTTGTTTCCGCCATGTAGTCGTTCGATAAAGGAATATTTCCCTTTGCCTTTTCTTTTACACGTTTTTTGCACTAAATTTCTGTTGAGATTTAATGGTTTCGTACCTTATTGTGGAAATTGCAGGCGTTTTATTGATAACTTCTTTTTGAGGAAAAATTTTGGTTAGTAGCCGAAAAAATGGATGGCTTACAAATCAATAGTTTTCTAGTATTTATTTTTAGAAAAGCCATGGAAAGCCAGTTGGTTAGGCGAAACTAAATATAGTTAAGGTCATAACGTTGAGAAGAAAGCGATCATTCAACTGTGAGAAGGCGTAAACACGGGCCCGAACAGTTTTGCGTAGAACAGGTACTTCGGGATCAAGTACGGAGAAAGCAAAAATTTGTGGAAATTTCAATGGGCGTAGCATTTACGGAAAAGAGCCATTGTGTTCAGTGCAAGTCACGGCGATGTTTTTGTAATCATTTTGAATCACTAAAACGTTGAAAAGCATTGAGTGTAACGTCGCAGTTCTGGCGTCATCTTGCATGATTACGTTCGTGTAAGGAAGGGTAACTCCCTTTAAAACCCCGTAAAGCGCCTTACCGGCAAGACCACATCCGTATATTCCAGGCATGTTGTACCTGGGGGAAAAAAGTCCCCTATTCTTTCACAATATTACCTAAAAAAAATTTATGAAAGGGCGTTTTTTCCCACTCCAATCATTTTAGTGTATGTTACCAGCTTATGAAATGTTGGAAATACAAATACCATACCTGCCTCTTAGAAAACCAGGATACAACTGGTGCGTTACATTTAGAAGACAGGGATTTTCCGGCTTTAGTTCACAGTTATCTCCAATAAAGTTTGGCAAGAAGTACCAAAAAAAGGTGGAACATCAAACACATATGTATGCATACCGAATTCAATTGAAAGTAAACTGCTTTCATCCCGTCTCTGACTTTACCACTACCATTTTGTAAACGAATTTTACACGTAGTCTTTCAGATGCATACTAACGATTCCACGCACGTCCAGAACCTCGTGAATTTAACGTGCGCCCTTTGACGCACGTTTTACGTCCGAATACGTAATTGAGCGGTGAAGTGTGTGCTTATCGTTGATACGTGCACAGCTGGCCGTTTTCGTAGATGGTTTATATTGTTTTTATTCTCTAGGTTTTACCAGATTCTAGTTGCAGTACCTTTTTGCCCTTTGGAGGTACGCAACGTACGTGCGCGAATATCCAAGTGTTCCAGCCAAAACAAAAACATTGGAATGGCCGAATCTAACATCGTCAAGTTTTACGAAGATCGCTCAATTTTTATCACGGGTGCAACAGGGTTTATGGGAAAAGTTCTTGTGGAAAAACTACTTCGATCATGTCCAGGTATCAACCGACTCTATATTTTGATGAGGCCATCCAAGGGCAAAGAAGTTACCGTTCGCCTAAAGGAGCTCATAAGCAACCAGGTAACGAAAACGATCTATCTAACTTTTCTTTATCTGTTAACGAATTGTCGTTTATAAAGAAGGATTCTACATTTTTGCTTTCATTGTGATGTAGTCCCGTAGGCGGTTAAATGAAAACGTTAATTTCATTACGATTTCCGTAAATAAGTTACGCAAGCTTACTTGCATTCGTAGTCTTGATGAAGCTAACAAACAGAAGTTTTAAACACAGTAATAACACATTTTAATTTGTAGGTGTTTGATTCACTTCGAAGAGAGCAATCCAATATGCTCGAAAAAATCGTGGCCGTAACAGGAGACGTGACTCGAGAAGGCTTTGGATTATCGCCATCTGATTTGAATTTGCTCATTGAAAATGTTTCCATAGTCTTTAATTTGGCCGCAACAGTAAGGTTTGACGAAGAGCTCAAGGATGCCCTTCAAATGAACGTCAAAGGCCCCAGGTACCTTCTCAATATTTGCCGCAAGATGAAACACCTAGAGGTACATAATCTACAACACCTGACTGCCTTATTATTTCCATATCAAATGGTCATTCTGTGGCTTGATTCACAATTTTCTAAAACCGTCATACTTGATGATTGCCCCCTAGGCTTTTGTCCACGTCTCGACGGCCTTCAGCGTCGTCGACCGACCAGAAATTGACGAAGTAATTTATCCATCTACGATGGATCCCGTCAAATTAGCCGAATTCATCGACGAGGCCGATGCTTCACTTCTTAATGGCATTACCAAAGAGTACGTATGACACCTCAGGTTAAAATTTTTCTCACATGCAAGAGATTACGATAAAATTTATCAAACAGACTTGTTGGCCCATATCCAAACACCTATACCTACACCAAAAAGTTAGCCGAACAAATTTTGGAAAAAGAATGTGGTACCGTTCCACTGGCAATAGTTCGACCGTCCATCGTCACTGCAGCTCTTAGAGAGCCGTTTCCTGGTTGGATAGATAACTTAAATGGTCCAACAGGATTGATTGCTGGTGGAGGAAAGGGATTTATTCGAGTATTTAAAGCTGAGAGCCCTGACCTTATAACTGACCTCATTCCCGTCGATTTGTCAATCAACCTTATGATTGCAGTAGCATGGCATACAGCCACGCATCGGTAAGAATCCGAGAGTTTAGTGTTAAGAAGGTTCGACACAATTTGACTGAACTCTTTACCTTGTATCTAAAAGACCAGCGAATTCATCAGTCTACTTTAGTTCAACCAGTTACGACAATCCTATTACTTTTGGCCAGTTTGAGACCTTTACTACGTTCGCCTGGAGAAAATATCCAACTAAAGATATGCTCTGGTATCCGGTACGTCTAATTATGTTTCGTGTACTTGTACTACGTGAATTCTTCTAAATCTTTGACATCTAGACATCGGAGATCACAAATAAGAACTGGTATTATCAGCTCAATGTTCTGCTCTATCATATTATGCCTGCCGTTTTAGTTGACTGTTATGCCAGATTTATGGGCCAGCGTGCAAACAGGGTAAGCAACGCACAATTCCTTAGACATGTTTCTTAAAATGAGCTTTACTTTCTTTAAATAGGTTCGCTTGTACAAAAAAGCTTTTCGCGCACTATCCGCCTTCGATTTTTTCTTTAGTAAACAGTGGAAATTCATAAGTAAGAACTCGGATGGAATTTGGTCAACATTGTCGGCGAAAGATCGCAAAATATTTTATTTTAATGTTCGTGAAATTAACTGGCTTGCGTACTTCGAAACCTACATTTTGGGAACTCGTCGATTTATTCTCAAAGATGACATCAGTACTCTACCAGAAGCAAAGAAAAATGTGACAAAGTATATTTACGAGTTCAATTTTTTAAGCGTTTGATGTGAATCTTAATTCTGAATATACTTTTAGGTTGTATTTACTACGGAACTGCGTACATATGGTCTTTTTTGCAGCTTCTATCCTGGGTTTTTCAGCTGTTTTCAATTTTTTCAAGTTCCTTCTGCGCGGGCGAACCATTGCAATAAGTGATTTGTAATACTGAATTCGTATACCAATAAACAGCTAAGTGCTAATAACATCCGCATTGTAAATGTTGCCTCGCACCAGTTTTGAAATAAATTTAACTTAACGAAGAAAGCCTATTTTGCATATTTTGCGGTTCGACTTGCTAAATTAAAGCAATAAAATAAGCTAGCGCCATTTATTCCTCCGGCCCCGGACGAGCGCAAATTTACTATTAGGTTGCTAAACGCAAAAAATAATATATATATAATAATAAGTCAAATAAAATACCATAATAATAAAAAAATAATAAATAAGAATTAATAAAATAATAATGTACATTTAAATAAATATTTAAATATATCCAACACCATAGATTCGAACCCGTGAAATATACGTGATAGACGCGAACTATGCCACAGCGTCATGCTGTCATTACACTTACTACTGCGTCATACTGTCATTACATAGTCTGAATGACACCGGCAACAAAATTCGGTTGAGATGTGCGGTCCTGGCACAGTGGTTATCACCCACGCTTTGTATTCTGTAGTCCCGGGTTCAAGTCCCGCAACCGACAACTTCCAAGCCCTCCCTTCCCTCCATGCCCGCCTCCCACCACCCTCCCTCCCACCCTCCACCTCATCATTCAAGATTCATCTCAACGGATTCGCAAGATTCTTCACCTCATCGGATTACGCAAGATTCTACATCTTCATCGCTTCGGACATCATCTACACACAAATGACAACGCTAGAAAAGCATTCAAGAAAGAAGAGAGAAGAAAGAAGAGCCATGCCTACTATAAAGGGGCTAAATGGCACCACACTTAAAAAACACACACATACACTTACACGACACATATACAGACGTTTCACATCGATCTGTAGTACCGTTCACTACACGTTAAAGATCGACCCACAAACGGAAGGTAGAGAAGAGGTGATCGTAGTGAGTAGGTTGTTCGTAAGTTCTCCCCATGGCCTGAAAGACGGTTCATGGATGCAGGCAGCTAATCATCGAGCTATGTGACCCTCTTCGATACCCGTAAGTTTTTGTTCCTTACTGTGCCTAAAGTACTTGCGATTAGATTAGTAGTTGCGACTAAGCAGGTTAGTATTACCTACGGAGGGCCTTCTCTTCTTTTCTTCTTCTTGACGGGCAGAGGGGCTTACGTACATGTTGGGGGTTTGGGCTGGAAGGAGGTAATTTAAGGACCAACGACAACAATAGGGTATTGACAGTGAGCAGTGGTCAAAGAAAGGACACTCTTGGTTTGCAAAAACATTTGAAAGTAGACGGGCAAAATAAGGCGTATCGATTTATTTACAAGAAAGTGTTAAAATACCCTAGTGCCACCTACCCTGGCCTCGGACGGGCCCAAAGTTACTAGTTGCATTGGTAACTTTCACAAAATCCATTTTGTAGAGTTGTCATCGTTGTTTTTGTGCTGTCTAGTTGCAGACGAAGCAACTGTTGATCAGTATTTTGGTTTTACGTTTTGGAGATGGAATTTCCAGAGAACATTCCGGGATGCATATTAGACGAAATTGCTCTAGAAGGACTCGAAGGGCTGACTATTTCCAGTTTGTATTAATTCAAGATAGCCTATTTCGGAAATGACAATTTCTTTTAACAATTTCTTGCAGCACTTTGGGTCCGATTAATTAAGCGGAAGAACTTTCCCATTGCCTTAGATGATCAATCTAAACGCTTCATCTGGAAAATCATTTGTAAAAATGATGCTGTTGAAATGTTCAAATTGGTAGTGCCCAGGCCTTTATTGATAGACTACAATCGATATGACAATCTAGATCCAGAACTTGAAATCATTTGTGAACCTGTAAGAAAATTGGCTTAAAGTATGTAAAATTTTCCCTCATGTCTTATTTAATGATTGTAGGAAAGTCTTCCTGAAGACATTTATCCTGTTGCTGCTGTTGAGGATAAAATAAATGGAATACGAGGATCGTGTGCCACCTACAACACACGGGAAAATATCACTTCAGAAGCAAAAGCCCTTACTTTGGAAGAATCCATTTCAAGGTACAGTCAGCATTGAGTTCATGATTGACTCATTTTCACAATTTTTTCCTTTATAGATATGGTGAACAGCTTGTTTTAGTGGCTTGCCAAGCAGCCAGAAATGTTGCATTGGCTGGAGTTCAAACTGGTGTTTTGGAAACTCTTGCAATTAACTCCTACATCATGTTAGAAAGAATTGGTAGGTCAAGGGAACATGGGGATGTAACTCAGGGGAGATATGGTCTCAGCAGATTGAATATTCCACCAAAATCTGCCTTTTACTTCAGAAAAAGATTGTTAGCAGCTGGCTTACTTGTGAAACAGGTAGGTCAAAATGTTGTTTACCATTAAATTTTGTAATTTAAAATATCTTTCCTAGCCTATTTCAATGAGAGTTAGCAATCGAAATGTACTTGGAACACTTCTCCATTTATCACGATTCTACAGCCTAAGGCTGCCCAAATTACTTTATTTGATCAAGCGCCTTATACAGATTCTAAAGGTAATCGTTAAAAAAGTGCAATATGCGATTACAAAAGCTGATGACATGTGTATTGTATAGGATTCCCCCCACTATATGCTTGATTATCCAACGATAAGAGCCAAGCTGAATACTTCTCTTCAGCTTAAAAAAATTCTTGCGGCGAATGAAATGCGACAATATGCAGTAGTGGAATCGGTAAATTATCTTCTCTAGTTAGCGATGAATTCATTAACATCTTTATCGTTCATGTATTTCCAAGGTACGTTATCGAGATTATTTCCCAGACGCTACGATAAAGGGTATTAATTGTAATAGAATCAATAGCACACTGTAACACCAATATAATCACTCTTCAAAGATTGGAAAATGCGGAATTGTGACAATGAAAAACAAGTAAAAGTTGTACGGCTAAACGATCCAAACGTCGATCCTGAGGCTCTGTTTCAAGGTGATGAAGCTCCTCCAGATGACGGGTCTCTTTACAGCGAAGGTGAAGAAGAAAGTTCGTCTTCTGGGATTTTGTCGAATGCCGTCATCCAACGGCACCACCATTCGATTGTACAACAAGCCTATGGATTCGTTGAAGCAACCGGATCTGAAGGCTTGACACAAGGAGCTTTAGCTGAACAGCTAGGCCTAAGTCAACTTGATGCACGTTCAACTATCCGTGTACTCTCTCGTCTTTTGATGGTGCACTGTGTTGTAAAGGAAGTGAAGAAAAATCGTGTTTTTTTGTAAGATGTAGAAACCACCTGCCTTTTGTGGAGTTTCGTTTAATTTCTGTTTAATTTATAGGTATGTTTCGAAAAATCATTTTGGTGCCAATGCTATCAGAGCCCAGTTCGAACAAGAGCAGCAAAAAATTAAAGGATTAATGCAAGTCGGCAATGAATCAGTTACCGATTCCAATCAAACGACAACTTCCAACCTATCCTTAGCATTGTCTACAAATGTACAATTGGAGGTAAGACAAAATATTTTAAAAAGTAGAAGAATTCGAATGATTGCCGTAAATTTGTCATACGTAAGTCCTACTATATTTCGAAAATTTTTCTACTTTTTTATGCAGAAAGATGTGACTTTGCGGGAAGAAGAGGTCACGGAGGACGATGGATTATTTCGACCTAATGTCCCACGAGGAATTTTAGCTGAAGGCGAAACAATTTCCGATTTAACACATCGTAGCCTGAGAAGAGTTAATATTATTCTGGAAGCCATTCGCCAACATTTGGTGATTGAGGAGATTGGCGTTCTACTTAGAGTATGCAGTATTTTCAAAACTTTTTCATTGTTTTTAATAGAAATCTATATATTCGCTTACAGCTAGTTACAGCTGAAGAGGCTAAGGAAGGTGTTGATGCTCGAATGGATAGACGATCTCTAAAACGATTGTTAGCCCGCTTATCAAATGAAGGACAGCTAAAGAATATGCGAATAGTGCTTCGGTATAATCAGTTTTTTCCTTAGTTGTTATTCCATCATTTTTAAATTTTTTTTACATGAAGGTGTGGTGATCGTGAGCGCGCTCTCAATTTCATCTGTCAACCTGGTGTTGATCAGAACAACAGCGTTATTCGTTCAGCAATTGACCAAGCCAAGTTGAAACTTTTTTGTTTATCCAAACATAAATATAGTCGTTCGGCATCTGCGAAACCTGAAAAATCCCAACCGAAGGCTGAAAAGCTGGAATTTAACGATACGTCAGTTCAGTTGGATCCATCTCTGTGTGACAGTGTCAAACAGGTCAAAGAACAATTGCTTAAAGGCCAAGGCCAAGGAGCAAAAAGGTAGTAGATTGCAATGATCTCCCATATTCTTTTTATTTTTAATATGTTTTATTTTAGTTTTCCTTTCAAAGTCATTCATAGCACCAACAGTGGACGAGTATACGGAACTGAACCTAAGTGCATACGTCTGAAAGAAATACACACCCTGTTATATTACCTCGTCTATGGATATGATGGTGAATTGTTCACTGATCAAGCTCAGGCGAGGGAAGCACTCAGAAACGAAAACCCCACTCTTGAGGGCGTAGACGATGAAGCGTTTGAAAATCTTCCAGATATTTACAAGGTATCATGAAGCGGCATATACGTTATGTATTCCGGTGTTGCATCGTAACACAATTTTTTCGTTATCGTCTTTAAAGACTAAATTAGGTTGGCAGACGTTCATCGAACCACTGCCAGTGCACAGTGGATGGCCTTCCGGGTGGTCCTTTCTTTGCGACATACTTTTACGATTACCTCTTTCAATTTTCCTAAAAGTGGTTAACATCACGTATCAAATTGATGGGCTCGAAACCTATCTCAAACATCCGATTAAACAATACGTGCTACTTAAACACCTACCAATGGATATACGACAAGGTCTTATTTATGCACGGAAGTATATTTTTAGTGTTCACGAAATCATCACAAACATGGTTTATCTCGGACTTGCGCAGTTTGGTCCACATAGCCTTAAGGTAACGTATAAAGCGATCTATTTATTTAATTTATTCTAGATATCTTAGCGCTGATAGCATTTTTTTGTATTGGATAAAAAGGAAAAAGATCAAGTCTTCATTTACTTGAACCGGAAAACAACTTTAATGGATACAACTACCTCTAATCCTGGATATCATCACATATCACGTGACATGGAATATGAGAAAAAAACCTTTCTTTTTGAATCGATGGAAGACGTGGAAAAATACTGGTAATGCACTAAATTTAACTGCTAAAACTAAAAAATATAACTCTGTCGTAGCTCGTATTTCACTACCTAACCATCGTCCCTATTTTAATCTTCTAATGATCGGTACCACTTTGCCTCTATCGCACGACAGGTACGAAGTTTGGACCATTTGTTCTAACACTTTATTAGGCAGTGTTAGTACGGTAGCCGGACAAAGCATAACGCTGGAAATGTTGCGGAAGAAACCTGCTATGATTGAAGCAATGCGAATGCGTGAACCACACGAAGCGCCGCTTTTAGATACAGGAGAAGTCCCCGGCGATCATCTGGGTGCTGCAGGGTTTGATTCCGCCTTTTTCGCACACTTGAAAGTACAACAAATATTCTCATTCCTAAATAAAAAAGACTTCTCTTTGGTAAAACAATTTGTATTGCGTTCTTTTAGAGAAACTGGACATACAACAAGGCGACGACAATGATCAGCAGGTTAGAATTGCAAGTCAAGAAAACAGGAAATGGATGTAAATCAGATAAAGCACCGCAAACCAAAACTTCCAACCCAGCTACCGTCCCGGGGCGCCTTGCTAGTTTAAGGGACAACGCTATTCGATTTACTCAATGCGTCACACAAGATGGAACAAATTTAACGATTCCCGTAACAATGGTAGACAACGCAAATCCTACCAGAGGTCAAAAAAGAAAGCGACATGATAGTAAAAAATCTTCTCCGACTGTCGGCTGGTCAAAAGTCGGTCCCAAGAAGACAAGAGGTATTCGTTCCTTACTTGTGACATTCAGGAATTGTTCTTTATCCGTTAATTTCAATTTTCAGTATCCACCAAACCTGCGTCCAAAACAAGAGTAGTTAAACCTCGTAAGCAAAAGGGTCCACGACGGCCATATTACGACGAAAAAGACAGGCAAGCTTTGCTTCTGATGCGTCGATTACGAGTAACGTGGTCAGCCATGGAGGACAGCTTCCTTCTCATGTGTAAAGTATGTAAATAAAGACATATTAGCTGTTTTCACTGCTTTTAACAACGAACTCTCTGAGGGGCAGGCAATCAAACCGAAACAGATTGAATTGATTCTTTAAAACCTCCTTGTAGGTCGCTGGTACATACATCCACGGAAGTTTACGCCATAGTGTACCCTTCATTGTTGTGCGTGATTGTCTCCATGAAACCTACCCCGAATCTCGCAATAAAACCTCACGGGCTTGCCAACGTCGAGTAGCTTACATGATGCGAAACCCCACCACAGAGTACCAAGTCGTAAACGCCTATCAAGAACTTGAGCAGGATCCTGAAATTGAGGCGGTGTCGGGTGGAGGGCCAATAACAAAGGAAGATCGGAAACATGGGATTGAAAAGACGGAGGAACTGATTGTTACCAGGTACATAGTTACGTAGCGCACGAGTTTTAGATAACCATTTACATGTTCTATATTCAATTGTGATATAGATTTCGAAACCTGCTAGAATACTTGAAACCCCGCTATTCACAAGGAGGGAATTCTAGTGCTACACCTGGCCTACAAGTGCCTGATACTATTGAAGAATTCCACCAGCAGTATGAATTGACTTACTCTCTAGCAAATTTACGTCACCGTCGACCTATTTTGGAAGTAAACAACGTGGTGGACGTAAACTGCAATGTGGTCTACAATGTTATTCACAGTTCGATGTGCACTACGGAAGATAAAACGGCTTGGGGCTTTCACCTTTTCAACATTTATCAACAGTATCCTGACAATCTGGTCCGCTCAACTCTTGCCAAAATGAAAAACGATATGATGATCGCACAGCGAAAACGCTCTCTAGTCAGGTGAGAAAAAAAGAATCTCAATGTTACTAAGATTACAGGATAATAAACTCCGTAATTCTTAGGAATAAGAAGTTTTCTGAGATGCCGTTGAGTGCAGTTCCATACAAGTTATCAATTACATACATCCATCTTTTCCTCTCGCGATACCAGTACCCAGTGTTTCATCGTTCCTACCAGCGTCTACGTTCCGTTATAGCTGAAAAGGAAAAAATTCCTTCTGACAACCAAAGTAACGCTTTAAAAAAGAAATACGACATTCAATTATTAAATAATATTATGTAATGTTCGGCTTTGCTAGAAGACTGGGCCGGAGTTGAAGTCAGCCGCATTCATGAGGGAGGAAATGCAGCCATGGTAGTCTCACTTTTTTCAATTGGTATGGCTCGATTTCGCTTTATCATTCCAGAGCAAATCATTATTTTTGATCCCAAGCTAAAGGTAACTGATTTTCTCTTAATAACTCGAAATAAATCTAGTCAAAAAAATAAATTTTACCATAGGATCATCCTGAAGAATTCGATAATCTGATTAAACGTTACAACAACTGGGTCAAAGATGTCGATGCAGCGGCGCAAAACGCAAGTAAAGAAGATCGAGCACAAATACAACGACGTCGGTTAGGCATGACATCGGCCGCCGCAACCAATGCGGTTGCCGCAATTCCAAAACTAATGAGTACAACTTCTATTATGGACAATGAAGAGTCTGCTCAAGCTCCAGCTGGCACTAAAGGAAGCAACGAAAGCGTTTCTACCTTAAGTATGGACAGGACCCAAAACCAGCTAATAATGCGGACCGCGTCGCGAATTGGTCTTCACATGCTACGCGAAGATATGACGCAGGATTCTCAGTTGCCTGATAAATCAGCGCCGCACATTCAGCAAGAACATTTCGTCATTAACTCTTGCAAAGTATTCGTCGACGTGATTTTACCGGAATCTGCGTCTGAGGGTTGGCTGTTTTTAAGTCCTAAGAAGAAGCAAGAGATTATTGATTCCATTCCCACCACCGTTCCATTCGCCGATAGTGTTTCGGAGCAATCTTTCTTGGATCTGTATGATCAACAGAAACTCAGCCAATCCGCAAAAGAAGATGGTAGTAGAATATTGCAGTTGATTACGATTAAGAAAGAAATGGGCATCGTGGTTTCAGAACTGCCACATGTGGTAGGCAGCCTTAGCGATCCATCCTGCACGTTGGAGCAGCATGTCTCTTTTATGGTGGAAAGTCGGGTTATACAAAAAGTCGGCGTGGTAGCCCAGCGGTTTGTTGCTATTCAGCATATCGATCCATGGGTTATTAAATCATTTCGGTTGCTGAGAAGTGGAAAAGAAAAACTGGAGCCATTTAACAGCTCCCACATGGTAGCCAAGGAAAATGAAGATAAATCTGAACCAAATACTCAAACAGCAGAAACCAAAATGTCAGTGTCGGAAGAAATCAGTGTACAAGAAACGAGCTTGATGCCAGCTGAAACTAAAGAAAAAGTAGGAGAATCGCAACAGCAAAGCCAAATGGAAGAGGAAATGGAAACTTGCCAACCAGGAGAAAGTCGAAATGAAGAAACAGCATCGGTTATTCCTGCTGGCACCGTTTCAGAACCCGTGAACGAGGTTGTCCCTGGCCGTCGAAAGCGAACGCTTCCGACTCATCACCATTCTTCAAAAAAAACACGCACGGTTGACAGCTTAGGATCAAAGTAAGTCGCGGGTATTTTAGTTTTAATACTGGACCTGTTTTACAAGTTTATTGTTTTTTGTAAATACTTAAACGGATGTCCACTTTAACAGTGATCGCGTCGACCTTTTAGTAATGGTCAAACCGTGGGTCAAAATTGATGGAGGCCTCAATCGACGTGTTCTAGATCGCTTGCTTGGAGGTTTATTATTTTGTTCTATTTTTTTTGTACAGTTTCTGTTTATATCTAAATTGTCTGTTGTCCGTTTTTTAGGTCTACTTTCTCATGTGCTTTTAAAACCCGGATCCAACATGGGGCAGTTAGCGGAGCGTTTTCATCCAGCACTTCAACCGTTTCAGACTAGAGAACTGTTGGAGGTACATTACCACGTACAGCATTTGAAATGTTTTCATATTATTCAGAAATTCATTTTGCATTACTAGCTGTTGGAAAAAATTGGATGCGTGGAGTTCTATGGCATCAAGAAGACGGGCAAAGCTGGACTGTTCGCTCCACGTACCACACTCGAAATCGGTAAGTTATTGTTCGATTACATTTGTATGAGGCGTTTATCTCAAACATTATGAATTGCAACTTGGTGATTTCCGTTTCCAGTTCCTCTCGACACGTTTGCACGGGATCAAGACATCTATGTTGACCCGAAGAGTGAAGCCATTCTTCGACTGGGGGAGTTCATCGGCGACAAGAAATATGAGAAAGATTACATCCCAAAATGCAGCTGTCACAACAACGTGGACACCTAAAAGACATTCTAGTTTATCGAATCAACATTTGTTCAAATGGTTAGTTTGAGAGGCAAAAGAATCTCCGGATGCAAGAAGAATCCCATATAGGTATTCCATTCATTTGATTTATTTCCTCATCTGGAATTTCTTGTTGAAATAAACGCCAGTCATTCGTCCCCTCATCACCAAACAAAAATCCTTTTGTTACCCGTGTATTTTTTCGTCCTTGTTTTTGTCATTAAAAGAACAGATTAAGTAAATTGAAAGAAGAAGAAAGTGATTGAAGATGAAAAGTGAAAACCTCGTTGGTCATCCTGTACGTAATTACGTTCCATTCATTACGAAAATGTACATTGTACGCGAGATTGTCCTTGATCCCGCTACGCCGGGAAGATGAAATGGTTCGTGAAACTTTCTCGCAAACATCGTGCGTAGCTAATAACTTTGGGCCATCAGGTAAGCAAACGTTCTTCGCCTGACCGTGATCTTTTCGTCATGGTCAGCTTTGATCAGGTTACAGCCGTCAGCAAGACGCACGTAAAGGCTGACATTTAGTTATTCATGTCATCATCCTGTAAGAATTCCGGATAGAGATTGCAGCATCGGTTCGAGCCTGAAGATCCGTTTCTACTTTGGGTTTGGCAGTCCCTGCATCGATGTATGGCTACATTCTGATGGGCAAGCTATCTAGGACTAGAGCTTATGTTTGGCCCACGGAACAACCAGATAAACATAGTAACTGTAGCCTTCAGTAAAATGAGGAAAAAGAATCATGTAGTAGGCGGAGAACCGGATGGAAAGTTGAAACGTGGCGCCAGAAACCTCAGCTTCTTCGCACATTAGAGAATATGTGGGTCAATTCCATTAACCCGAATCGCGGAAAAGTAACACGTAAAAACGGCCGCTATCGTGACGTTCGTTCTGCGCCGTTGGAAACCAAAGGGAGAAAGTTTGTCCTTCAACTTTCACTTTGACCTATTCTGGCTAATTTATTGCAGGTTTACGTTTCGACGCAGTGCACTGTGAAGTGCCTTCGGCTCAATATTCCGCTACGGCGTTAAATTTTGAGACGAAGGGTTTGTAAGAGCCGAGCATAATTATTGTAAATAAAAACAAGAGGAATTTGAATTCCCCACATGCTACTGGCTCACCGCAAAACTAACGTTATATAAAATACTACTAAATGAACGGAAAACAAATGTTTTATTGGAAATCAGCGTTAATTTTGGTTCCAGATTGGCCAGATTTAATCCTGATTTCATGTACAAAAAAGTCGGGCTTATATATCGGACCATTCGATTTTCGCCAAAACCTAAATATAGCAAACTATGCATCAGTTTGTTCTAAATTCAACAGTGACCACGAAAATCAATTTCATTTTTACACTAACGTTGTGTTAAATATTCGCTCTGTTTCAAAAACGATTGGTTTGACGAAAAAACAAACCCCTTCATCGAAATCAGCGTTTAATTGGGCTTGTTCTGTGTGATTTTTGTCGCATTCTAAGAGTTTTGATTATTTGCGGATTTTGACAAAAGTGGGAAGGCTATAGCCTTCTCACTTTTTCAATTTCGGCTAAATTTTAGATTTCGCTTTAAATATATTGTTTCGATGCAGAATTGAACGGGCATCACGTATATGAGGGTTGCTTTCCCGTGGGTTTCATAGTTTTTGAATAAAACGTAAAAAACGATGAAGTTTGGTTAAAAAAATAAGCCCGACTTTATCTTTTGGGCTTAAAAATCTTTCCTATAAAAAAATAATATCATTAAATCTAGATAACTATATGTGTTTGTGATTCAAAATTAACCAAGAAAAACGAAAATGGAATTTGTTTTTACGTAGAGTTTATAGTTTGGAGTAATCTAAAATATAAAATTAGTGTGTGTGCGAATCGAAACCGATCTAGCGCGCCAGTACGCTATAGCGTTAGCCTGGCACAGTAATCTTCTTTGATTTTTCAAGAACCATAAACTCTACGTAAAAACAAATTTCATTTTCGTGTTCCTTGCTAAATTTTGAATTAGAATCGTGTACAGTTATCTAGATTTAATGATATTATTTTTTAATAGGAAAAAATTTTAAGCCCGACAAAATAAGCCCGACGAAATAAGCCCGACTTTTTGTTTTTTATGGTTAATTCAAAAAGTAGAAGCCTAATAGGAAAATATACCCCATTTTCGTGATCAGTGATCAATTTCGAATCGGAATTATGTATTTTTAATGAAATCTAGGATTTGAAGAAAATTGAAAAAGTAAGAAGGCTATAGCCTTCTCACTTTTTCAATTTTGACAAAATTTTAGATTTCGCTTTAAATACATGGTTTCGATGCACAATTGAACGGGCATCACGAATATGAGGGTTGTTTCCTCGTGCAACTCATAGTTTTTGAATAAAACGTAAAAAACGGTGAAGTTGGGTTTAAAAAATAAGCCCGAATATTTTGTCTTATGTTGGGCTTACGGTTCTTATGTTGTCTTGTGTACGGGCTTATGTTGACCGTTTTTTACGTTTTTTTTAAAGCTATGAGTGCCCGTGAAAATATTTTCTTTCTATAAATCTATTTTATAAACTTAAAGATAACTAAACTTGCTATGTGGCACAACATTTGCTGACTGCTGTTTTTCTCAGCCTTCCCCGCTTAATAAAGTCTTGTTGATTTTTTCATTTCAAGGTTTGTCTAACCCCAATTTACACCAATTCTGCTATTGACATGTTCGTCATCTGTACACTTTTATACACATCCCGCGTGTTAAACTAACGGTAGAAGAGGTTCGGGTTGTAAATGGGAAGACAGTCGCATTAATATGCACTAGCGAGGGTCGCAATCGTCAACATTCGGGTATATTCATTTGAACTCGATTGCGGCCATATTAATCATCTCCTTTTCCTTTTACATTGTCTAGCCATTTTCGTCCACAGGCCAAACGTGCTGATCCATAATTGATGATGTCTTTGCCCTTTAGGGCATTGGATGAGATCCCGTGACTTGTTTCTCTTCTGCGTGCAGAGCGAACGATTCAAAACAAGCTATTTTACTGAGTTACCATATCGACAAGTGACCGCGTAAGAGACGTGAGGAGTAAATATTGGGAAATGGTCAACTGATATGTCAAAATCTTTGACAGAAAACAATTCTAGAAAGCTATCCAAAAAATAGTTTTTTAACTAAAAAAAAAACGATTTCTTTAAAGAAGAAATACGTAGACCAACTGGTCTGGTACATAAGGTTGTTATAACAGTCCATATTCAAATTTTGTTCTTTGAAGTTAGACTACTATTCTGAGTTAAAGAGCCGCTAGGGCTGTCGTCATTTGAGGAATGTAACGGTACTCGTGTGTGGGACTTTTCTCTTCAAGAAAACGGAGGTCAGTGGGTCGTGTGGCATTCGAGACGTCCGGACAAACACACTCGAAATGGGAAAGGTGTGATGAACCAAGCTCCTTCACCAATAAGACTCTTCTGTTTTCTATTTAGGTTTTTATAGTGAACCTTTTTTTGTTTGTGTGCCAACTCGCTAGCCACCTGAATACCAACTTCAATTCTGGCACCAAACCAATGCGAAAGGGCTCTCTCTTTCTGTCGATTCGGTTGAGCCCAACACATTAGTAATTCGCTTCACGAACTATGCCAAAAGCAGCAAGAAGGTCTGCGTTTTGAAAACGGCTAGGAGAAAGTGATCGCAAAACGTTGATACTCGCCGTATTCTATTGTTGTTGTCCTTCGTTCTCGAAACTGTTGGACGTCCAAAGGAAAAGTGAACTCAAAATTTCGAGACGGACGCGATCCGACGAAGAGAGGTCTGACTCGCCAGACTTTGATGTACCCTACGGCGAGGACACATAGCGCATGTTAAACTGAAATGCATTATTCACAGTCTTTTGCGTCTACAGTCAACAACATGTCGGTCTTATTAGTGCCAATTATATATTAACTAAAGAACAGGTGCTGTATTGTAGTTTTTAAAAAATTATTGTATTGTAGGATGTTTTCTTACAGAAAAAAAAGAGAGAGAAAATCGAAACAGTCAGCGAGTCTACATGGATAGTAAAGATTATTGAATAATAATACAGCGAGTTGTCATATCAGCTATAGCAAAGGATATCTTTTAAAAAATAGTCCTTTTTTATGACCACGTCTCGATGAATTTGGTTTTGCACAAAGAGTCACACAGTCTTTGAAGAGAGATTGTGCAGATGGTTCCGGCTACACGAATGGTTTGTGAAAGTAAAAAATTAGAATCTGCTCAGCGTCCAGTTCTCTGGGTCCGTATTCAGTTTGCTAGACCTGCCGTTGCGGCAGTCTCCAAGATATAAAGTTATGTAACAATGGTATACTCTTTTGTCGAGATTTCTTTTGATGGGAAACACGTCAAATAGTATGAAAATCAAGTCTCAAAATGTTTCCCAAACAAAAACAGAAAAAAAAAACAAAAAGTACAAAAAAGAGGAAAAACATACGTGAAGAAAACAAAGAGGATGGCCACTAGGACTTGATGCCGCTCGTTAGATAAGGATTGATGCCTTGATTGCTTGTTTCCTTCTCCACTTCGCTTTGCAGATGGAGAAAAGTGATGTTATCGCTGGCCATATATCCGCCAGGAGTGTTGCTTCTCCAAGAAGACACTTGCTGCCACAGGTACGACAAGACTAAAAGGAAGACGGCCAGCAGTATCAGACGTAGCAGCATCTTTGCTGCGTAAAGCCTATTGCAATAAGAAAACGGTAAAATGAATGAATGAAATGGTTGAATGACGGACGAAACCCGTTTGGCTACTAGAACTGTTATTGATTTTTTTTCTTTCTAACGGATATGAAACAAACTTGAACTTGAAAAGCAACGTTACTTTTTGAGGTTTCTCCTTGCAGCTGGTAGTGTGCTAGGGTCGTCTTTCAAAATGTAACGGCGGGCACCGGCCACGTACGTTCCTATGTACGTATTCCAGTCGATTTGGCGGACGTCAAAATAAAAGGTGCGTCTATCAGCTTCGGATAGGAAGTCAAGGAGACGAATAGGATTTTCGCTGACAAACCGCCATTGGTGAGTCATAAAGAAATCCAAGCAGGAGATGGCGTGATGTGCACGATCGTATAAACGCACCTAAACCGTTAAAAGGTTCCAAGTAACAACAAATAAAAACGTCAGAGTCCCGCAAGGGCAATTTGGAACCCGCACACTGAAAGACTCTACGTAATGCAAATAAATTTAAGCAGGTCACGTACCCATTTGACACGTTTGCCGGTTAGACGGGCAACTAAATCTAAGGCGTAGGCGGGCAGGTAATGGGAAATGGCTTGGTCGATCTTGTGCACCGTTCGGCTCTTGGTGAAACTGCAGTTGGGATACCACATCATTTCCACAGTTGGATACTTGAGCCAATACTTGAAACCGATCTCTCGAAACTTCGCCCACGTAAGAGGATTCTTCTGTCCGGTTGAGCAATTGTACACCTCGATCTTCTTGGGAATTCCGCTGGTATTATTTAAACGCTTGCTACGTATGCGCAAAAGAAAAAAGAAAACAAGAAATAAGGTTTCAGACAGGAACTGAATTAGCAAAACAAAACATGTTGTATTCCAACTGGTTCTCACTTTTGAATGGCCGTGTGCCAACCAACAGCAATCATCAGATTGATGGGGTAGTCGACAGGAACGATATCCCCAACCAGTTGGGAGTTTATTTTGAAAGTGCGAATGAAACCTTTGCCGACTCCGGAGACGAATCCTGACGGAGAAATAGAAACGTTGGCTCATGAGAATTGCAAAATATGGATCGATAAAAGGGCTATAAAGAACTCCAAGCGAAAGTTATTTAAAATATTTGACGTAGAACTTGAAGGAAGAAAACAAAATTTAGAAGGAGAAAGTCAAAAATATACGCGGAACGAGTAAAATGTGCGTGTTCGGATTCAATTCCAATGAATGCTACTTCAAACAGTTAGCAAAAAGAAAAGGAAACATCTTCTGCAGTCTACGCAAAAGACGAGCAGCAGTTGAATGGAGAGTGTTTTGTTTCCTATGTAATTTCGACGGGCATTCAAGCGATGAGTACCAATTTACAGCGACGAGTGAAAGTTTGGCAACTTAAGACTTTATCCTTAATTTTTTTTCTCAACTCTCGGTTTCGAAATTCTTTTCCCAGTCGTTTGTCTCTCTTTATGTCGGTAACGGCTATCATCAATGTGTTGCTAGGGCCATAGCCGTCTCATCATGTAAATCATTTTTGAATAACTCGGGTTCAACACACGAAAACGGACAGCCGTACATGTGGCAAATTTCTCTTCTGTATCTGTACTTTATGCCTCCTCTTATTTTTAAAAAAAATGAAGCAAAAATTCATGCAAGGACGCACGCATGTAGTCCCTAAAAACAAATACGCACAACACGAGAACCCGCGCTACTCGTTAACTATTACTTAATTTAGCCATGCAGACTAGAAAGTTTCGGCAGCGAATCCCCCCCCCCTCCAAAAAAAAATGCGCACATTTATGCGTAAAAGTAAAAGAAGTTGGTTTGAAATTATGAACTAGCATAACATGGTAAAATAAAATTAAGGGAAAAAGGAGGACCCTTTAGGGTAAACGCGGCCTCTTTGCCTGATGGATGGAAAGCGAGATGGACGGCTTTCATACCGTTACCGATTTCAGCTCTCCGGCGGTCCGCTTCCGTGACGTTTACTGGTTGCGATGGGGCTCACGGCGAATTATTTTTTTTACATTTTATTTTCTTTTACAAGAAGCTAAATGGATCAAAAAGGAATCCAGCAATCCGTTAGCTGACGGACAGAACACTAAGAAAGGAAAAGCTGGCCTGTTGGTTGCCATAACCGCCCTTCGGAATTGATTGGCATCCCGGACCTGGGGCTTTTTTTGTGAGATTGTCTTCACCGATAAACCCTCCACTACCGGGTTTCCCTAACCTCTCGTGTAGTGAAACGGTGGTGTGGGAAAGAATGAAAACGAGGAGACAAAAGCATAGAAAAAAAAAAAGAAAAGCGGAAGGTATTTCGAAAAGAGAGATGGGATAAAGCTGCACAACATCAACAACGAAGGACTGGGGGGGATCAAGGGACAGTGAACTCCAACACTGGAAGAAAAACAAAACGAACCTTACCTGTTGGCCCGTTCAGATTGTCGACCCATCCCGGAAGAGGCTCCTGCTCGGCTGCTGTGACGATCGATGGGCGGACGATGGCTAGCGGAATGTCACCGCATTCTCTCTCAAGAAGCTGTTCGGCTAACGCTTTAGTGTACGTATATGTGTTGGGACACTGGCCGACCAACCTAAAACAGCAACGAATCAAACCGGTTATTTTTCTATTTTCTTATTTATTTATAACACCATCGCTTTCAAAAGCGACGCGTGCAATCGGTTTAATACGCTCTTTCGACCTCTATACGGTTTGTTGAGGCTTATATAAACATCTTGTGATTTTATGTAACGCAACATACTCTTTGGTTATGGCACGGACAAGTCCATCGTCAAGGCAGTCAATCAATTCAATCAATTTTATGGGGTCGATGGTGGCAGGATAAATCACTTCGTCCAGCTCTTCACGGTCCAAATTGTTGAACGCCGTTGAAACATGAACGACCGCCTGCGGATAGAGCCGAAAAAAAAATAACAGTTAGGCATGAATCATTGTTGCTCAAGAAGTGTCCAAAAGCTGATGCATCCAATAAAACAGTCAGAAGATGTTCATACCTGTAGTTTTTCCATTTTGCGGCAAATTGCCAATAATTCTCTTGGACCTTTGACGTTGAGCTGAACAGCCGTTTTGAGTTCTTCATCGAATTTAACAGTGGCGGCGGAATTAAAAACGATCGACACATTGTCGGTAATGAGCTGCATATCTTCAGGCGAGAGGCCGAATCCAGGAAATGTTACATCACCCGCCACGGCAGCAATTTTCTTTAATTGTTCCGGATGTTCGTTGCGCAGGTTTTCAAACACCTATACAATAGGGGAAAGGACAATGGAGTAGAGGAAAAGAAAAAGATTTAAGATCACACGAAGTGTAACAAAAGGTGTAGTGGATAAATACGAAATTCACGCACCAGCAGAGAGAGTAAAAAGTGAAAATTGCTTTCTACTATCTGTGTTAGTTAAACGTACCTGATTGTCAATGAATTCGCGCAGGCGAGTACTGACGTCCTTGCCCTTGGAAGGTCTCATCAACAAGTAGAGTTGCTCGACTCCGGGACACGAGCGGAGCAGCTTTTCTACCAACACCTTGCCCATGAAACCTGTCGCACCGGTGATAAACACCGTTCGACCTTTGTAAAACTCGGCGATACTTGATCCTTCCATGTTATATCGTTTTTTTTTTTTTTGCAGACCGCTGCCCGCGTTTCAAAATGAAGACGTAAAAAAAACGAGTGGTGAGATAAAGGAAGGTGAGTAACTTTACGTAACGAATAAACACTTGGACGCACAACGCTTGGCAGCCTTGAATTTCGCAATTGCACAGGTTTCTGTAGATATATCGGTTAGTTTACGAAAATCAAGCAAAACACTTCACATCACGACCAATATGCAATGATAGTGCCATCAGCTCACGGTGTAAAAACATAAAATCACAACTTTTCCACCGAAGAAACCAATGCCGAATGAATTGAATTGATACTAAATGTAGACCAATACGCAGAAGGTTAGGTTGTCTTCCTTCGGGAGAGTCTAAGGAGCGTGCATGCGACCTACAGAGAGTACCCGTCTTGTCTGGGATAGTAACCAGCGTGTCCCCACTTACTTATAACGTTGCCCTGGTACATCGCCTCTCTTTCGCCCATTCAAGACACACACACACACGCCCCAACCGAGTAGGCTGATCCTCTGGTGAGCACCACAAAACCGTAAAGGAACGAAAGAGAGAGAAAGAGAGAGAGAAAGAGAATTGCTACGAGGCAGCTCAGCAGCAGGGGGAGTGAAAAATGGAAAACCTGGGGGTCACTCGAAAACCCGAAAGAAAAAAAAAAAGATAACTTGGTATCTACGTATACATACATATGGTAGTATACAATGCACATATACACCTATGCGAGAAAATCGAAACAAGGGAAAGATCCCTTCGAAAGGCCGGAGCCGCCCCTCGGAATTGTTCAATCTCTTCTTCTTCCTCCTCTTCTCTTATGTATTCTTCTTTTTTTTTTGTTTCTTGTTCTTCTGGAATTTCACCGCAACGGGCCCTAAGGGAGGAAAGTATTAGTTTTCCCGTATAGCTTTTTCTTGTTGAGTCCTATCTCTTCTTTGAAAACAAGGGGAGCTTACCTTAGACGGCAGTAAGAAGGAAAGAGAAGGAAAGAAAAGGACAGTGAACAAAAAATTAGAAATAAAATTAAAAATTTAACCGAAAAACAACATAAAAGTTAAGGCATACACCTGGAGAAATTGGTGATTCTTTTGGGCCGCCCACCACCACCAAACCCTCATCAATACACCGCAGACGTTGGTTTTCTCGCGCATGCGTGTCTTTCTGGATAAGTTGAGCGAGCAAAGAGGAGGGATCACGACCAGGCTGGGTGAGGCGGGCTGTTTCCCGTTTACCAGCGCCCGCTATTGCCTCTGTGCAAGCCATAACACCAGCCGGATACGTCATTAATGCTCACTACACTAGAACATCCTCTCATTTCTCTATTTCCATTTGAATGACCATTGCGTTTGATGATGGAGTTCGTGCAAGATGGGAAAACTCATATAATAATATACAGGACAAATATAAACAAGCTGAACGCTATAGCACATCTGCCTTTCCGTAAAATGACATAACACGGATTTGGAACGCGGAGAAGTAATAAAAAAAAATGACATGAAACTTGAAAAAAAAAACAAGCTACAAAAAGACTGACGGAGATCGTAAATCAGGAAATCGTGCGGTACGGAACTACTCACTGTGGATGGATATTCGGAACAAGACGCGGAGAAACTAATCCGCTCCAGCTTTCACTTCATTTTCAGTGACCACATCAAGAAAGCTTTGGCTTACCGTCTGTTGTTGTTCTTACACGAGACGGATGTTGTTCAACATTGTGATGGACTATTTCAAATTCTACGCCATATCTCCCACGAAAAATTGTTTATGACTGCGAGTAAAAATGATTTTCTTTAAAATTCCAGAATCATTTTTTTGTTGTTCACGAACAATGGCGACGAGATGATGGATCAACTACCGGAATTTTATCCACTGACGATTGCAAATAAAGTGTTTTGGCAATACAAAACACTTTTAGGGCGTCTGGCCGTTCGGTGGGAGCGCGTTGCAAACAGGATCCTACCAAATGGCGCATCTGAAATGGCGAGAAATGATTTCGACATATCAGGATAGATAAGAAAAACAAAAGTGACGAGTGTGGTTACGTCATCGCTGTAGCGATCAGACGGCAATGGCGGGTATTCACAGCGTTCGATGTTTTGGCGAAGTGCGTTCCAGTTGGACTTGAAACAATTGAAAGGCGGCTGGAGCGCTGCCATCTAAGGGAATTGGAATGCTCAGTAATGACATTGACATACACAGTTTTTTATAGTTAAAGATGACGGTGCGCAACATTTTTTAAAAAATACAGTGAAAGCCTTGTACGAGCACGAGGACAGATAGCTGCAATAACCTCGGATGTTTTCAGTTTCAATGACTAGTAAGAACTAAACAATGGCAGAATTGATGCAACAGTATCCGTCTACAACTATTAATCTAGCACGCCATTTTCAATCAGCCCAATGCTATTTCTTTACTAGTAAGCATAGAAAATAAAACGCGTATTTTAATCACTTGAATATGCGGCAATTTTATCATAAAATTATACACAACCTCATAAAGGAGACAGCCAAGTGACCAAATATCCGATGAAAAATCATAGCCGCATTGATTGAGTCGCTCAGGGCTGATTCATGTGTAAAGCAAGCAAAGGAAAAAGAAAAAGATGTAGCCAAAAGAAAACCAAGAATGCTGCGTGTTAATAAAGAATGTTAAGCTTACCTCATGTAATATGGAGTCCCGACAAGCGAATGCGCTGCAAATGTTTTGCTGGGGAACGCAATGAATGTTGTTGTGGTACGGGGGAAAAGGGGAATACCAAAAAGAAAAAGAAAAATCATCTAATTGCCATTCTGCAGCATGGGCGGTGATGTTATTCTTATAGTAAAAAAGGGAAAAACCCACCGAATCTCCATATTTACACGATATGATCGTACCTGCTGAAGAAGCGCCCAAGACCCAAGTCTCCCAGTTTCACGGTCAAGTCCGAAGTTAAGAAGACATTGGCCGGCTTGATGTCTACAAGCCATCGTAACACAAAAGTTAAAACGTGCGCAGTGCGAAAATAAAAATGTGAGGCATTTCCCATAGAAGTGTAAATCATAAAAACGCGCGTATAGCGAACATTGCCCCTCTTTGCACAGGTAAACGTGTTAAGAACCACAACCGGTATGCACACGTTGTAACGGATGCATGTTCAATGCCCTGGCGTTGCGTGACGCTTAAAACAACGTGCATCATTTTAAAGCATAAAATGTAATGTACCGCTAAATAAATATCGTCATTTTTTACCTCTATGAACGATTCGTTTTTCGTGGATGTGTGAGAGGGCCGAAGCGATTTGAACAAAAAATCGCCAAATGGCTTGTTCTGTCATAAGTCTGGAATGACGTTGACAGCTGCTGATTACAAATTGCGATGGACGGGCAAGGAAACGCCAAAAGCGACATGTACGTAAAGAAAAAGAAGAAAAAACAAAACAAAACATGACGAAGCGAAAACAGCAACAACAAAAAAGGCATCGCGCAGCTATCGATGCCCTTGTTCCAATTTGAAACTCCCTTCACGCAAGAATCAGATCCCATAAAGAGAGATAAAAGATTAACATCGTTTAATAATAATAGGTATATCGTATCTCTAAACAAAACAAAAAAATAAGGTACATAGAAAGACGTCACGGACGAACCTGAAGAGAAATTTGGCCAAATCTCCCGCACCTGCTAGCTCAAGCACGATCAGCAGCTGGCCGGATTGCTTTTCTTCGAACGAACCCAAATAGCGCACCACATTCGGATGTTTCAGTTGCTATAACACACAAACCGAAAGTTGTTTTTTTTTTTCTTTTGGAATTTTGAAGTAGAGAAAGGTAGACTGGGAAGAGGAAAACATGAAGAAACAAAGTCTGGTTGTCATCCGAATCAGGGCGTGAAATGCAAAACACGCGGTACCACCCACATTTTCTACTAGAATTATCGGTCGTGCTTCTCCAACAATTGTCTCTTTCCCATTGGCTATTATTCTGCTTAATTACGTAAAACAAAAACATTTAAGTTGCGTCATCAACCACATTTTTTCACTGGGGCCTGTTGCTATGTCTTGTTGTCTGTTGGCGTTTTCGAACCGGATGCAGAATAAATTAGCAAAATACCAAGCGCGAATAAAAAAAAAATAATTTCAACTGTTTTGAAAAGCCATGAAAAGGTCACATGAGCCAAGAAAAAAAAAACCAGTCGGACCTTACGCAACATCCTTCCACAAAAAAAAAATATAAACATTATCTCAGCTAAGATCTTGGCCGCCGCTTAAGTCTTCAGACTTGCGACTGTGTGTCAATATCCCGTTAGGCCAAACATTGTAGCCAATTTGGGATGATACAAGGGTGTTCTCTGATTCCACGCAGGCATATACGACAAGAAGAAGCTTCAAAACTAAAAGTTTTTTCTTAACTTAAGCAGTTGAACTTCTTTGAGGCAGTCGGCCCGTGCTTTGGAGTCGACCATTTCGAGCAGCTCGACACGTTTGATTGCAACTTGGCGTTGAGGGCAGGGTCGGAATGTGGCTGAATACACCTTTTGAATAACATTCAAATTACGAATGCAACCAAGAACAATGTGAAACCAGAAAAGACTTAGTGATCAAGAAGTGATTAGAGTTCATCTCTTAATTTTAGCATTGCATTGTCATTCCATACACCATTTTTTTAATGCCTTGACGGACAAGTGGTGAATTGAATTACCTGACTAAATTGCCCTTTGCCGATTTCACGACTCACAGCAAATTGTGACAGAGACAGTGTCTCCTCGTCTGCCAGTAGACCGTCGTCATTGGCCAAAGTGACGTCACGTACCACATCGTTTGAACGTAACGGAAACTTAGCGTTCTTCTCCATGGCTCGGAACAAACGTAGAAACTTCCTTATACGTAATTTCACGATAACACAAAGTCTATTGGCTGACGATGACGTGGCAGAAAAAGCACACGTTTAGTGACCGATGTCACCCTCGTTAGGAATTTGACTGGCCAACATTTTCAGTTCATTAACCCTGATGACACCTTTTGCAGTTGTTTTTGTGACGTCACAAGCTGCCAACTCGACAGTGAAATTACGAACGCAATTGGTTCTATGGAAAGCCAATGAGTTTCATCGTGGACAACCCAACGACGTCACAGGTATTTCGTCACTACCATCGCATTGCCCATTTTATGTTGTTTTTTTATCTGTCGCCAGTGAGATTTCAGACTTTTTATTTTGTTAGTTGGTCGAGTGAACTCGAGTACGAAAGCGACTCACGCAATAAAAATCGAAACAACCGTTGATATGATGCAATAATCCAATGGTTCGTGACATTGGACCTACAGAGAAACATTACAACACAAAGATAACCGTAGATGTGCTGTGACAACTACATATCGATATAAATAGTTGCACGCAAACGTGAACTAAAGTATCACCTCTTTACTGCAGGTGTCTTTTCTATTCGTTTCCTGTCGCTCCAGTTTCAGCAAGCCAGTTACGTTTCTATATTTGTTTTCCTTTCTTTTGCGGAACGAGACGTGAAACGCTAGAGGAATGTCTCGGTTTCGCCTTTCCTCTGCTAACTCATCAGACCAGAATAAACGCCTTGTCTATACTGTTAAATTTATGGTAATTTTCGTATGCATGCTGCACCAGCGATGATGGGAAGGTGTGTCTTTGCCACCGGAGGTGAATCCGCACCATATTGCAAGTGGGTTAGCACGATAGTACGCCATGACCTCAATTCCACCGCTTCGCTTTTCCCTTTTCACCAATTCACTTTCCTTTGCTGCTGCTTCGCAATAAGAGAGTGATTAGAAAGAGAAAGGAATGGGCCTATTAGTTTTGGCGTTCAAGTCCAAAATAGGCTCACCTCCGTATGGGTAGATGTGTGTACTATAGCTATGCGGTTAGCTGGTACACATCGGAAAAATACACGTAAAGAGTAGAACATGCGAACTAACCAAAGCGAAAGTAAACCGTTTAAAAGGAAAAAAAAAAGAAAATGAAAAATGGAAACTCTTGTGATTATTCCCTCAGACTTTCGCCATATATTTATGAATATTGGAGTGTCTTAGTATTTTTTTAGCGTTTTCGTTAACATTAGTCTTTTGTTTCTTTCACCATTTTCAGCTTAAAGTTAAGGGAGAAGATATACGAAGTGCAATAATATAGCCAGCTGGTTGCGGTTTATCTCCGACACTACTTGCCCAGCGGAAAAATGTGGTGTACAACCAGCTACTACGAGTTACTAGTGAAAATTTCTTTCCTATTTCGTTAATTAGTATGCACACATTTCACCATTCATGACGTTCTTGCACATTTTTTTCTCTCCTTTGGCTCCTTTCCCTTTGCTCATGTCTCTAAGGATGACAGCCGAATTGTTGATGGGAAAATGGAATCATTGATCGCTCGTGATCGATGCGGCTTGAGCCAGTTATCGATCAGCGTGATCGTGTGGTTGAGTTTCAACAGGTGATCGCTTCACGCCACCCTAGGTACCGATTTTCCGCGGTCAAATCTCAGAAAAAATTTCGTGAATCATAGCTTACTTGGTAAGCCTTTTCTTCGGACTTCCCCGCATTATTTGAAGGCTCTTTTGAATTGTGCAAATTCAGGACGACCTTCTAAAATTTGCGTATTTTCCCAACTAAAAATGATTGCAACAGCCTCAAGAGAGACTCTGTTGCCGCCTTCATTCGTTACGTCTTCCTGTCGTGAAAGGAAAAAATGTTCGTTTCACGCGTACAAATTTCCACGACTTCTCTTTAGCGGTTTCTTGACTTGACCGTATACGATTTGGCGTTGGCGAGGTCGAAAAAAAGTTTCGAAGAAAAGATGAAGAAATGTTTGACGGTCACCTTCTTCAAGCAAGAAACCTTGGTAATGATGACTCTGGTTATTACTAGTATTTTTGCATCCATAATGGCTGTGAGTCCAAGGCTATTTTGCCACGTTTCGCCATGTCATCGCTTGTTATTAATAGATGGATGTGAGTTTATCACAGTGGGTAGCGCACCTGTTCCAAAAATCCTGAATAGCAGGACCATACTTAACGTTGGGGCCAAGGTCTTGCAATTAATAAAAAAATGAAGGTCTTCAATTGCCCTTTTTAGAGAACGTGTTATCAGCTTATCGGTTGCTCTCAATCTAATACTATGGCAAGCCTCAAAGTAAAAATCATCATCTTGGCTGATATCAAATTATTTGGCTGGCACCATCGCCATCTGTTGGATAGTCCAGCGTGAAAAATGTTGGCTTCCGCTTTGCTCTTATGCATGCCCTAAACGTAATAAAAAAACCGAAATGAAAATGCAACTAGGACAAGAGATTTGAGTACAGTACTAGACAACAATGTTGTCGTTTTATTGTGGAATGAGCAGATGTGATGTATATTTCTAAATAATATGGATATTGTAATGGTTTTTTTTTTTGCATGCAGCCACCAGCTTAAGAACACGGGCAACTGCAGGAGGAATAAACGTGGAGTGTGTAATCAAGGGGAAGTTGCGCATGGGTAACATGGGAGAATTAACCGCTTAGCAGTCAGACGACCATTGACATAAAAGAACCGCCCGAAATTCAAAAGAAAACAAAATCAAACAAAATATAGAACTCGTTCGGCTTTGACAATGTTTGTTTTTTTTTGTGTGTTGTTTATCTTGTTTTTCCCGTCCATATAAGGCAAAACTGAGGGAATTAAAAACAAAATCATTCATGAAAAAAAAGAAGCACATACATACAATGTCATCACATATCCATGCACGTATTGGTTTCCATTGCTCTGTAATTAAACTATTATTTGCATATAATGCAACTACTCATTCCTTTTAACACTATTTTTTTGTTGAGAATTTTCTGAAATTTTTTGTCTTCATCTTTCTGTACTTCATGGGTGTTGGAAGAGATACTACTTTTCTATACTGTGTGTAAAGAAGGTTATAATGACAAGAGAAAAAAAAAAACGTTGATATAAATGATAATTGGATGGTTATCCATCACGATTGTGGTGTCTGCAAAAACAAAACAAAAAAGCGATTAATGATATCAATGAGCGGCTACGTGGCCTGCAGTGCGCCGCCAAATATCCAAGTGAACAAGCGCAAGCCGACAAAGAACGCGACGAGCAAAAGGATCGCTTGAGTAGCCTTTTGTAGCCAATAAAACCTTTTTAATCGAATGTATAAATAAGAATCAATAAATAAACTGTGTAACCAAATGAACGCACAATGATTAAAAAAAAAAAAAACCTTTTGATGATGATTTTGGCTTCTTCTACCGGTGTGTTATCCTTCAAAATGTATTTTTTCGTACCCGCCACGTAGTTGGTAATGTACTGCCGCCAATTGATTTGACGCACGTCAAAGTAGAAAATCTCACGATCCTGAGCCGACATTTTGTCCAGCAGGCGGATAGCATTATCGCTGATGAATCGCCACTGTCGAATCGTGTAAAAATTAAGGCACGCCATAGCCCTATCGGCTTTGCTGTAGAATCGAACCTAAAGAACAAGGTGAAATCGAAATTTGTCACGAGCTTTTTCCCACAAATTTTAATTGCATTGTTTGTACCAATTTAGGCTGTTTGCCTAGCAATCGAGCGAGGAAATCGATTATGTAAGCCGGAATGTAGTGAAAGATGTAAGCGGCGATTGTGTAGTTCCACTCGCTGCTGATGAAACTGATGCTGGGGTACCACATGATATCTCCGCCAGGTTTTTCCATCCACGCATCGAACGCGATGGTGCGGAATTCACCCCAGCTAAGCGGATTTTGATCGCCAGTTGAGCAATTGTACACTTTTACTTCGTTAGATCTATAAAAAAACAATCACAATTATAAAATCCAAGCTGAATTTGGGACATAGGGACGTGTTCAACTCACTTGTGAGTAGCCGTATACCAAGCAACGGCTAGCATCAAATGGATGGGGAATTCCACCGGAATCATGTCGCCAACCAAGTCCGGTCGGGATCGTACCACTCGAAGGAAACCTTTGCCTACGCCCGCGATTATACCTAAGAACGTTTCCACTCAATTAAAGTGAAAATACAAATTGTAAGGAAAAAAA
This sequence comes from Daphnia carinata, assembly GCF_022539665.2. Classification (NCBI taxonomy): domain Eukaryota; kingdom Metazoa; phylum Arthropoda; class Branchiopoda; order Diplostraca; family Daphniidae; genus Daphnia; species Daphnia carinata. The sequence continues at coordinate 1,510,732 of NC_081331.1, forward strand.
AAATATATCGAACCAGTTGGCCCGTTGATGTTATCAATCCAACCGGGCATGGGTTCCTTCAGGGCGGCCGTCACGGTTGACGGTCTAACGATGGCCAGCGGAATGTCACCGTGCTCCTCGCGCAGCAACTGTTCGGCGATGGCTTTGGTGTAGGCGTACGTATTGGGACATTTGCCTACAAGTCTACGCAGCAAATACAGACAAGAAACAACAAACTGTTAAGACTCCATAAGTATCATTTTAACTGTCAGCCATATGCGTGAATAAGCGACTTCCACGATCACAAGTGGATTTCACCAGCTGACGCTGGAGCATATGCGTGTCTTTGGCAGAGAGAAGAAAAGAAATTTAACAGACAAAACCACGTTTTGCTCTTTCTTTTGTGTCTTTCTCGGTCTCAAAACGCAACAATTAGGTCGCAACTGCTAGTACTTCTTTTCTACTAGTTAACTGTCTACTTAGTTAAATGGCGAAAGCACCAAACAGCTGCTGTACGTTTGTCCGCAAAAAAAGGAAAACCGAAACATTTGAGCAATTTGAGATTCGTTTGTCGTTGACGAAGATGTGATGGTATAAGCAACAATGGCGATCACAACCACCAAGAGAGCCTCGAGCCATTTCTCATGCGCATTATAACTGAGGCGTCTGTGAGTAGTCATAAATTTTTTTCTTACTTGCTGGTGATGCTCGTCAGCATGTCCTCGTCCAGACAATCGACGATTTCAAGCAGTTTTCGAGGCGTAATAGGCGTCGGGTAGATAACTTCCTCAATACTTTCCTTGTCCAGGTTATTATAAGCCGTTGAGACGTGAACGAGAGCCTGTTACATGATAATGAAGAGACAAACGTTGGTTTAAACGAGATTAACGATGAACAACCGTTTGTATATAGACATGTACCTCTAAGCGTTTCATTTGATGGCAAACATTCATGAGCCGCTGCGGTCCTTTGACATTGAGCTCGACGGCCGTCCGCAAATCTTCGTCAAAACGAACTGTTGCCGCCGAGTTGAAAACGACCGAGACATCGTCGCATAGAAGTTTCAAGTCTTCAGGCGAGATGCCTAAGCTGGGCATGGTCACGTCTCCGGCCACGGGGATTACTTTGTTCATGACTTGGGGCCGGTCACGCCGTAAATTCTCGAAAACCTGTCAATTCATTCAATTCATTTGATTTTTTTTCAAATTCGCTTTCTACTTCGTTTGTTAGTAGGCAACTACAAATCAAAGTTACAAATTTTACAAAATGTCATAACAATTTCTTAATGAACTTCTTTCCTGTCCCCCAAGTCCGTGAATTTTAACATGCACGTGATTTAGTAAGCATAATTTTCGACGAGTCATCGTGACTTTTAATTCTCAATGTTCTGGCCTTTTCTCCACCGCCCACCGATAACCTTCCTCTCACGGCTATAAGCTTCCTCTTGCATTCTCGCTGGTGCAGTGGGTCACTTCTATCTCTCCCTCTCTCGAGCGTAAGCTCGAGGCACGCAACGTATATAGCCACCGGGATCGACAACACCATAATTCCATCTTTGCGCTCGGCCATGACCGGACGCATTCGCAGCGCAACCCGGCATGAATGACGCCATTCGTTCGGAATGGGGGCTCCACGGTTGAGCAGTTGAAACTTGAGGCAATCTCGAATAAGCTCATGTCTTGCGCACGCATGTGTGTCTCCCCCCCCCCCCCCCCCTCCTCATATGTTTCGTCCAACGTTTCAAGCTCTCGCCATCGGGCAACGCGTCTCGACCGCTAAACTTCGATCCAAAGCAGCAACTGGCCAACATGGCGACGCTGCTGCTGGGCAAACGAATGTGTTGCACCCATGCGAGTACGGTTTCATCATCAGACAGAAAGAAAAGAAAAGCGTTTGTTGGGTGGGACGCAAACTCGATGGAACGGAACCAAATAGCAAATGGATGAGATCCATTGCTGCAACGTGACTGACTTGCTCAACACAAGCCAGTAGCGAGCAAAGAAAACGGGTACACGAGCACCTGAAACCCAGACAACCAGTTAATGTTGTGTGTTGCACCATCCCACGTCCGTCCTTTACTTTTTTTTTTTTAAACATACCCTTCAAACAAACTTTCTCTTTGAGCTTCCCATAGACGTTCTCGCCACCTTTATCGAAATTGCGTTGGCCCATAATTACTCGGCACCCACAGCAAAGCGGATATTGCATGATTAGATCCGTCTGTCTGCAAACAGAGTCTTGTTCCAATAGTTCCATCGGGATGTAGCAAACATCCGACGTAATCGTTTCCTTTTGACCAAAGGTTTCTCTTAAACAAAAAAAAATTAATTAATGAAATTATCTTACGATGTGTTGGTTGAATTCCTCAATCCGGGTGCGGACATCTTGGCCTCTTTTGGGTCGGATGAGCAAATAGACGGCCTTGAGGTCTGGGCAGGATCGCAGCAATTTCTCCACTAGCACTTTGCCGAGAAACCCCGTCCCACCTGTGACGAACACGCTCCGGCCGCGGTAAAACTCGACCATATTGGATAATTCCTTCGTCTCCATGATGGCGGCTGATGAAACTTCGAAATCGGAGGCTGACTGGATCGCTCGACACAGCCGACCTTTCTGTTTAGACCTTGACACAAACGATGTTCAACAACAAATAGAAAAAAAAAAAGAAAAAAACAAATTATTTGAAAACAAACAAAAAATTCAACAAGGGCAAGGTAAATAGATTGAACATGATCGTGTTGAATAAGCAATTTCCACTAATGCATCAAAGCCTTCCTGTGGAATTGACGGCTGTAAAAATAGGGAAATCACGATTCAAGTTCTTTACCATACAAGCCGTGTGTCTGGACGAGAAACTGAAAAATTATTCTATCTCCTGTCACGGACCAAGTGCAAAAAGAAGAAAAGGTCGGGAAAATCAGACAAGGACGACTGGGAGGGAAATGGCAGGGGGGGGGGGGGGAGACAAGCAAAAGAGAAAGACGAATCGGTGGGGAAAGGATAGAAACGAACCGAACAAACGCGGAATGCCAATGCGAAAAGGTAGGGTGCAGCATGTGATTTCAAATCCACACAGCTAAAGAGGAGGAAAGGAATGAATCTTAAAAGATGCAAATTGGGGGCAACCCGTAGAGGGTGTATTCTTTCAGATCGAAAATTGTCCCCCCTCCCCCCAAACTATTTCCGTCCCGCCACCAACCTTAACTTTTTTTTTTTTATGACTTATTTCTATAGTCAAAAAAAAAGAAAAAAAGAAAGAAGATACAAAAATATACACACAAGGACAGGAAGGATAGAACACACAAAAAAAGGTCCCTTTATGGGCGTTTTTCTTTTGTTCTACGCACTCGTCGGTGAATTCCAAGTTATTTTTTGCAAATGCAAATTGACTAAACATACCTTATAAAGGTTGAGGTTGTGTTTTTGGCGGCCAATCAAATGCTATCTCGTTTCTGTAAACCGCCGACCACCTACACGACGACCGTGAGCGATCGTGAGATCGTTTAACTATAGAAGAAAAAATGCGGTGTCTGGCACGGGGATTCACCAACCAGTTGAGGCACTCACGAAACTGTCACTGCACTTAATGTACACGCGGGAACGGACCACGGCGGACAGGAAAAGGCCAAAAAAAAAAAAATAATAATAAATAATAAAGAGAGGCACACCAACAACGACGTATTAGGAAATCGGCTGGACGACACTAAACGATGTTGCAGGCCCTTCTATTCTATCTTCTTTAACTGGTTGCGACCGGTCCTTCGTCGTAAAAAAACTCTGTTGTACTGGAATGTCGCGAAGGCGTGTTGAGTCTGTGAGTGCGTCTGGTCCACCACTGAGAGCTGCGTTTGCACCGCGAGTCTTTTCTGCAGAGAGAAATAAGCTTAGCTTTGGAAAGACGATTAATACCATCTGTGACGTCGAAGAAAGAAAGAGAAAGAATGAAAGAGAGAAAAGGAGACGCAGTTCACAGATAGGAGAGATGGGGAGGGATAGTAGTGGATACTGGGTACCTGGGCAGGTTATTTAGAAGCTTCGTTTTCTTTCATTTTTTTTTTATCCTTAGAGGAAGGCTGAAAAAAGGGAGAAAGAAGGAGAAACTATAAAGAATGATAGAACGAAAGAAAAAAACTACAAAATTGGTAGGTAGGTAGGTAGGTAAGTATAGGGGGGAGGTGCGATTCCAACCAGACCAAAACCCCAAAGTTTCCTCTGTTTCTTCTTCTTTCTTTCTTCGCTTTTTCAAACGGTTCCACAATTTTCGGTAGATACCTTTTTTTTTCTTTGAAATGGCAGTCTGTTTTCACTCGGATTCCTACGCCTTGTCTCGATTTTTCAATGTAGGAGAAAAGAGGGAAAGTTTCATCCTACGCCGCCGAGAGATCCATGGATTCAAGTGTAGTAGACGAATGGTGAATGAATGAATGCGGTAGCAGCGGGCGTGACTGTGGTAAGCTGTGCGCTCTAGTCGGTCAGCGGCGCTCGGTCGTCTGAACGCACGGCGCACGGGCTCTTGTCCCAGTTCCCTCTCTTTCCAATAGGGAGGAGTGGGCCGAAAGGTAGGAGGAAGAAAGCAGGGAGGGGCAGGCCTGTGTGGGTGGGTGGGTAGTTTCTTTTCAATTTTTTATTTTGTGTGTGTTTTTTTTTTTTTTAGGTTTTAGTTGTCTCGGTCAAAAGATGGAGAAGGTCTATTGGACGAAAGAGAATCGATCACGGTTCCTCGGCCTGAATGTTTTCGCTGACACTTTGGCCACATTAGGAACGGACGGCTTGTTTCATTTGTTTTCCAGTATCACCCGTGGTTTTGTTTTTGTTTTTCTTTCTGTTTTTCTTTTTTTTTCACACCTCCCGTTTAGCGTGCTGCCAATCGGCAATCGGTCCAACATGCAAATGAATGCAGACAATCAAGAAAAACCTGTTCTCTTGTGAAACACTCAATTTGCGTCCGCTCTTTTTACGTAATTGTCTGTTAAGACAAGGGATGATAAGAATCTTGATTGATGAACGAATTCACTTTGATTCTCGGTGGCATAACCTCAAACTTTTTTTTTTTCGCGCTCTTAATTTCGTTTTGTCCAATCGAGTTTTTCGTACAGCACAACAATCGACAATGAACCGTGACCGTCGACGGCCCGGGCTGGCTCTTAACTGCCTTAGTCTAGTGTTCAGACGACTCACGCCAACCCGTTGCTACGAAAAAAAGAAAGAAAAAGAATCGACTTAAAATTATATAAGAGAAGAACGAAAAAGAAAAAAAAAAAAGCTGGAAGAAGTAAGAAAGAGAAATAAGAAAACACAGTGAAGAAGAATTCAAAAAAAAAAAAAAAAAAAGGAGGACGTTGGATGGCCAATTTTAGCCAGAGGTAAAGAAGGGAGAACAAAAAAAAAAAGAAGAATTAAGAACTATAGTAAAGATAGCGAGTAGACAAGAAAACAAATGAAAGAAAGAAAGTTGGCACAGTCGTATCGTTCAAAGAACCCCAAACTATAAGCGCGCGCGCTTAATGCGCTCTTCGGATACCATGAAAGGAGGCCTGGTGCGGTCCCATCACCCCACACGCCCAATGTACCGTACGTTTCGCTGCAGGTCGTCGTGGCGCCTTGTGTGAGCGCTACACGTAGAACGAAATAAAAAAAGAGAGAAAAGCAAATACCTGTGACCGAAACAGACGGGAAGAGAGAGAGAGAAAGAAAAAAAAAGGGGGGCATATGAATTCTTTCCCTTCTTCCTATTTTTTTTTTTTTTTTCTTCTTCTTTTCCTTTTCGGCTTTTCTCTTCTTTTTCTTCATCAAAACATATTTTCTCTTCAGGTTGAATATCGGTTCGGTCTTCTCGTTTCTCTTTTTTTTTTTTTTTTTTTTTTTTACCTCCGCCTCTGGAGTAGGCAGATCGCCCTGAGGCTTCTCACCTTTCTCTCTTCTTGCTTCGTTCGACTTCCTTCTTTATTTTTCGACAGGTGTTTTTTTTTTATATTACCATTTTCTTATTCGCATTTGGCCGACCGACAAACGTAGACACAGACCACAAAGAAAAACGTATGCTAAGAGAAAAGAAGCAAAAAGGATCTCATCCGAAAAAAGAATTGACAATTCCACGATGACAGTCGGAATAAATCAGGCAGTGAAAATTATCGCCTGCCGATAGCTTTCTTGGCACCGCATCGCAAACTGGATGCCATCAACCAACATTTCTCCTTCTACTTTCTTTCTCTCCATGTTGCCCTCATTTGACGAACCACACATCGATAGCAAAGAACGAATTAGCGTTCATGTTTTGCTTCTTTTTTTTTCTAACAACGTTGTGGACAGCGATAAATGACGTCCTACATGATCAAGCACCAGGTGGAGTGAATGCATTTGACATAGGCAAATATTAAAAATGTCATTATACTGTTAGCTGGAGAAACATCTCGATTACAGACGTGAGTTGCATTTCTTTTCAAACAAACCGACAAGTACTTAGGCCGACTATTTATACAAAGCAAAACGAGTTTGAAGAGACTGAATTCTATGCAACAGCTTAAATGATGCAGGATCTTGATCCATCTCTTCTTTTATCATCTCAATGCTTCTTTTAGGCATTGAGTGAGGCCAAGCAATAGCTGCTGAAATCGGCAAGTGGCAGAGAGAAAGGACGAGCCAATATAAATACACTGTCTTGTTACACAACGTCTCGAAACTGCATCGTGCAGGAAGGCAATAAAAGAAAAAAGAGAGCTCGGACCTGTAGAGTTATATAGGTCCAATAAAACGACTAATAAATAAGTGAATTAATTCAATGACACCAGCTACTTAGGAACAACCACGCATGAGGAGAAAATATATATATAGTTATATCGTGCATCTATTCTAAACGCGCAACAGCCGGGCGGGAAACAACTGCTCACGATACAGTGTGTAGGAGTAACAGTTAGTTTCTGACTCGTTCATTCAAATTTAGTTTCCAAGCTTTTTCTGTTTCTTTCTTCATGATTGCTCAAGACGTCCACTCTTTCTTATTCCTTTTGATAAGTGAACGATGTTGGCCTTTTAGTTCATCAGCATTCAGCTGAACAACTACGAACACACGGTGGGTGGTGGCTTCAAGCCAGTGGGTTTCCACACTGGACAAACTTTGGGACACGCAAACGATTAGAATGAATGAGGTGCGTCTTACTTATCCGACAATGCCAAGTGAGATGAAGGGGAATCCCCTGCGGAAATTTCATACATAATTCAACAGCACTTGCCTGGAACTTTTAGCAATATCGCGAAGCATTACCTAATCGCAGATGGTGGGGTGAAATCAGGAACACATCAATAATGGATTTCAAGCGAATTTTAATATTGAAAAAAAAAAAAGAAAAGAAATGGATACTAGATTGTTAAATGTAATTTTATTTTAAAGAGCATTCTCTTCGCTATTGTTTAATGGTGAAAACACTGGCCCATTTCCTGCTCGATTGGATCCGATGATTGGCCATTTAACAACTTGCTAATGAATAAGGAAAGGACTGATCGAGCGTTATCAGGTACGCGCCACTTCCACATTACTATTAACTATTAGTTCATCCTTGGGTGGTTATTACGGCTCCGTAATCCGATTACGTCCATGGAGAAAAGAACCATCGTACCACGAACTGGGAGGTCTTGCAAGGCGATTGCTGTTTAGTATGAATAAGGCGACTGTAAAGTGCACCTGTTAATTACAGGATTAAACGTGGATCTCATCATCGTTTGCGAGGGTTACACAAAGCTTCCCATGGGACATGCGCCAACGAACTGCTTTGACCCGGAGTTGGAAGGTCTTCTCGTTCAAAACGTTTTTTCCATTGGCCTTGCTTAATTGATGAGGGATAGGTAGGTCTAGGATGCTTTTTGTATTTAAGACACAGCACCTGATCATGTGATGAATCATTCCAACTGACGATCTCTCACAGGCTCTATCAACATGTCACCACTCGGCAGTTCCCGTCTGGTAAGTTTTATTACTATTATTATTTTAACTTTTTAATTGTGGTCCGTCGTCCGACGTATGTTGATGATTTGTGTATTCCTTACCACGTTATGTACGCGCTTCTCGTCCCTATGGAAAGTGTGGTGACGTGAATGCCCTGTTTACGTTCTTTCTTTCGTGCCAGATGGTCAAATGTTGGCTAACATTAGCCGTGTGCGTCGCTGCATTCTGGTGCCATCCGGTGCCTGACAGTAGCAACACAGGTGCCTCGCATCCGTCCTTGAAAGTGGAACAACTGGGACAATCGAACGAGTTTGCCGACAGCGACTATCCCGATATGATGACCGATTTCCTCCGCTTGAGCACAGCAATGCCGACCGTGGCGGCATCTACCAAGAGTTTCTTAGTCAACACACCATCGACTTCGACTCTACCGCCATCGACGACAACCAAGACTACTACGAGGCCTTCCACCGCCAACCATGAACCCGCAACTGCTGGTGTGGCTACAGCCAAGTACATCCCGACCGTGACAACGACAACTACTGGCAAACCTACCACAGCTATTAACACGACTCCCGCAATAATCGTAGAGACAACAACGATCCTTCCTCGAGTCCAAAAAGAGCAAACGTCGGTTACTCCGCTGGTTTCTGCTGAAAAATTGCAAGCCGTAAAGAAACCGGCCGGGTTAAACGAGATTGAACCATTGCAAAAGACGGACACGCAAACAAAGCCTACGGCTGTTGTCGCTCAAACGACGGCCAATCCCAGCTCGTCTGCGGTGCAACAAAAACAGATTCCTAGCCCGGCCGCTACTCAAGCGCAACAGACCGCCACCACTCAATCCGCCATCACTACAGCCCCTTTTAATGAGCAGTGGCAGCCGAGCTTTACAGGATTAGGCCAGCAGCAAGCACCATCAGCTATCCCACCGGCCGCGGTATTTAATCAGCCACAACAGCAGCAGATGGCGGTTGGCGGTGCCACTGCAATCCAGCAACCAACTAATCAGGTGCAAACAGCCGCTAGCTATGGGCCACGCCAGCAAATCCAGGTACCGAATTTCACCCCAATGGCAGTGGCCAATATGCAACAACATCAACCCGTGATGCAAAATCCAATCATGGTCCAGCAAATGATGCGCAATCCTGCCTTCCAACAGCAACAGTTCCAGATGATGTATCAAAATCGGGTTCCGGTTACAACTCAGACTTCGACAAATGCCAAACAAAAAATTAAACCGGCGTCCACCATCTTAACTCCTCTTGCTAATCCGTTGATTGGCAACAATAGGCGGCCCGTGTATTTCGTTGGAGGTAATGGCGCTCCCGCTAATTTGCTCCCGCTTTCTGCTTGGCCACAGTTGGTGTCCAACGGCGTTCAAACATCTCCGTCAGTAGCGACCGCATCGGTCTAGTTCCAATACCGTCCTGCGTCGTGTAAAAAAAAAAAAAACTAAAAACGAACAAACTTTTTAAATCTCCAAATCTCATCTGTTTCATCTCCTCTATTTTTTATTTTCCCGTCGTGATTATGACAAAATACACCAAATAATGGCTGGCCTTTATTTATAAAAAAAAACAAAAACTTTTTTTTTTTATTCAATTGTATAAAAATTGTTTAGACCTTGGAACAATTGTGCGATTTCTACGTTTTTTTTGCTCAATTTGCCTCGCGGTTATCACAAGCGGCAATTGAATAAAAGCAAAAACAAAAAATTGTAGTAAAAAAAAACAAAAAAGAGAAATATGATTGCATGCTGATCAATCAAACTGAATAGCTGAATAGGAATGCTGGCAAACACGAATCAAATGAATTGTTCTGCAGCAAAACTGTGAAGGTCGATCCAATCCTTACGCAACCAGTCTCAAAGAAAGGCCCAGTAAACCGGTCAAGCGCTGTGGTTGCACGAAATAACGTGCCGCCTGTCTGATTCATAACGATATGCTAAACGATAGTACCTATCACAAGCAAACCGGGCACCTGCTGACGTACCACTAGTCGCATTTTGACTGGGTGGGGCTGTCTTTTTTTTTTTTTTTTTTTTTTTTTTTTGTTTGTGTGCCTTTTTCCCCTTTAAACTGTAGCGTAATTGTGTGACCTGTTTTCCCACGAAGCCCGTCATTCTAGTTGTTTTTCGAATAATCATCTCTTTCTCTCTTGTGTTTCTCTTGTACAAAACATTGAACTAGTAACTCTTCTTTCACCAATTATTCTACTTATTGCCGGTTTTTTTTTTGGGGTGTGTGTGGCTCTTCTTTCCGTTTCTCTTTGCTGGTCTAGACACACGCTCTTCTTCTGTACGTGTCTTCTGCCGAAACTAGTGTTCTGTTATAATGAGTAAATACGTGCGTGAGCAAGTCACGTAATAGAACTCGATTTCGGAGAGATTCCGTCTTCTCCTCCTACTTCTCCGCTATGTTTTCCTTTTCTTTTCTTTTTTTTTGTTTCACTTCGTTTTCTTCTTCTTGTTCTTCTTTTTTCTTTCTTACTTCTCTGTCCTTTTCCCCCGAGTTTCCCCCCTTCTTCGTCGAAGGTGGCCATGCCGGAGTTGCCTTTCACTTTGGCACCGTTCGGTTATTGGTTGGTTGGGATCTCTGCGGCGTTCGGATTCCCTCCCCTTCTCCATCCATCCACACCACCTTTTCTTCTTCTTCTTCTTCTTTGTCCTCTTCTTTAATACACCAAAGAAAGAGAGAAGGAAAAAAAAATAACAAACCTAGTAGCTTCAAACAGCACCGTCCGCCGGCCGTACTAGGGCCGCTCTCCATTCACCTCTCGCTACTTTAGAAGGAAAAGAAAACCTTAAAAAAAAACAAAAAACAAACAGGGACTCCCTTCTATTTTGTTTTGTTGTTGCTACTCGCCGGTGGTGTGGCGGTGACTGTCTTGTCCTATTGCATTATCTGACCTGCTGGCTGCTTGTTCTTGTCTGTCTGACAACAGTTGGGATAGCTGCAAGTCAGAGAGAAAGGGAATCAAGTAATTCTAGGATTTTTTGGGTTTTTTTTTTTTTTTTTCTATTCTGAATTTTTACTCACCTGATGCCCCAGTCACCAGTTGGCCACTTGATCCCGCGTTACTGACTGGACAGGCTCACAAGTCATCGGTCAGCCGTAGCGGCCGGCAGTCCAAAACAATACTACCCTCTACATTGTTTTATTTCTCCACCGGTTGGTTTTTGTTTTTGAAATGTTTTCTTTTAATGGCGACATCGAACTCATTTGTTTTCGTTGGTTGTTTTTTTTTTTTTTTCAATCAGATTGATTACTACACTCAGTTGGATTTGCTTCCGTCTTGTTGACTACATATACGATCGCTGTTGCAAGGTAAGTCTCTTTTTATTTTGTTCATTTGCAAGATAGTTTAGTTATGTTCCGATTTTGGAAGTGATTGCCATTGTTTGAATGAACAAATTCGTACGCACTTTCAACTATTACGTTCGAAATATTTGCAAGGATTTATTTGGCTAGCTACGGTAATGTGCGTCATTGTTTGGTTGTGTGGCCTTGTGACGCCTTCGCGAAAGTCAAATGCTGTCCATCAATGTCCAGATAACGTAGCGACTCTACAACCTTTCTATTCTCGTGACGCACGCTTTCGGGATAATGTTCCACTCTTTAAACGGGAAAACACTCGAGGTCATCTTCACTCCACCCGACCCCGCCCAATCCACCAGTCCACAGAGAATTGTGGTAAACTGCCGGAATTTCGTGCATTCAGACGCGCCTTATTAGACAAAAAAACCGTCCTTGTAAACTGCGTTACCTCCAACTCTTTCTTCCTCCTTTTAGTATATTCAACCCAATCAGATCTTTTGAAAAAAAAAAAATCAAGGTATTTCCTGCTTTTTTTTTTTCTCATTGAAAATTGGAAATCTAAATATCAAAAGATGAAACAGCATTTTCTTTTTTGTTTGTCCGGGGAAGACTCTCGAAGAAAGAGAGAGAGTGCGTGTATATATCTATTTTGCGTACCTACCGACAGTAGTATGGTTAGGGGAAGAGTAACACGGTTAGAACAGAAGTTGTATACCGACAGGATGATTGGATAGGATTTCTCTTCCATTTCACCGTTTGTTGTACCCACTCGTGAAGTTCTTATAACCATCACGGACGGTGCTGCACGCACGCGTGTACAGTCTGAGGCCGACCGGCGATGAATATCTTGGGTGTAACGCTTTCTTCAACTAAAAATACGTAAAATCTTGCAGACACACACACACACACACACGAGGAATGAATGAATGAATAAGATGATCGACCGTTTTAAAGATGAGGGTAGTCTGTCGGCGGGCCAGATGGGTATAGTCGATCATCAGACAGCAGAACCTAGTTTTTCGTCGACTTCTTTTGTATTTAGCCGAACCGACTTTGTGATGACCATCTTTCTAGAAAGAGAGAGACGTGGGAAAAGTATACAGCAATCATAAAAAGTGTGTCGATGCATTTCATTCCTGCTAGCTGTAGGCCAACGCAGCAGGGCGCGCACACAACCAAGTTCCAGCAGCCGTTGAGGGCTCTCCAACAGCTGAAAGGAAAATCGTTCAACATCTCATTTTTTCAATTTCTTCATACAAAAGGGCACGATGAGAAGCTGGGAATAAAAAAAAAAGGATACAAAAATCAATTTGTCTAACGGGGTACAAACGAATTAAAACAGTAATTTATGTATCTTTTTTTTTTTTGTAAGGAAAACAAAGAAATTCGAAGAAATCGATCGATCAAAGGCAAAGGTAAAAAAAAAAAAAAAAAGAAATTGTGAAAGAGAGAGAGAGAAACAACAGAGTATAGAGGACGAAAAAGGAAAATCAAAATGGGTAACCTTGTCGTTCGTTTCGCCCATAGCGAAGGTGTAGCCTTTTGTATTCCCCCCTTCTCAAGTGGGGCTCCAGTTTTTTTTTTCGAGGCCGGAATCTGTGAGAAGACGAACATAATGGTAGGAAAGATAAAAGAGATAGAAACGCAAACACACTCGCAGTCAGACCCGAAAAGAGCGACGAGAGAGAACCCGTTTCACTTTCTCTCGGACAATTTATGAGTGGAGGGCGAACGACTAGTCTAGTAAGTCCATCCGCGCCAACGAGTCCGCTTCTCTCGTCATTCCGTTGTGCCTTTTTCCATTTCTTTTTTTTTTTCTTAAGGATTGTTTACCTAGTTCTGTTGTGGCTCTCTAGTACCTTTGATTCATCCGTAAAAATTTGTCCGTTTAAAACCGTCAACGGGTTGCGTGTGTCCAACGTGTTTTCGTTCTCAAACCTCAAATAGTCCCGCTGACCCATCCGGGTTGGGGGTTTTTCTTTGGGCAATTTGCCAAAAGATAGACGACCATCCCAATTACGAAGGGCTGTCGATCGTACGCGTCGCCATCGTCGTGAAAAGTGGGTCATACCCAAACTCGTGAGACACAATCAAATCAATAGAAAGGTGCGAGGGTTGGCACTGGAGTTGTTTTAACTTTCAATCCATCTCTTTCTCTCTCTCTCTCTCTTTTTTCTTCGCCCTTCCGCAATCCCTCTACCAATACAGTAGTTGATTTAAGGCATTGCTGAGGTTTCTCATCGGCTTATTTGGTCCTAGCATTGTCCGTTGTCTGGTTCCAGTGGCTTGCCGTTTTTTTTTCTCGAGTTGCAGTGCATTCGTTTGAGTGAGGCGTACCTTACCGGGCAACCACTTTCCCCATTGTGTGTTTTTTGCTATTTATGATACCCAAGTGTTATATGTTTCTCTTTATTTCTTTTTTTTCTCCTCTCCTAACTGTGTGCGTGTGTGTCTACCATCTCTCTAACCAACAGGTCCTTGTTGGTGGTGCCCCGTATTTGTTGGATTGCTGCAGCCGTGCAGACGTGATCAACCCGATCCAATTGGGTCTCAGCCTGATCTTTTGCAGAGAAAGAACAATTGTGTGGCTGGTCATTGGCTGTCGCTAAATAGAAACAACAGGTGTGTCGTGGAGTCCGAGAACATATAAGGAAAAAAAAAATGGCGTTCACCTTCTCTTTCACGACGGCCATTATGATGGGTGAGTGCATTTAAAAATCATTAGCACTTTCTTTCACTTTTTATCTGTCGGGCTTTCCCTCGAAAATGAACAACACAAACAAACCACGACTTGAACATTACGGCCTTTTCCACCGATGAAGCGCAAATCCTCCCCCCCCCCCTAACTCTTCTATGAAATTAAAAGAAAATGAGACGACTTTCTCTCTCGAAAGCAGATTCCGTTCGAGCAGAAAGAAGAGAAAGAATTTTATTGGATTAATATTATGAATTCACCCGCTTCACGGTAAACACACACGCAGCTTTATTCCGTCTTTTTGGATACCCGAGCTGCATCCATAAAACCAGCCCTCTCTCTTCTTTAAAACTCAAACATTTTTTAAAAACTAAAACATTTTTTTGTTATGTTTGTTAAAGAAAGAAATCCCTTCTCTCGCTGTGTCTACCTGTGTGTTGGCTAAGAACGACGAGAGAAGCACAAACGTGAAATCGCTCGCGAGACCCGAAAAGACTCGTTTTTTTTTCTTCAGTCCCAGTCCACTAGTGAAAGTCACTGACATAGAAGCACGTAGTTTTATTTTTCTCAACAGACTTCGTTTGCTGTTGAAATTGGAAATCCCACTTACAGCCATGAAAAAGAATGACCTCGATTAGCTCGCCCTCTGCAATTCTTGTCACAATCGCCAAAAGTGTTGTCTTCTTTGTCTTTAGATCACAGTCCGGGGTAACTAAAAGTTAATTGTATCATCAAATATAGCTGTTTTGTTGGAGCTGAGCCATCACCGTAGTCTTCCTCGATCCGTTTTTGTTTTTTCCCGGCTGTTTTGTTTCTAATACATACCATTTTAGCACGAACCCATTGGCGCAGCTATTTGATCCAGGTATCGGCCTCGTGAGTCAGCAGTAGACCAACAGGTCAGAGAAGTAGAGGAAATATTTAAACGACTCTATATGCTGGTGGATGACTATACAGCTTTGTTCTCGGTCGCGAAACCATAGCAGGTTGTACACAAGAACCTAAGCAAAAGAACCCGAAAAACAACAACAACAAACATTCGTGATCCAAGAAGCGAGAAAGGGGATGAACGCAATGCGGGAGGGAAAGAAAAAGGCCACAAACACGGATTAGAAATGGCAATCACACTGACCTATATTTAGGTCTTACATGTTTTCGGGACTTGTTGCAAAAATAAAAATTCACCAGCACATGAAATTGACGTCAGGGATAGAAAATAGAAATGAAACGAAAAAGATCGGCTTTCCATCAGACACACATACATGGCGGGACGAGTATTATTATATAGCTGATGGGCCTGATTACGCCGGCTTTTAGTGGAACACTTTCGCAAAAGGCGAAACGAACCCAAACTGCGGCCAATCTCTGCCCACAGTCGCCGTCAAACAACAGCAAAAACAGAAACGTGTAACCTCATTTTTTCTTTTTCTTCCCCTCTCTGTTTTCCTTTAAAAAAAAAGTTTTAGGTCTGGCGTTGATGGTCTCGTGCCAAGAGGTGAAACTCGAAGAGGTGAAATCTGATGGAGCCGAAGATGTTCCGGCCAACGCAGTAGAAGGATCCACTCGGCCACCCTTAACAGGCATCCCGCAAATCGATTACATTTGGGATCCGAATCTTCCGCCTGCCCTAAACGGCTACAATCTCAGCAATTATCCGTTTTACTATAAAATGCCCGGTCGTGACGAGATGAATTTCGAATGCGACAATCGCCTCGATGGGTTCTACGCTAGTGTCCTCCACAAATGTCAAGTAATTCAAAAACAAACGGCCTTTTCATTTAAACAAAATTTAATTCTTTTTCATCGCATTATAAACCCACAGGTTTACCATCAATGTCTGTTTGGCCAACGCTACGACTTCATGTGCGCTAACTTCACGGCTTTTGATCAAAAGATTTTTAATTGCCAGTTCGCCAATGAAGTGGATTGCGACAATTCGCCTTTGTTCTACGACAGGTCTGTTATTTATTTGACACTTGCTCATATTTTATTCGGAACCTCAATTTCTCTTTTCGTTTTTTTGGTGTGACCTCCATCGTGAAGGAACGAAGCGCTTTACAAAGAAGCGTCTACAACTCCCGCACCGACGCCGGCGCCTCAGGTTGTCGTGGTACGAACGCGTTTCGTCGACGAGACAGGCCGTGAAGTACCGCCACCAGGCCGTCCTCAAGGTGGACGTTTCCGACGTCCACAAGGCAAACGCCGTCCTGTTTATTACGATGATTATTACGATTACGATTATCAAGAGTACTACGACGCCCCTGCCAATGAGGAAGAAGATCCGGCAGGAAACGGAACGGCGAAAGCCAAACCATCAAAAGCCCCAATTGAGGTGAGGAAAAAAGCAGATGGAATCGAACAAAGCAATTTGATACGGACAAGAAACATTCGTGAACGAAATCTAGCTTCTATTGTCATTGAATGGTTGACAGTTGAATAAGCAGGAGAAATAGGGTAACAGGAGATTCTATGATTGGTAAGTAGGTAGGCATAATTCGGTCAGTGTAACACTTGGTTTTTTTTCCCTACAGGATACGTGAAGAACTGGCTAAAGTCAAACCAGAAAAGGAAATTTCTTTTTATTTTATCTATTTATTGCAAAGTTTTATTTCAACGGGAAACTCATCATTCCGGTTTGAGAGATTTGAAAGCCTTATAGGACATAAAGAAAGAGACTCATCTTTAGCGGAAAAACTCTCAAAATGTAACGAATTCAATTGTTTTCTATACGTGAATTTTGTTTCCTGTTTTTAGGAAGAGGTCGCCGCACCAGTTAAACCGGCCAAAGCGGTTGGTGGAAGGCAACAGCAGCAACAACATAACAAGCCGAATTCAGGGCAAGGTAACAAGCTCAACATCTTCAACAACAACCGACCCCCACCGAGGATCCGTCCACCCGTTCCGAACAGCGAAGGCAAGAAACAACAACCGGTGAAAACGACAACTCCATCAACGACGACCGCCTTGCCTGCCGAAGATGAATACGAATACGTTGACTACGTCGATGGTGAAGTGGAAGTGGTCACCACAACAACAACAACGACTCAAAAACCGACGACCAAGAGACGTGTCAGACGTCCCAAGATGTCAACAACATCTACGACGACGACATCTGCGCCTTTGGTCGATGAGTTTGTCGATGACGAAGTATTCTTTGACGAGGAAGTCGTCGAACCGGTTACCACTCCTGCCCCACGTCCCCGAAGACCGGTTGGATCATTGAGAGGCAGTGGAACAAGACTGGCGCAATCCAGCACAACATCGACGACCGTAGCACCGACATCAACGACTCCACTAGCGCCAGCCGTCGAAGAAGAACCAATCCAACTGCCTTCGAAACCCAATCCTTCTTTATTCAATCGCAGGACGGCCGTTGTCAATATTTTGAAGCGGAGGAGTTCAACAACGGCCGCACCACCTCAGGAAATTTTTAACGAATACGATGAAATAGTGGACGAATTCGTTGATGAAGCGCCAGCAGTTACTCAAGTAAGTCAAACAAAACATCGATGACCGTCCACATGTTTTTAATGGCTTCTCTTTGTTCGATAGGCAACAACAGTGAAGACTACAACAACGACCACAACAACACCAGCACCAACTAGACGGACAACCAGAGCCAGGCCTTCGAGACCTTTGAACACGGCCCGTGCTCGTCTCACCACAGAAGCGCCTGTCGTTGTTGTTGAAGAAGAGGCTGTTGCGACTGAAGCGCCAGTCGTAGTCGAAGTTGCTTCTCCTGCACCCGAAGAAGCCTCTACGACACGGGCGGCAGTTCGGTCGAGGCTGCGTTCCAGACCGCAAGCCTCTCCGGTAGTGGAAGAGGAGGCAGTCGTTACAGCTGCACCAGCAGTACGGAGAGGCGCCCAAAGACGAGTATGAAATTTGAAAAAGAACCATTTGATGGTTGTATGCAGAATCATTTTACATTAGATTCTTTCTGTACAAAAGGGTCCGCAACCAGTGTCTGAAGTCGAATTGGATGCGCAGACAGATGTTATTGGGACGGAAGAGAATTCGCGGCAAGGAAGAGATTTGATTGCGCCTGAAACATCCCGCACCATGCTGGAAGAGTCAACAAACTTTGATGAAGACCACGGCGAGAGCCAGTGGTCTCTAATTCACTTATTTTCTCGTGTCTTCCCACAACGCGCTTGATTTTCACGAAATATTTGGCCCGTTCCCTTTAAAATTTGAGCCCAACATTCGCCACAAACGGAAAAAATTAACGTAAAGTAAAAATAAATAAATAAAAAAAAAAAAATGAGGATAATTTGGTTCAAAAATCGGGGAATCACGTGCCTCATTGCCCCTCACGTGAACGCCACATTGAAAAACACGCATAAAGACAAAAGCGCAAATGTTTAAATAAATGCACGAATACAATTAAATATAATTATAAATCATCCATTTCTTATATTATTACATCCTGCCATGTCGATAAAACCACAGGTTACGGGAACAGTGTCAACAAACGAACGACCTTCTATTGAACGTGTGATTCCTCAATCATCCAAAAGGAACGATGCCCTGATACTTATAATTCATGAATTGCGATATGTACAATGACAAACCCCTTGGTTAACTAATGTGTCCCCTCTTTTTCCAATTTCCATTTCTTTGTTAAAGTGTCTGCAATTTTAGGAAAATAAACTAGGAATAAAAAAGGACGTGATTGCATTCAAAACCCATTTCCATGTACCGTTGAGAAAAGCGAATTCCTCGAATTTCGGACGAATACTTTCATCGTTCGCCATTCGTAGATAAAATCTATTTTTATATTGCTATTGTGTGTGTTGAATAAATAGCCCAAGGATTGTTGATCTGCGCTGTAAACGACAAAGCTCGACTTCCTCAATCCCCGTAGCCCAATGACCGCTAAAATGTAGACTGTTGTCGAGTCAGCGTGAGTGAGATCATTTCGATAAAAGAAAAGGCCGAGAAAGCTTTAGCTTACAAGCAACCAACGATGATACGACACTCTTCAATTTTCAATCTACTTTATTATTTCCTTCGGCCAGAATATAACCAATCAACAAAACGAAAATGCACGCAACCTCCATCTCCCGACATGGTCGGTAAGTTTCTTACAACTCCACTTCACTCGACATCTTTCTGGAAGCTCCTCCCTGTTTTAATGAATTCACGCACACACACACACACACGGTAGTACCTCCACAGCAAACTTTCACCCTCCTTTTCTTTGTGTTTCTCCACCTCATCCGATTGGAGATTAGCCAATAGAGGCAAACAGTTCCCATCGTTAAAGGGATATTATGTGTTTTCACGATTTGCGCAGAAATGGTGACGATCGTCTCTTACTAATTGTAGCAATTGAAGTATTAAACAACCATTGGAGAGAGCTCTTTTCGTTTTTACCCGTACTTCCCCGACTGAAAGTTGAGCCGACAAAATGAGAGATCGCGGACCACCAAAAATATTCTTTCTTTTTTCAATTATTAATTTCATCGCTTATTCTGGTGACAGGCAGCAGCCACGTAAAAGTTGGAAGATCAATGGTTGTTAATTAGAGGTTGCCTTCGAGGGATAAAAAAAAAACGTAACTGGATCCCAGCCAAAAAAACATGCCAGTCTACCGAACAAGAAGAAAAGTTTATGCATTTTTCCAATCACGGATTCCATCGTAATTTTTTTGTTTGTGTGTCAATGATATGAAAGAAATAAAAACACGGATACATACATCGCGATAATATCAAGATTCAACGGATGTTTTGGTGTTTGTCACCGTTTTGCTTTAATGTAAAAAAAAAAAAAAAAATGTTTGTTTTTCCTTTGAACTTCCTTCTTCCTTCTGGTTTTCGATTTTTTTTCCTTTTGTTTTCAAAGGTAGAAGTAAAAGTGAAAACGGAGGGCGACGTGATGGCGTTGTGTAGTTCGAGAAAGTTTGTTGGGCACCACCTCCCCGTTGTACGCCCTTGTCCGTTGCTGGACGATGAGGCGCCATACTGGATTGATCCGGACGTTCGTATAATGTACGTGAGTGCCAAATTGATCGTCACGATTCTTTCCCCTCAATTGTCTCATTATTATCTTTCGTCTCTTTCTTCTTTTCAAGGCAGACGTTCGTTATTTTTTTTTTTTTATATATTCACGCCGTCGTTAGCATCCGACTTGTTTCTCTTGCCTCACGAGTTTCATTGCCATTTTTGTTTCTTCGTTTTTGTTCCGCTGATATAAACGTTTCAACATTTTCAATTTCTACATCAATTGATTAACCGTTATCGAAAAAAAATCATTGGCACTGCATTTTTATATTTAATTATCCGTATTTCATTGGTCATGTGTTAATCCACGGAATTTAGTTCATCCGGAATGGAATTTTAAGCAAAAACCGAGTCGCAAACAGACGGAACCGTTTATCAGAGTCAAAAGCATCCAGACGTCTATATGCGCACAGCAGTGGGCCCGTCATTATCGGAGAAAGTTTATACCTTTTTTTTTTCTATCTTTTTCAATATTGAACCAAACACGACATGTACATGCGTTTCGTTATGCGATACGTGCAGGATTTAATTATTCAGATACTAAATCAAGCGTGAATGAAACATTTTTGTTCCGCGTTTTTGTGCCGCTTGTGTTTTTCCCGACGAACCAGGTGATGATATTTCGAATATGCAAAGAACAACTTAACATGTTTGTCTTCAACATCGATTCATCATTCACGCCTACTTTGATTCCAGTTTCCGGGATCAAACAGAAAATAAATTATTGATAACTTTTATTCTTTGTTTCTTCCAGCACATGTCATCGATGACTCTATGTATGCAAAATAATTATTCTGATTTCTGTTATCTCTTGTTTTTTTGTGTGTGTGTGTGGAACATTTCGTATTCTATTGTAAAACCTCGGTCTGGATCTTAACACGAACGACACGAGATTATTCCTTTTTTTTTAAATAAATAAAATAAGGGATTGCGAGTGGCAGTATCAGTATCATGATGTATAAACATGAGTAACAGCACCGAATCGAAGATAAAGAGAGAGAGAGAGAGACAAAGAAATTCCACGACATCACGGACACCTGACTGGAAGACATCTCTTGTTGGGTTACATAAATGATATTTTATTTATGCAGTCCCGCGGCACTGACACACAACACGCACCTATTTGGATATGCATTTCAAGGAAATGTAATAATCGAATAGGAAAAGGGCAAAGTGTTACGCCAAAGAAACAGCGAAAGAGATCGGGCTGGGAATATAATGCAAAAAAAAAAAAAAAAAATAACATTATTATTATTATAATTAATACTACGAAGTAAAGGGGAAAGAAAAGATTCCAATCATCAAGAGATTAACTGATGAAACTGTCACTTTCTCTCCTATCTCTCGCTCGTGCGTAGCCAAACCGGCGTCGCTAGCTGCTGGGAACAATGGCGTATAACGCTCACAAAACGGGCCAAATCAAGGGGAGAATTCAGTTTCGCCCTCCTCTTTTCACTGAAATTTTGGCTTCTTTTTTTTTCTTCTTATAATCGAGACACGCACGTTGATCTGCTTCTTGGACATGGTGTCGAAAATCGGATCTACATGATGAGCCGCGAGCAATGGAAAACTAATCACAGTGTCTGTGAATCGAAAAGGGGGGAAAAAAAATGAATATTAGCCATCCATAATTTAAGACAGAAAATTGAGAAAAACAACAATCGCTTAACACTTCACGCAATTGTGTGATTCAGGTAAAAATGAACTGGAGAAATGCATCCCTATTATTATAGATTTCGCCGAAGCCCGGCGGGGACATTTGCAGTTGCACGGTCGGTATTTTTACACGTTGCTAAAACATTTAAAGAATTTTAGAGACTACGGGACGCCGAAAACTTGTTTCTCCATCACCGCAACAGCTTAGCTCTTTGCGCAAATATTTAACTTTTTCCAACATCAATCGCTCCCTTTTTAGAAAGAGAGAGAAGAACACGTGACGAATTTTCACTCTTTCTGAAAAGAAAAGTCAACCTCTCTGTTTGTTTCATCATATTGTTGTTTGTTTTTATTATTTTTTGTTGTCTTGTGAAAGGTTACCCAAACAGACAGATCTCTCTCTCTCTAGGCTAAAATCTGACGTTCCTGAGTCCTCATCTTGTAACTCGACTGCGGACTCTATCGGTTGCTGCTGCTTTCCATTTACATCAACGCTAAAGCCATCAGTTGAGATCTCACGTGTTGAGCGAAATCCTTTTCGTTGGATGACGTCCAGTCAAGTTCTTTTTCTTTTTTGTCCTATTCTTCGTTTTTTTTTTTTTTTTTTTTTTTTTACTTTTAATATACAACATCAATACGTTTCAGGCTATATATCAAAGACGTTAGAGAGCGAAAGTAAAAGTTAGTCTTTTGAACTGGGGGGAGTAGAGAGAGAGAGAGAAAGAGAGAGAGAGAAAAATGAAGAAGGAAAGATTTCTTTTCCTCTTATATATTTTTTTCCTGTTGTGTGCGTATCGCTCTTTTTTGGCTTTTCATGTCCCTCTCTCTTCGTTGGGTGGACACACACACCAATGAAAATAGAAGAATTTGAATCTGAAAGCCCCGAAACCAGTCACAAACGAGGCCGGAGGTGGTAAATTGTCGTTTGGTTGCGTGAGCTCGAGTTAGTGGAAATCCCCCTTTAAAAAAAAAATTCCTCTACTACATTTTTGAAATGCATTATTTATTGCCGTGCGATGTCGGCACGATTCGTTAATGGCCGACTCTAAACAGCCAAATGCATAGAAAGACGGCCTTGTTCATCGTCCCGCACGAAATGGCTTCTTCTTTCTTCTATTGTACCAATGTATGGCATTTGGTCTGGTCATTGCTGTGTATACCTCAACACAAAACTTACCCCCCCCCCCTCCAAAAACGTCAAAAGGACCTTAACAAAAAACACGACTTTTCTTTGATTTTTGTCAACACCTGATCGTCACGTCAAAGAAAAGTTTCTTTTTGTTTGAATGCCACGTATCGGCAAAGTGTGCACGAAAGCCAAGAGAGAAAGACGAAAGAGTTAGCGATGCTTGTGTGTGTGTGTTGCCACCTGCTATATATCTGATGATGAGGAAACACTATGAGCTTTATAATCTGTACAAGTTAACAGCAGCGACGACTCCATCACGAGGATCTTGTGAAAAAACTTTCACTTCACGGCCGTCGTCGCGTCTACCCCCTAGCCGTGTCTTCTTTTTTCTTTCTTTCCCCTATATCTACACTTCTCCTCTTAATACTTTTATTGCAGAGACTCCGAACGGACGGCGCCCGTCTTTTCTGGCTGATGACTCCCAACGTCAAATAGCCTAAACGAAGCCTTGGGCGCAAAAGCCGCGTCATATAAAACGCCCTACGTACAACACGACCCGAGAGATCCATCCAACTCAATGTTGCACACTTTTTTTTTTTTTTTATGTCATTTCTTTTTATTTCTTTGTTTTCCGTCCCACGCATTGTGTCTCTGTCCCTGCGACATGTTTTTAACCGTCTCTGTTTGGAGGTCCTGCCACTACAAGATGCGCGTGCGCAATTCGCTCTTTATGGACGATGACAATTCGGAATGACGAACACAAAACGAGAGAAACTCACGAGATGCCATCATCGGTCAGGTGATAATAAAATCCTAAAAAAAAAAAAGAAACCAGAAGAAGAAGTGCATAACGACACACTTTTGCATTGATTTCGGATACAGGCAAATAAGGCAAGGGCTTCATTTCGAACCCAGAGCCGCCACCGTTGTACAACAATTGTGTACCATTGGTAAATACGGTCTCTCTCTTTTTGCATGTCACCGTATAACTTGTTGGCTATGTATTACCTGTCGCTCGTGAGGGTCACGTGGAAAACTTTCCGACCTTATGCCATTTCTTTCGGCCACCATCAACCGACCTTGACTTCCAACAGCCAATGATGCTGCTATTTCTGATATAAGGTTGAAAAACAATATCCGTTCACCAGGATTTGAAAGTGAATCTAAGTTGGGGTGCTGTCAAAAGAAACGAAAGATTCGAAAAAAAAAAAAAAACGAAGAGATAAAATTAAGACAAATTATTAATCAAGACAACCAAAATGTATCGCTATAAAAGAAGAAAAGCGTCAAACAATGCAATGAGCAAATGGCAAAAATGAAAAAAGTGTTTCTCTTTTTTTTTGCTGCTTTTGCTACATGTTCTCATCGCGTTATCACATTGTCAAACGTAGTTGGCCCGATGTGGTGGAGCGTGAGGGATTTTTAGCATAGTAAAAAAAAAAAACGGAGTATGCCGTCAGTGCTTTGGGCCGATCCGTTGGTTCCACGAAAATGGCGGTCTGCCGAACATACCCTCTCGTTTCGTCACAGCTCTCTCTCCTTCTCTCTCCATGCCAGATTTTCTCCGAATATTTTGCACGCACGAGCGGGACATTTGAGAGCGAGGACATAGCGAGCGATTCTTTTCAATAAGCAACATCTTATATGCAAATAAACTATGTATTTATGTTTCTTAAATGGCGAACAATAACCAACAGTCTGATAAAATATAGACGCCATAATTGACGTTTTTGTTTCGTTTGTCAAATATATTAAAGTCCCGTTTTTATTCGTTTTTCGCTTTGTTCTTAACATCACGCCGGGCTTGACATCATCACGCAGTCAAAACTGGCAAATGCGTACGCACTTAATCGTATTTTATATACACACTCCACCCAAAGAGAGAAGAAAGTGTCTTTCCATTTTCTTTTTACTATTATGCACATATAACGAAACGATCCGATAGAAATCACGATGGGCCATCAC